>NC_036447.1:29585628-29905051 GCF_002775205.1 Xiphophorus maculatus | reverse complement strand
TTAGGATTTTATTTCAATCAAAATCACAAATTTTGTGTCGCTAACTTATAGAAATATTATTAATTTTGAGATATCTGCGCTTTTATATGACCGTACATGTGACTTTTTATAACTTGCCACATCAATCTCAGGTAGAAAGTGAGACATACTGCCACCTGTAGGTGGGAGTTAGCATCACTTAGACACAATATTTTTGCCCATTTCTGCAGAGGATTTGCAATAAACTTGTGAAAAAATGTGGGGGTCTGTTGACTTTGAGTGAATTTCTGCAAAAAGCTGGAGGAACTGATTCATGTAATTTCATAGGATACGGGTACAAAACTGCTTTGATTTAATAAAATTATATTTGAGCAAAGAACTGTGATCTTGACGATTACAGTTATGCATCACTCTGGAGTCTAGAGGGGCCATATAAAAAGCTGTGGTGGGCCAGATTTGGCCCCCAGGCCATGAGTTTGACACCGACACTAAACCTAATGTAATCTGTTGCAGTAAAGAATGACTACAACTCTCTTCATAAGACTGAAATTCTAGTAATATTCAGGTAGACACAGTTATTATTGCCTGGAGTAGAGTCAAGAGCCAAGGAGAAAAAAACAAGATTTAAAAACAGAAAGTGAATTCACAAGTTTAAGGGCAGTGACTGAAAATGTTCAATCAAAACCGGTTTGATTTAGGTTGTAGCTAAATCAAACCGGTTTTCCTAAAGGAAAAACATGTGTGTGTGTGTGTGTGGGTGTGTGTGCGTGTGTGTGTGTGTGTGTGTGTGTGTGTGTGTGTGTGTGTGTGTGTGTGGGTGTGTGTGCGTGTGTGTGTGTGTGTGTGTGTGTGTGTGTGTTCAGAATTTTCATCATGATGGTGATTGAGCTAATAGATCAGAAGAAATTTTGACTTGTGAGAGATAGACTTGTGTAAACTCTGAAGTCTTGTGATTTTTTCATTCTGATTGTATCATATCCGTCTCCTGATGTTGGCTTAATATGTGATATTGAGATATAAATGTGTTACTCTTCGAAGGAAATAAGTCCTTTCTGCCAAATTTCATGTCAGAACTTCATGATAAAAACGGAAAGTCCTTCTGTTACTTTTTTCCAATGCCAATTCCTCATAAGACCGTAGAGAAATGTATGTCAGACTTACTTCAGTAAGAGCAGAATCCTGTGGGCAGAGGTGAGGAAGTAGATGGAAAAGTTTGGCAGAGTATTTTAACTTTTGTTTTTTTTCCTGCCTTCTTTTAAGTCTTCAGCAGCTTTGAGCTGGAGTGATAGGCTGTTCACAGAATACCAGTTTCAATTTGTTTATGCACACCATGTGCATGTTTCACTGCGTTTGTGTAACGAGTCAATTAAAGCAGAGTGATAACGAGCTTTGCTGCCTGGTAGAGATAAGCTCGCACACGACTTTCCTCATACACCCATTTATTAGTTTTCTCTGATTTCTTTGAGCTGCTACCAGCCTGCCTTCTCCCATCCCAGCCCTGAAAGATCTGAAAGTGATAGCAGGGGCATCAGAGCGATCGCCGCTTCTCGCTGCAACGGCCTGCATTATTAAAAAAATCTGCCATTATTTATAGTGGACTGCCTTCATACGTACGAGCACTCAGTCCTGATAATGACGGGTGTGATTTTGCTAACAGTATCACTGCAGGGAGCAAATCAGAACATTCCCTTAGCATCCAGAAAAAACACAGAGAGTTTTCTGCATCTTTACAGCACATAGCTACTAAGTTCCTTAATATTTCTCATTCTGCTTTCAAAAGCGATGGGACTTATGGATCTTTAAAGGGAACCAAATCTTCAAGATACTTTAGCTTCAAAAAGCTGCCCAAATGATTCCATTTTTGCAAACATTTCTTTAAGAACAAGCAATGTTATCTGTAATATGGTTTTATTTGAAACATTTTTGTGGGTGAAGTTCACAAAAAAAAGTTGAATCATCTGCATCAAATAACCGCAGTATGTTCTCACAAAAAAAAAGTCCATAAAATGTAAAATTTAAAGATATAAACATCAAATACCCATGTAGGTTGTTGTGTGTGGAGTGTATGAATAACACTTTAGTGCTATTAGTTATATACAAACAAAAAATAAGGAAAATGTAACAAAGAGTGGAGGGGGAAAAAAAGGTGGACTTTAGTTGAATTAGCAGAAACAAAGTTCTTCTTCTGCGCAATTAAATATAACAATTAAAGCAGCACACCAGTGGCTGACAACACCCAGCTGTGAACATGAATCTAAGAGCAACAAGAAAGCAGGAACCAAGAAGAAGGCAGCGCACTGTACCGTCCTCGTTCTCTCTACACTGTACCGTCCTCGTTCTCTCTGCACTGTACCGTCCTTGTTCTCTCTGCACTGTACCGTCCTCGTTCTCTCTACACTGTACCGTCCTCGTTCTCTCTGCACTGTACCGTCCTCGTTCTCTCTGCCGCTGGGAAGCGTGCGTCAGCGGAGCAGCCAAGTAGCTCAGAGCCGCCATGACACGTTACGAAAACAAACAAATACAAACAGCGAATGTGTTCTGTGTCTCTTACCTTCAGTTCTTTCTTCTTCTATTTATCAATTAAATGGATATGTTTTTTGTTTTTTTTTATTAAATAGAATAATAAGAGCCATGGCCGTGTGTGCAGAGCATGGTAAGCAAGCAAAGTTGTAAAATACTGCATCAACCTGAATGACTCAGGGCAAGTCCTGTCGTTCATGGGAACGAGCTGACCTCCGACCCAAGAAACAGAGAGCAAGCCCATGGTAACTGTGGAGGAGCTGCAGAGATCCACAGCTAGGTTGGGAGAATCTGTTGGTATTCACTGTATTCTCACACAACCTCCCCTTCCAGGATTCCAACACAAACCACAGCCAGAGCTGGACTGCATGTTGGCCACTTACACTCAATCTAATCTGACTGAGGTTGAATAGTTTTGCAAAAGAAGAAAAGGCAAAAATGTTGATATTTACACATGGAAACCTGGTGCTGACATATTCTACATACCAAAACCCGAAGCAGGGGATGAATACAAATACAGCCACACTTTTCAGGTCATTTGTAATAACAAATTAGAAAAATGTACAATCATTGTTACTTTTCACAATTATTTCGCAACTACAACCACAATACTAGAAGCACTTGTTTTTGGGTAGTATTGACACATCTAGCCCCTAAAATCTCCAACAATCCTTAAATATTTTCCTCTCTGTTACAAATCTTCATATAACAAACAATTCTATTCATATTGAATAGATTTACATTTTAATTTGGAACCCTTTTCGGCCACTTTTAGATAGTCAAGAGAAGTCAACATATGAATATTCTCACCTCTAAGGAAACATGTACAACTCCATAGCAAATAAAGAACTGTATTGTTATATAAGATGTTTCATAAAGTGGACAGTGGTAGCAGCAGACTGACAATCAAATACTCAGTTACCGTAAGCTTCCTAATGGCTGAATGCCACACTTAATATCAATATGTTAATGAGGTGTTTCAGGGCCAGTCATGTGTGCAGGCTCACTGGATCACAGGCTGACAGCTGAGTGATGTTATGGTGATTTGGGCTCTGACCTTTAAATCGGGCAACAAATGAGTCGGAACTGAAAAGTTCTGAGCTCGGCTGCCCCTGGAACTGGATGTCACTGGAAACAGAAAGAAAACAAAGTCATTAACCGCTACATACACCACTGGTGTTGGAAAAAAACCCCAAAAAAAACACACACGTATGTTTTATAATGTAGTGTTTTGAAAACATGACTCCTCCACATGAAATTCAGATTATCATTATGGAGCTACCAGAGCATACACTGCAGTGAAGAAGAATTCAACTCATGAAGAAAATTGTTTTGCTTTTTAGGAACACCTACATGTTCACACCATTAAACACATTTCAATATGACAAACATAACCTGAGTAAACTTAAGGTTAGTGACTTCAGAACAACCTCGGACCATAATGCATCAGATTTACTGTCAACATGGCGGCATTTATGTTAATGGGGCAGTATTGCGTTGAATCAACTTTTTTGAGCTTTACATCATCTTATAATGCTATTTTTCATCAAAATCACATGTTTTTGATTCTTGCTTTAATTCAACCATTCAGCTGTTCAAAACACCTGGATGGATGTAGCCCCGCCTTCGAGACGCAGCTCCTCCTCAGAGCTGCCATTTCCAAGCTCCAGAATTTCCGCTTCATAGAGCAACTCTCCAGCCCCTCAGCTCCTCCAGACTAGCCAGCAGCAATTAGCAAACACCTACTGGAACTGTACAGCTTCTGAGCTCATCATAGCAGCTTTTTCTCACAGAAACCCTGAGCAACCTTGTGAGAAAGTGAATAGAGAAGCCATGATGTGATCACTTCCTGAAGGCGGAGTTTCAGAGAAAGCTGGAGTTTTCATAGTGACAGAGGGCCAATTTCATGGCGTTGAAAATCAAAGTCAAATTTCTTTTAAGTTATATTTGATATACAGTACAGACCAAAAGTTTGGACACACCTTCTAATTCAATAGGTTTTCTTTATTTTCATGACTATTTATAAGGCAAGAAATCCCACTTATTAACCTGACAGGGCAGGTTGACCTATGAAGTGAAAACCATTTCAGGTGACGACCTGTTGAAGCTCATCAAGAAAATGCAGAGTGTGAGCAAAGCAGTAATCACAGCAAAAGGTTGCTACTTTGAAGAAACTAGAATATAAGGGGCATTTTCAGTTGTTTTACACTTTTTTGTTTAGTGCATATTTCCACATGTGTTATTCATAGTTTTGATGCCTTCAGTGTGAATCTACAATGTCAATAGTCATGAAAATAAAGGAAACTCATTGAATTAAAAGGTGTGTCCAAACTTTTGGTCTGTACTGTATATAATATTTTGTATAACAACTGAAGATAACAGTTACTTGACTGTGCTCTAAAATGCCACTGTGCCTCGAAAATACATAATACTACCTCTTTAAATTACAATTTTCTCCGATACTGACCAAATGTTTATAAACTGTATTTATTTGATGGAAGTTTTCGGTGTTTCAACAAATAGTAATAATGTTGGTAATTCTACTTAACCTACATCAAGAGGAGTTTGGTCTGATTTAACTTCACACAGTGACCAAAATATGTTTATGTGTCTTTTTATTTGGATTACGTACATATCTAGTTTCGGCTGCATATGGAAGCTGACGGAGATCTCCAGCGGAGATATCTGAAGTTCTGGAGGGGTTTGAAGTGAACTCCCGTGTGGTTTATATTCCTTCCACTGGTCTGTAAACACGAACACCACCGCAAGATGTCTGACAAACACAAATGAACAGCAGGATGCTCAAGCCTTTGTGGATGCGGTGCAGGCAGCAATCTGTTCAGTTGTTGCTCAGGAGCAATTGTGGCAATCAGAGATGGGAGGACACATGGCAGGAAGGTATTAGACAATAAAGCTACCAGAAAGATCCAGCAGCGTCCGCTGAGCTATGAGAGCTGTGAGACGTTGGTCGTTCAAATGTTTTGTTTTGTTCCTAGAATTTCAACGAAGATGAATATTCAGCAACAAATCCTCAGCTAAATTTGAGGTTTTCTGTTAAATCTGCATGTCTGTCAGCATAAACTGATATTATCTCGTATATCTGCAAGCGGTGGAGTTAATTTGAATATATGAGTTTTTCTTGTATAGCTAATGGAGAAAGAATTATACATAGCAATAGACTTTGTTGTATTTGTTTTATTAAACCCTCCTCTCGGGGTATTAAAGTTTTAATTATCAAATGAAAAATAATTGCAGTTAGTTACAAACCTCACAGGACTAAACATAATAACCAACTGCGATGATAAATGGAATCATGGGCCCTTGAGCTTGCAGGAAACAATGCAGTCAGAGGCTGTATGTTTAGAAGTGGCTTGATTGTTTAGCTTTAATCACATCCCTAGCCCATTCCAGCTGCATCCATACTTGTTTTAAGTCTTGCCTACTTTGATTTAGAAAAAATAAATTGTCAGCACCAGTCCTGAACACCTCCTTTAACGTTTTAACCACATTGCTTTAAGCAACTGCAATTTCTTATTCTGAAGGCTGCAGTCTGTAGCTAACCATCCTTGAAAATAGTTGTGTTTCTATTACATGCACTTATCTCTTCCCAAAAATCTGCATGAAATATTTTCTCTAAGTTAAAAAAAAAAAACAACAACAAAAGAGAACATTTCATTGGTATTCAACAATTCCCTGAAGGTTCTGATGTATTCATGAGGCGCGCCGTAGATAAGAATTCACTTCTTTGTAAGACTGTTTAATAGGTGAAAGAGGAAAGAAATAACATTTCAAAGAACAAAGAAAGAGACTTTATTTTTCACCCTGCTGAATTTTGACAACCTTTGTTCGGCTGATAATGCACCATCCTGTCTTTGTAGGTCAAATAATAAAAAGGTTAACTCACAGGATATCCTTGAGGGCAAGATATTTAAAAAAAAAACTTTCATGTTAATGATCTGATAAAAGTAAATAAAGCATATATGTCATAACAAATGTAGCTTTTGTCAATGAAATGACAAAACCTTTAATGAAACAATTGCTATATATTGTTATGGTATTTTCTTTCTTTTTTTTTTTTACTGTAATTATTCAAAATAAGACATGGGCCTATATCTCATGTTCTGCCTCTCAGGTTAGCTCACGTCTCAGGAGAACAGCCTCGCTTCCAACGCTTTGTTTTTTGTCGTCATGTTAAAGGACACACTCCCAGACAGAAAGTTAAAAACAAGGTCAGAGAATAAATCAAAATGTAGGATGTTTAGCTGCGGAGCAAAATGGAACAGTTAGTAATGTGGCTGTCAGGAGTGAGTGATGGACGGATTAAACAAAATAAAGGTGAAATGGGAATATGGTCACATTCGATCCAGCAAAAGCACTTACATGCGCGTGTGCTGACAAATAATTTCAGCCATTTCTTATTCTACCACTGATGCATGTTCATTGGACCATTAAGTGCTCAAACTGCCAATAATTGCATGAGTTGTTTTCAAAGGTATAAGATGCAAAAATGTCTCCTTTGGAGGAAAGGTAGAGCTTGTGTTTTAAAGCAAAGGCAGCATTTCTGGTCCCTGTATTATAATAGCGGTTCAATATGTTGGGGTTTATATGGGAGAGGCTTAGGGCCACTGAGAAAAACAAAATTAATTCTGAGATTAAATTCAGAATTCTGAGAGTTCTTATTTTTCTTTTCAGTGAACCTAATCCTCTGACAATGATTTATTAACTCTAACTTTGAAAATATGACTTAAGTTATACCACAAGGGAACTCAGTGAAATCAAAGTTACTAACTCAGGATATTTGCATATTGATGAGAGACAGAGAGGACGAGTCTCTAGCAACATTGAGGCAGGAGGGAGTCCATCTAAAAACAACAAATACAGCAGTTACTTCTCTATTCCACAAACAAACCGGATTATTGAAGCATGAATGCATTTTCTATTTTATTAATGCAAAGGTCTTCATGATTCCTCTGTTGCATATTAGAAAAAAGCAACAATTGAAATTATATTTCTAAAAATATATGTTTTGGGGGTTTAAACATTTGGAAATAACCGCATTAAATGGAACATCGGTTCTCTGTGTTGCTTATTATGTATCTCTGGACTGGGATCTTCTGGGATAAAGTATATGAGTATATGAGTGATTCCAAATCGAGGAATTATCTGTTCCTTGACTTGGAATCGGTTATAAATGAAGGTGACACTTAACTAAATCTTAACTTACATGTCCAACTGGAATGCTACCAATCTACTTATTTAAAACGTATGTTGGTAGGATATCAGTCAGACCCACATTCAGCATGCAGAGGTCTGTAAATGTACAGTAGGGCAGATAGAGCAGCTGATTAGCGTAAACTTAGATTTAAGTGTAGAAGTATTAAATGAATATTTGTGATGGTAATTATGTCATAGTGGTATTAAATATTGTCACCTTCCTAAAATAATGGCTTAACTAATTTTTTGACTCAAGTGATTTGGGCAAAAAAATAAAAAATAAAAATAAAAAATCACCGCCTCTTTTTTTTTTTTTCAAACAATTGCTTTATGCTATAACAAAATCATTCTTGGCAAAAAAATGACCTGGGCCACTATTTTAGGAAGGTGATTATATGATTGATTTTGCACTAAATAATGAACATAAGTACAATTTAGTCTGTGTGGGGCATTGACGGTAGACGTTTATCCTGAAACTGGTGGGTTGCTGGTTCAAAACCACTGCTCTGTCCATCATTGTGTCCTTGGGCAAGACACTTCACCCACGCTGCCTCCTGCTGGTGGTCTGAGGAGCTGGTGGCGCTAGCTTCACTTCTCTAACTGTAGTCTGCCCCTGGACAGTTGTGGCTACAGCGTAGCTCACTTGCACCAGTGTATGAATTTGTGCGTGAATGAGTGAATGTCTGAACGTAGCATTGAACATGAACTGGTTTTTCTCCTGTCAGTTTTCCCTTGTTTAAATCTTTTACTTCTGATTTTCATATATTCCTCAAACAAACATCAGCCGTCATTAGATACTCCAGTCTCTCCCTCTCTGGGTCTCCTGATGTTTTTGTTCCAGTCTCTGCCAGTTAATGTTGCTGTGTTACAATTAAGTTAAAAAAAGGAGGCATGGGACCGAACCGAATTGTTTTGCTACTGCTCTGCCGGTAATTAGTTTGTTAAAGCAGAACAAAAAGAAGTGCATCTCTGGATATCTGAAATTGGATATTAATTAAGTTACAAATGAAAATCATTCTGTAGTGGCAAGAGGAGCCGCCAGACTGTGGCTATCTAATGGAGACTGATATTTTTTCAAATGAAAAACTTTATTCTGGTTCCATATTAATATTACATCCATCTGAATTAGGTTTCTCACTAACTTGAAGTTGGCAGTTGCTTTAGTGACATCAGATGCATGAAAAACTAAAAGGTAATGAGATGCAAAAATCCCACAAACTACTGTTACTGTCTCAGTTTATGGCTTTCTGTCACTTCAAGTGCAATGGCGCATTCCATCAACAGTAACAGTTGTTGTGTCAGCAGGAGGTGGGAAAACGAGCTGAGAGTCTGTGACCCGTAACACACATGGAAAGGACAAGAGACTAACACGTGTTAAGAGAAAAAATGATCCAAACAAACACGGGCGTTAAGATTGACTTCAAAAGCGCTGCTGTCGAGGTTGTGCAGATGGAACTGAAATTTGAACTTTGTGTTCTGGTGTTAAAATTTTCTGGTATGAAAAAAATTTGTCCAGAAATTTTGACTAGAAACTGAAGAATTCTTTGCTGCCATAAAATCGTGTAACAGCAATTTAGGTAGTGGTAATCCTAACTGGGTTTATTCTTTCATACTATGTATTTTAATATTGTAAAAACAATAAAAGTTCTGAAACTCACCCCACAGGAAACTGAAATGTTGATTGTATAAATTGTCCTGACGTGATTTCCTTTCACCTCCACATGTGATCGTCTCCACAGTAAGGACATATGTCTGGTAGTTTCGAGATTATTTTCATGTCCCGCCGCTGTTTGTCTGCTGCTAAAGAATCCATCCAAACATTGCACATGAACCCTGGGGAGAGTTTGCTGCTGAACGACGGTAGCCATGTTTTCCTTCCTTCTGTGATGCCAATTTTGAGCAAATTTTTTAAATGTTGCAAAAAAAGAAAATGCAAATTAGGCAGGCTTCCATCTAGGTTTTGAAGCGAATCAACCACTCAACACAACACATAATCTGGCCAGATGTCAACACTACGCATTGTTATTAAAAAAAACAAGGTTTGGGCATTTTTCCAATTTTGGTGCCTTTACTAAGGCACATTTGATTTTATGAAGTAAAAAGCTGCCAGAATGTCGCCTCTTCCTCAGATGTCCTTCTGGTCAAAACTCCACATAAACATAATTGTTTGTTGTAGAAAGGAATGTAAAAAATGTTATTTTGTACTTCTGTTGGAAAAGAGACAAAGTGTCTCTGGAATCTCTTCTCGTCCCCACATTGTTTTTAAAATGTCACTGATTGGGATGTGCTGTGGTGGCGCAGGGGTTAAGCACAACCCACATAAGGAGGCCTTGGTCCTCGATGTGGCTGTCGCAGGTTCGATTCCCGGCCTGGTGACCTTTGCCGCATGTCTTCCCCCTTCTCTCATTACCCACTTTCCTGTCAGTTAACTATCAAATAAAGGCCACTAGAGCCAATAAAAACCTTTAAAAAAATATGTCACTGATAAAGATATTTCACAATGTATAGCCTTTGTGTCTATTTTTTAGATAAAATATGCTCTGTCTATGTGGGTAGAGGCCATGTACAGTATATACAGGTGAGGTGGTTGACAACTGCAGTTAGAAAACAATTATTTTAGAGGGTTTGCTTGACTCACTCTGTTGGTGGCAGCCTATACCTACTGCATACTGTCCAGACCTCAGGAACATATAAAACACTCTTACTTCTTTTCAGATCTTACATCAACACTCAAGGTTCTGGTCAGGGTTATTTTCTGAACTCATCTGGAACAACTACTACCACCAGCTCCGTCCAAAAACTCTCAAAGTGATGAATAATTCACAGTTCATTTTTCACAGTATTCATTCATTTTTGATGTCATGATACCCATGAGGGAACAGCAGCTCTTCTGAAATACTGCAAGGTAAATTTGAGTCTAAAAAGAGAGCGTCAAAGAAAAAGTCTTTTGTCCAGAAACTTTGTTCTGCTGCAGCTATCGCCACAAGATTTATTTGAAGGAGTTGATATCAAAATGAAAGCAGGAGAAAAAAGGTTTATTATAACCAATTTAACAGAAAAGAACGTTGAATAAAATGAATCTTTTCTATTGTTATGCTCAGTGTTTAGCTCCATGTGACAGTCAGTTCTCCTCCTCAGCAGTAGGGGGACGGCAGTATGTAAAAAAAGTCTCACTCTAATGATTCAAACCCTGACTGCTCTCTGTCTTTCAAGAACAAGTAACAGTAAAATGAATTGATGGGAACCTAATTTAGTTATAAAATAATCTTAAGAATACAGTATTTTTATATATAAAAATGCACACAATTATACATGTAACACTATGCAAATTATGTAAGTGTGAATGTGGCTTAAAAAGTTTAGCTCCGTTTTGATATCATCGACTGAACCACAAAGAAGAACTTAATCAATTTAGTATCTTTAAGTTCAGAACAATGACATGCAATAATACAATAGCTTCACAGTTTTTGAACTTTTTATACCTAATTCAAATATGATTTTTATTATTTTTATTTCTTTTTTTACTTGGAACAGTTTAATACAGGGAAGTTCTTCTCATGAAGGTATCAAGAAGGAGGGAACAGGCTGGATTGTTGGTGGCAGAGCTGAAAACATGGCCTTTGTGTTAGACAGGATAATGGCCTGCGGATAGATTAACTCACAGTCCCAAAAGCAAACAGGAATTTGGAAGAGAAGCAAGCATCAAGGTAGAATAATAGAGTCATTGTACAACAGAGCTCAGAGCTAAATGTTGTTTCCCAGACCTTTGTAAGAACTTGTAAGTGGCAAAGATAAAGCCAGTTGGCAGCAGCTGGCTGACAATGTGAACATGAGGTTGACTTGAACTCATAACCTTAAATAGACAATTTAAAAGGCTTTTATATGATATGCTTTGTGCAACTGGTCTGCAAAGCCGATCACAGCTTACCTTATGAAGAACAGAGGGATAAGAAAAATGGAAAAATTTGTTTTAAATGTGTACAATTTGACTTTGTGTTGGGTTGGATAAATTTACAATGGGCCAGTCTCAAGAGATTAGTGGGGGTTTATCACGGTTCAGTGATTAATGCTATAATCTATATAATAATTCTATATAATGAAATGGTTTCTTCTCTAAAAGCAAATTGGAATTGTCTTCTGCTAGACATTTAGTTCTAACCATAAGAGAACTGGTATCAACTAGGACACCTGCAAGTTTCCATGATGTACTGCAAACAAAAATCAAAAATGATTGGAGAGTTGGTCTGAAATTTTCAGATACTGCAAAGAGGATCTACAAACCCTTTGCATTTGTGGTTTATATTGCACTTACTCACCTTTAAAATTACCAGCCTGCTTCAGTTATAGCAATCAAAAAGATCATCATTAGGTTTCAATTAAATCTTGTTTGACTTTCATGTGGATCAAAAACAGAGTCAGTGAATTCTGTAGATGCAAGTTTTAAAAATTGTTCTCCGTGTGTGGACTCTTTAAAAAACAAAACTTTCTTTTAAACTCAGGCTCCATCCGAACACAGATCTGTCACCATGCAGCCTGCGTTTACCTCCATCAGCCTCACTATCAATGTCAGCATCTGTAATTGGTTTGGGAACTATTTGACTTTCTCGGTGTTTCACTCTCCTCTGTCTAGTTGTGTTTCCTGCTTTGTGGGATGTTTTAGAATCGCTGTGGAATTTCAACAGAATTTCATCACTTCATTCGCATTTGACAATAATTCCATGAATTTAATGGCTTGGCCTTTGTTGCACCTTTTCTATTCTCCCCCAGTGATGTTACCTAGACCTTTCTATTTTTCACACTAACTTCATGTCAAGGAACACCAATTTCAAAAATTCCTGCCAGTTCTTCATCAACATTCCTCTCTCAATAGTTTGTAATGTGTTTTACACGCAATAATTGTTTTCTTTGATAACGCTCCGTTTTGTTTGTCGTTATTTGTGGAAGAAATTAATTTTAAAAAAGTGCTCTAACTGGAATTACTTAGAGTTGTGCACTCAGTCAATTTCATAATGGTTCATTTTTCAATTTAATAAAACCTCAAAATGTATTTGTTTGTTTTTGAATGTGGTGTTCAGAACCTACTCTCTGATGCTTTTATAATATTTGGTTATTTGGGATCTTTATCAAGGCCGCGTCTTAGCTTTAATTAACCATTTATATCCTAAATTTAAAATCTCCACCTGGACATTTTTGCTTATTTTAACTGTACTCAGTTCTTTAAATGTCCTGTCAAAGAGTGGCCCTCAGATTAATTTCACTTCCTGCTATGACGAGGATATTACCGTCATAGTCCAACATTGGCTGGTAAGAGCAACGCCTCCCCTTTCAGAAACTGCTGGACATTTTCAGATAGTGCAAAGTGTGGCGGAATTATTGTACTGAAAATTTGGCTGGATCACAAGCACTCTGTTTAGGACGTCTAGGGTTAATATATTAAGGATGCAATTGTCAGGATCTGTGTTTTTCTGTGTTTATTTAGAGTTTTCTGTGTCCTTGCGTCTCTTCGTTGTCCTGTCCTTCCCTTGATTGTTCCCAGGTGTGTCTCGTTTCTGTGATTACCCTCCCATGTATTTAACTCCACCTGTGTTCCTTGTTCCTCGTCGGGTCCTTGTCAATGTCTAGTCTATTCGTTGTCAATGTGTCCATGTGCGTGCTGCCAGTTGTTTTGGACTGTGTTTTCGCCATTAAACACCATAATCATCTTACCTGGGTCCGCTGGGTCTGCCTCACCATCCCCTCACCCCGCCAATTCATGACAGCAATTACACACTCAGTATACAATGACGTGAAAAGATAAGTTCAGGATTATTGTGAGCAAACTGATTGTGGTTATGACAGTTTTGTTGATTTACATTTACATTTAATTCACTCCCAGTGTGGCCAACAGCAATAATGTAATTATCAAAATCAATATTGTGATCAGTAGTAATATTGGTAGTAGCAAATATGATCAATTTTGTTTCTTTGCCCAAAGCCTCCTCTGAGCCTTTGTCTCCCAGCAGTATTCAATAATAACAAACAATTTTATTGACTCTCCACCATATAATTAAATGAACAGCACCTTTGCCACAGTGTTTGGGACCTTCTGAGAGTCTTCCACCCAGCAGTTTTTCACACTGGCAGTATAACTTGATATATTACAGAGTGACACGTTGGGCTTTAAAACCATTGTGTTAGACTTGTTTATATCACCCAACAAAATCCCAAATAAATGTTTTTACTTCAGTGATGAAGTGCAACAGCATTGGCAGAGATTGATAGCAGTGAGACAACCAGAGAAGCCAGAAAGAGGAAAAACTCACTTGTGTCAGAAGTGACACAGTAACACAGAGAGGTCTGTGTGGTTTATGTAGCCACTGTTGTGAAACAACAGCTTTGGTTTGGCTATGAATAGCTAGTAATAAATGTCGATGAAAATGAGTAATTTAGGTAAAAAGTACCAAGTCAGGGCCGCCTCTGAAAATCATCAAATAGTTTTCAGACTCAATTATTGTTTATGAATACTTGGCTGCTAAGGCTTGGATATTAAATACAATAGACTGAGGATTTAAGTTCAGTACCGATGTGTGCAACCAGAAAAAAGCACAGACAGTTCCTCTTAAAAATATGTTTTTTAGTAAACCTTATGCAAACTTCAAGTTAAAATATTTTAATCAACAAACTCACTAAGCTAGAAACCAACCAGGTAGAAACAAGTAAGAATATTATATTGGAAACTAATAAATGACCAAAAGTAGAAAGCAATAAAATATACAAATAAGAGTTAGAAGCAATATCCATGAAATATTGCAATGATGTTGCAGTTTTACATGAACTGTGAATATTAAGTAAACAGATTTACATTGAGCAGCACCACACATAGGGTGATTGACAGCACTAAGACCCTCCTACTGGCTCTGACTGGTTGTTTTTAGGTAGCACTGGGAGCACTTGGAGAAGGTAGAGAAGCTTGATTCTTTTTCACATACTTACATTCTTTGCAGACCCTGTATGTTAGGACGTACAGATAATGACAAAGTTATCTTAAAGGAAGCAGCTCTACCAGATCATCCCTGCAGTCACTGGGGTGTAGAAGCTAACTCTGCTCCCTATGATATGAGCACCGTATCATTTTAAAAGCATAGTAGACAAAGAAAGTCAGTGAAAATGAATCTAAAGCCCAACAGAGCTCTAAATTAACCAATAAAGGGTTTCATTGTAAAAAAAAAAATGCTCCTCCATATGATTATGCTCCCTCTGTTGGCATAAACTGGTGCAATTAACCTGCAGTCAATTAGAAACTTTCCCTCTCAGTTCAGCTGGATGAGACGGAGGTGCAGACAGGTACAGTGGGTGACTCACAGCCCGCCGGTAATCAGGCAACAGCAGCAACCAGGTTTTGTGAGTTAATCACATCTTCATTTACTTTGCAGAAATTTCCCACCACAGCTTTATGATTTAGCTGTGTTTACCCAAGGAATTTCTGTCTTTGAACCCCATCCTACTTGAGCTTTTCAGTATGCTTGCTGTGTCCGGCTCTGCATAACAAGCTCTGAAGCAGCAGCATTTTTTATGCAATACGACAGCGTACGCGGAGAAAGGTCTGTCGCCAATTCCTTTTTGCATTTTCAACCTTCTGATGGCATTTAGTTTTCACAGATGTCTGCATTTTATTTTGTGCATATTATCCAAAACCATTGTTTTATAAACAAAAGGACAATTTTTTTATACCCACATTCAGGAGTGTGGTGTTGTTGTTGTGCTGCGTCTGCTTGGCTCACCCTGCTGTCAGAGCCACAGTGCTGTATGACCACTGTGGATACGGGTTCAACCAAAGCAGTGCCTCATAGCTTCAACCATCTGTTTTAAAGGGGCCGCGAGTCAGCAATTTCTCACATCCGTACACACGTCTCCACATCTCTCCCCACGGATCAGCATTACTGCTGCTACGATGACCTTCTGTACACTGACTGTGCAATGGAACAGAACAGCAGCAGCTGCAGTCTGCACTGATCTATAGGCATGCTGTCTTTACACATTACACAAAGAGTCAAATTATCCCCATTTTGGAGTGCCAGTTTGCTTAAATTAATCATGTCTTCATATATATATATATACATCTTTATGTATGGATAAGTAGATGTAGATATATTTCTAATTTTACATCCATCATACAAAGATCTCTTTAAGAGATCTAAAGACATAAGTTCATAAATTAAGTTATGTGTATCAAATGGGATTAAGGAAATGAATTAGTATTGAACAAGCTTATTGAAATGAACTAAATATTTGGTTAAAAGGCTTTTGCATGTAATGACAGCTTCATGACGTCTCCAGCATAGATAAGCTACCATTAGTTGACAGATGGATGGCGTTCTGCTCAGATTGGCAGCGGTTTCAAAATGTTCTCTTCTCTCAGTGCAGTGGAGGGGAAACCACTTTGTCAACTTAATCACACTGTCTCCTCTTGGGAATCTATAATTCTTTCAGATTATTTTATGACTGTGAACCTTTATTTTACCAGGAAAATTCAGTTCCAAGACAGGCAGCAGCACACAGAGTTTTCAAAGCACCTACAGCGAAATCCAGTCGAAAGTTAACGTCACCACAACCATCTCGTTTCTGCAGGAGCTCAGGCCAGCTCCCCCAGTGGCTGGGACCAGGATCACTCAAAACCCATTTTTGATTCAGAAACCATTTTTCTATTCCAACAGTCTAAAGCAGGCATGTCCAAAGTTCGGCCCGGGGGCCAATCACGGCCCGCGGTCAGATTTCATACGGCCCGCAGCTTCGGTCTTATAATGTATTATCTATGGCCCGCCTGCACTGTCAAAATGTCAAAGAATAAATAAATCATAAAACTTGAAACTGTAATTCCTTCTTTCACCAAATGGTGGCAGCACCTCTTTAATACCATCAGTCTCTGCATCCCTGCCATGAACCCCTCTCCACTCATTCTGCCATGGCCACTGCAAAGAAAACAAGTTTACAGTGAGGGCCGCCGCTTTCAAGAGAGATGGGAATTACAATACTTCCTCACTGGAAATCAGGGCAATTGTGCTTGTCTAATTTGTAATGAGACGGTTGCCTTGTTTAAGGATTTCAATGTAAAGAGACACTCTCAGACTAAACATGCTAACACATACAACCAGCTAACAGGAAGTGACCGTGCTGAAAAACTGAAGCAGCTCCAAGCTGCACTGGCATCACAACAGCGATTCTTCACGCGGACCTGTGAGTCAAAAGAAAACACCACCAAGAAAGCTACGAAGTGGCCATGTTAATAGCTAAACATGGCAAACCTTCTACTGAAGGTACATTTATCAAAGACTGTTATGAAAATGGTGGAGAACATTTTGCCCTGAGAAGAAGCAAGAATTTGCGAATGTTTGCCTGGCAGTAACAGTGTGGCACTGAGAGTTGAGGACATGAAACTGAGTATTTTGAACGGTAACGTCTGTCGTAACACTTTTCACTGTTTCACTATGAACAGTGAAAAGTCAATGGAACATTTATGCACTTGGATTTATGGCACTTATTTTTATTAAACTCTTGAGTAAGATTTGGTTATTACTGTTGATGTTATGAACCTGTAGATGTGACACAAACTATTACTTTCTGAAAGATATTGTAAATGACAAGAGCAAAATTCACTTGTTTTAAGATTTAATAATAACAGACAACTTTGCATTACTTATAACTCCTGTTTAAAATGTCCATGGGGCAAGGATATTTTTAAACTCATGCAAATTTAAGGTATTTCATACAGTTCAATGTTATCTGACTCTCCAGATATGAATGAAAGGCAGAATTTGGGTTTTTAGAGTTGTTCTCATCTACCTGAGTGGCTTATATTTGTTATTTTGTCATTTGAAAAATAAAGATAATTGTGACAATGAAAATTGTTTTATAACGGTGTGTATTTGCATGACACTTTTGTAGTTAAAAAATATCCGAACAAACTATTGGCCCCGGAGCATCTTCACTTTATCAAATCTGGCCCTCTTTGCAAAAAGTTTGGACACCTCTGGTCTAAAGATTGTGTTTAAATTATGTGACTGACAAAAGGAAAAGACTGTGAACAAATAGAAGATTTATTTCAAACTATTCCAGGTTCCGTGCTGTATGAAGTTCCATCAGTTTGTATTTAAACAAAAAAAATAATTTGCGCATAAAATTCTGCAACCTAATTGCACAGTATTAAGTTAGCTTATGTCTGGTTCGCAAGGCAGGATTTTAAAATCATTGGCCAATTTTCAAAACCACAAGAGACCACATAAGTGACGATAAATCTTAGGCATAACGCGGTGCGGTATACTCGCAAGTAGGAGTGGCAAAGAGGTACAAATTAAATGTTCTTCAAAGTTGATTTCTCTCTTTCAGAGAGAAGGATCCTGTCCAAGATGCAGGCCATCTTGGACAGATGTGCTGACTCCATGACGTGCTGACCGGCCAGACCAGCCAGAGACTCATTTTACCAAAGTGCACCTCGGAGTGCCTCAGAAGGTCATTTCTGCCTGTTGCCATCAGGCTTTACAACGGCCAAGTCTCTGCTAATTGATTTTAAAAAATTCTGCGCTCATTTATAGGCTATTTATTGATTTATGTGATTGCTTGTTATTTATTTATTTGTTTATATCTAGTCATTTTTAACTTATCACTCTTAGGTACAGTATATATATATATATTACAAACTTTGCATTCATTACCTAAGATGGAGTAGCTTTCAACAAAGAAGCAATTTTCACTTGGGGATCAATAAAGTATATTCTATTCTATTCTGTTCTATTTTGAATGGATTCTGAATTGGCAGGACTAGGAATTGCAAATCTTTACAAAATCATTTTCTTCCGTGCCTCTAGTATTTAAATATAGTCCATCACAGTAGTGACCACAAATCACCTAATTTCTTCCTGCATTCTTGTCTTTTTCATCATTTCCATCCTAATATCTTTTGTTTATTACCTCTTTGAGCATTCAATGGGTGTTGGAGGAGGTCCTTTTTTATCGGCAATTGCCTGCAAATGTTTAACCATAATAGCCAATTGGCGATGATGAGACTGGAACAGAACACTACAAAAAAAAAACAATCATTACTTCAGCGTTCCCTCGTAGCGTTGAGCTACAATGTTGGCAAATTGTAAGCAAGAGTCCTGACATTTACCCTTCATGCCAGCCGTCTGCAGAGCTCAGTTTTATTACGTCTATTCCTCTTGTCAGGCAGCACAGTGAAGAAGAAA
Organism: Xiphophorus maculatus; assembly: GCF_002775205.1. Taxonomy (NCBI): domain Eukaryota; kingdom Metazoa; phylum Chordata; class Actinopteri; order Cyprinodontiformes; family Poeciliidae; genus Xiphophorus; species Xiphophorus maculatus. The sequence goes on along the minus strand of NC_036447.1, from coordinate 29,886,119 downwards.
CTGATGGAGGGTGATAGCAGTCTGACGATGTTCGAAACGAGCCTCAAAGGTTTAATGTTGTCTCCATTTGAGTGTCATGATGTGACCTCCCATCTAGATGGAGTGCAGATATGGAGTTGGTCTGTCATGAAAGTAACAGTCACTGGGCCAGGTGTCCGTTAGCGGCTCAATTACCGCACATCCACCGAGATGGTATTTGAGTCTCTTATCAGCTGTTCGCCTGAGCAGACGACCCAGAGTGAACCTTGAAAGTAAAAGTGGGGTTGCAATTACCTGTCTGAAAAAACAGCCCAACCTGTTCTCTAAAGCCTCCATATGCTCTAAAGGATAATTATCCTTCCACTGCTACTCACTATGCAGGGTCAGAATATACACTGGCAGATAGCTGAATTTGTCTGCAGCAGGTGCGACACTAATGTTTTGAACAGGAAGACGTGTGCTGAGAGAACATAGGCAGAAGTTACTTCAACAAGACTTTTTGAATTTGATGACTATGCAGCAAACAGTCGTAGGTCCCATAACCACTTATTGACACAGGGTTGTTATTTTGGGAACATTTGTTGCGAAAATCCTCTCATCCGTCTCATAGGATTAAAGGATTCCTGGTATGTGGGCTTCTGTGTAGCTGGACTTTTACCAAGAATTATTACTCTTTGTATTTGACATACATTTGCAGATTCATCCTTAGAAGATAAAAGTATTTACTTGTGATATCTTCCCTATACATTTTGTCAATTGTGCCAATTACCTTTTTTAAAAAAAAAAAAAAACATTAGAAAACCATTTGGTCAAATTTTAAGCTTTTGCTGATTTGCTCCCCCTCAGACTTCCAGCTCTACCATGTGATGCGTGGACAGTCATTGCCACAAAATCTTCTCCCCATTACATTTTCTGAGTCGTGGCAGCTGGTGTGGTGTGTGGTACAAATGAGAGAAGAAAATGAAAGGTGCAAATATGACTAAGCTGTAAAATAATGTAGTAGAGGAATAGGAATGACAGACTGCTGGTTTCAGTTAGTGATAAGGTGAGAGACCTTGGACTCATTATTTACTTGTAATTAGGGTCAGATGTTTATGATTGTTTGACATGTGCAGTATAAAATATCCTTGTAGCCTTTTGAATGACGCTCAAATCGAATAATGAAATGGCTGAAGATTTCCGACCCATATTCTGACACTCTGGTTGGTCTTCAGTGAATTGTCTTATTTTCTGACTGTGTATCAAGTTAACATGCAAATATCACAGAACATTTAAATTAGACACTGAAAATAGATAGACCACTGAAAACTACATTTTCTTAAAAGGGCCGTATTCTGTTTTTTCCAGGTACATAGTAACATTTTACAGCACATTCAAGTAACTATGTTACCTTCAGTTGTTATAAGTTTGTTTTTGAAGTCAGTCTGATTTATTAGCATCATTAATAAATGTACTCACTTTCTCGATAGTGACAGCAGAAAACCTTTGCGAGGCTTTAAATTCACCACCCTTAATTCCTAATGAACCCATGCTTGGACCAGAGGCTATGTTCAAATGAATGATTGTTGCCTTTCCATCCTCAGTCAAATTGCTCCATTGTTTTCCCTACCAGCAAACAAAAATCGAATAACCTCCCTACACTCAGTGACCACACTCCAAAAACCTCCAAAAAGCTAGTCTCTTGTGGTTTTGCCTCCAAAAACGCTGTAGGAAATAAAAATGGCATTAGATTGTTTACAAATCCAAGATATCAGACATTGCCTCTAAAAGACGTATATGTTAGTTTTATGTTATTTGAATGGATGTCAATTTTCTCCTGAAGAATTAGAGACTGAGCCACAAAATAAACATAATATAAAAACTCTTGCTCAGTCTTTGCTCAGACTATATATCCTATAATGATCAGGCTTTTTTAAAACACAGTTTCAACTAATGTACAATTTCATAGGTGTTGTGAAATTATTAAAGCTTCGACTAACACTAATACTAACAATTATTTTACTACTATTATTAAAAATAATACTTACTGGATTATGTTTGTGCATTTTATTGCTGCAGTGGAAGTGAAAAATAGATGATAATAAGCATGGATATCTCAAAAAAAGGTGCAACTATCTTGAATTTGAATATCTGGTTACCAATATCTGTCTATAATTGTATCTGCAAGTAAGTTAATTGAGGTTGTGGCTTGTGTCATTAGATGGGCTTCCATTACAAAAGTGTATTAACCGTTTATGTTCCATTATTGTCTTAAAAATACCTTAAGAACACCTCGTGCTAGCACCAAAATGTTTTATCGAAAGAGGCATGTTTTGAAAAAACACATTTATTTTTGAAACATTACATCACCCACATGTAAGAATATCTCAAGAGAACAAAGGAGATCATTTATTTTTACAAAGGTATAAATAATGTGGTGATTTTGACATTTTTAAAGAAGTCTGTGTCAGACAAGGCAATGAAGAAGAGTCAGAAGATTTTACTGGAACTGACAGGAGTCTTGCTGTTAAATCTCCTCTCATAGTGATTGCAAATAGTTGATAGTTGCATTTGATAGGTTTTATATGAAACGCGTACTAAGATAAGACTTCACTGACCCTTAATGAGGAGAAGACTTTCCAAACACCTTCACTCTGGTGCCACATGGCTGCCTTTTTATCTGTATCTCGATAACCACTGTGCTTACGTGTCACCTAATATAAGAAACCCACTAGTTGGCCTACGTCACAGGTTGAGCAGGCTACATTTTTATTTCTAAATGAAAGTACAATGGTGTTTTAAAAATTTTGTGGGGAGGCACATGTTTAGCAGAACTTCTTGGCACTTCTTTCTGAGTGTAAAGGTTTGCGCTGTGAAAACCGTTGCATCATCAGTTGAGCTTGTGTGAGCTGCCTTGTTCATCTTCATCACTGAGAATAGTTGTTCACAAACGTAAAGTGCATTTGAGCAGAGGAGGGGTAGTTGCAGCAAAGCATCAGGGATGAAGGAGGAATGCTTCCACAGAGAGGGCTTGTCATCTGCAGTACTATAAAGTCCATCTGGATGTGGGAGTTTTCTCCATGTGAAAGAATTGCAAAACAGTTCCCTGTTATTTTTTCTGCTCTTCAAAGTCCAGTGAAAGCTCATTGCACAGCGTTCAGTTTATTAGCAAAACGTGCATCTGGGATCACAGTGGAGCTCAGCACTCCCAGCGCTTGCTGCAAGTAACTGTACCAGTGAATTATGGAATATGTCATCCAACTGGTGTATAAGTGCTACATAACTTAGTGGTGGGCTATCAATAATAAACATAATGATTTTGCGGGTCGGATGTGGCCTGACGGCTTCGACCTTAATATGTCTGTCCTACATGTACAGGTTCTTATTCTCAAGGGTGTCCAGTGTAGGCAGTTGGACACATTCCTTTTAGTTAGTCTCAGTCTGATGCTAATGATCTGAACATCTGGTTCAGGTGTGTTGCAGCAGAGGGCGATCTAAAAGTCGCAGGATGAGGCGTGGAGTTTGATACCTTCCTCTATGCCAGAGTCAACCCTGACCTCAGGGACCACTGCCCTACATGTTAAGAAGTTTCTCTTCTTCCACACGTCTGACGTAAATAAATGGATTTGTAACAGGCTTCTGCAGCAATTGATGGCATGCAGGAGCTAATGCTATCATCCAAATCTGGTGTGCTGGATTAGAGACACATTTAACATATGCAGGGCAATGGTCTCTGTGGACCAGGGTTGAGAGACATTCTTCTCTACGCAGGCTGTGAGAGTCCTCAATGGTCAAAAATGTTAGCTGAATTAATCGGAAAGTTAGTGAGACTGCCATCAATCCCGTGCATTGGGTATCATGCTGAGAGTTTTCGTTGGACCCAGAATGCAGGCAGAGTTGGACGTAGGTCATAAAATGTGATAAGGTTAATAATGTGAAGAGGCACAAAGGAATGAAAGACTGGAACAGAGACAGGAGGCAGAGACCCATGAAGCAATGAGAGAATGGTAGGTGGTAGTTAGGATTTACCACCACCTACTACACTGATAATCTGGGAGAATCCAGCAAAGTGGGAAAGGAAATGAGTAGATTAAAGACTGGGGATCTTGATTACTGATTAGTGACAAGTGGCTGATTGGGAAAAAGTTGCAGCCGATAGGAGAGACCAGACAGAAAGGATGCAAATGCACCACTACTATCAACTAGTAAATGTCCAGAATTCTTTTATCATGCATTCTGTTAAGTTTAATGGTCAGGCAGTATAAGAGGTAAAACTGCAGAGATTTTCCACTGCAGTCTGTTAGACACACAGAGATTACTGCAGGCTAAAAATCACTATTCATCATGTGAGAATTTAATTTGTGTGCCTAAGAAGTTTTGAAGAGCTGCGAAACCTGTGGTGGGATCAATGTCTGCAGTCTGCGAGAGAGTAAGATCTTCAGGCAGATTTAACAAGAATGAAAAATAATGTTGGAATCCATAAAAATCTAATTATTTCTCATGGTTTTCTTCCAGATATTTAGAATGCAACACAGGTAAAACAACAATATGGGTCAGATGGGGCTTTATTTGGATGAGAAGAAATCATTGTGATGTGTTAAAGCAGGTCAGTCCTAAGCTGGGAAAAAGCATGTATCCTTCATAATTCTGTTTGTTCGCTAATCCTCCAGGCATCAACAGGACAACGATTCGCCAGACAACAGTCCTGCATGGCCAGCTGCAACTTCCACCCTTATTCACAGGTATCCATATTCTGTATTAAATATACTGGAATTTCATCAGCTCATAACAGCACGGCACGTTAAGTGCACAAGCAAGGAATTAAAATCAGAAGATTACAATAATCTGCTCATTCAGATCAGGTCAAGCCCACAAAATAAATATCTAGTAATAAAAGATGACTATAGGGCTGTGATTCTGTATTCCCAAATCGTAATCCTGTGTGACAGGGGTTACATAACATAATAAATTACTCAAGAGAATAATTGAGCAGAAACTCATTAACTGCCAACCAGATGTGAAGGGAGGGTTCCAACTTGCTTCTGGTTTTTCTGAAGGTGCCGTCAAAATTAGGCTGATTAGGAAACTTCAGTGCTTCCAGCGCAGGTTTGCACCAGCACAGGTGTTAGAGACTCTAACAGATGGTTTCTGCTTCTGTACTGTGTGTGTGCGTGTGTGTGTGTGTTTGTACAGTATCATTAAAAACACACACTGATCCAGTATTATTGAATGGGTTCATCCTGCGGGAGGACAGCATTATTTAAACAAACTGGCAGCTGGCTGCATGTTCTTATTTAACGGAGGCCTGCGAGTGTCGCCTTAGCAGAACATTTGTAATGTTTTTTCATGTCTGCAGACGCTGAAACATTTTTGTGATAACATTTGGACAGTAATATATCAAAGCATATTTACAATGTCTATTTCAAGTGTGAATTATTGGCTTTATCTTTCCATAGCCTTGCAGCGGCTCCCTCTGGGTCACTTTTTGAGGAAGATTTCATACCACACAGAACATTAAAAGGACAGTATTATGTGTTTTCCAGGCACACAGTGCCATTTTATAGCACAGCCAAGTAACTACGTTGGTTTCAGTTCTTATAAAAATGCTTTTTATATCAAATATGACTTTAAATAAATTTTACTGTGTAATTTAGCACCTTGAAATTTGGCCTCTGCCTGTTTAAGAAACTCCTCCTCTTTCTGAATTCAGGAAGTCATCACAAACACGGTTCCTCTGTCAAACCTTTAACGTTTCTACCAGAGTTTCACTGAGAAGTAGCTCCTATAAAGAGCCCAGCAGATGCTCACTTCTACCAGGTGTTTGCTAATTGCTGCTGGCTAGTCTGAAGGAGCTGAGTGGGGGACAAAATGAGGGAGCGGGGTTGCTTTGTGAGGCGGAAGCTCAGAAACTTTGAAACTGCAGCTCTGAGAAGGAGCTTCGTCCTCGAAAGTGGAGGTAGGTCCGCCCAGGTGTTTTGCACAGCTGAATGGTTGCTACGGGAGATTAAAAAAATTCTCAAACATGCAAGAAAGAATCAAATGAACACTCCAGGTATGTTTTTGGGGCAGGAAAACAATATAAATGCTCAAAAAAGTCAGTTTTACACAGTACTGCCTTTTTAATGTTTTCTGCAACAAACACTTCGGTTTGCCTGATATAAAACAAAGAATGAATATGTGCAAAAGCATTTCATAATCACTGCTTAGCACAGCAGCAAAGCTGGGATGCTGTGGGATTGTTTCCAATGATATCTAGAACCTTTTAAAAAAAACTTTATACATAAAATAAAAATCTGATGGCCTCTTTCAGAAAACCAAAAAGGAGTCACTAAGCATAGGAGGCAAAATGGTTCAGCAGACTAGGTCTCCTCTCAGACCCCAGACATAAACCCTGCTGAAAAGCTGTGGGGTTGATCTGAGGAGAAGAGCGTCAGAGAGCACACTCAGAGAATCTCCGAGTGTGATAAATTTTAACATATCTCCAAGTGTGATTCTCTCAGTGGATCACACTGAGAGAATTATGAGAATTATAGAAATAGACCAGTATCCTCCGGTTTTTACGCTGCAACCTGTGAAATATCATAAAGGCTGTGTGCCTTCCTGTTGGCAAAATGCAGCAAAGAATTAACAGCAGTGTTGCCAACAGTGGTAACCATCAATTAAAAAAGGCGTACATGTCTTAACAGCTTTATTTCTAACAGTAAGCTAACGTACTGGAAGGTTAGATGTCTCTAAATGTGTCAGTGTGAGATTATGTATTATATGAGATTTTTTGCACATCGTTAGCAGGGTGCCAATAAGTGTGCAAGTTGTGGTTTCTGTAAGAGCAGAACATTTGTTTTCACTTCATCTTTCTCTATGACTATGCTGGTTTACAAAAAATATCAATTGAATTGATGACATTTTTGTGACATTATCAATTCACTTCTGTTAATATTTCTCATCCAAAAAAGGTTTTAGGAGAAAAAAAATGTTTTCCAACAGAGTGTATTAATTAAATGTTACAAACTTGTATTTCTGTACATTGAATAATAAACACTAATAAGGGTAAGTACATGTGAATTGAACATTATGTCTTCATTGTGTAAAATTCTCCGTCTCTTTTCTGTCCTGATGGAATCTCTCCTCCTGCTCATCACTCGTTGACCCAGATTCTCAGGAAATCGATCCAGATGTGAGAACAAGTCATGCATTTTGATGCTCATTTTGCTCCATAGTTCAGAAAGTTGACTTGATTGAGCAAAATCAGTGTGATTTTTGGATTCAGCTCATCAAAATGACCCTAAAACAGTTGAAAACCACAGATAATTTTTGGCTTTTGACCAGTTATTGAATATGTGTATCATTCCCCTGATCCACAGTGAAAAATGTGAAGATCTACTAATTTTAAGAATACATGACTGCAAACCGGTCTCTTTTAAAATGTATTGCTTAGTTACATTCTGGCTTTTTGTTGAGTTTATGTACAGAAAATTTTAACATACCTTAATTTCCAGAAATTCCGAAATTTGTTAACTTCCCTCATAAGAAGAACACAATTGTTTGTTTTTTGTCCCCAAAATTATGTAAGTTTTAAAGTCAAAAGGTCTAATGATCCGGTAGATTTTACTGTCCTGAAGGACTCAGGAGAACAAATCAAATCCGTCCTCCTCCCAGGGTACCAGCACATTTTCATTTTCATTCTTTTCCTGCTTCCTTCTGATGTAAACTGAGCCCAGCCTGGCATCAGAGACCATAGAAACACGCATGGAGATCAGCTGAAAAGCTTCAGGTATAGCTCTGATTGTGTTATAGCCGCAATTCCACAGTCATCTCACTCATACTTGCATACTTGCATGAAAACACCGCTGCCTCCTACATGTCACGGAAATTGCTTTTCTGTTATGTGAAATAGTGTATTTCTCGATCCTCACCCACTGCAAACTGCTGGTGCCTCAGCACACATTTCTGAAGATGCAAGTAGTTTAATAAAACAGGAATGACAAGTGCTGCCTATATAAAATAGATTAGTTTTTTTAATATATAGTTTTAATTTAACCTATAAATCTATTTCATGCAGAAACAACTCGTCACCATTTTCAGTTAAAATGAGTGCAATAAAGTTTTCCCGTCTGCCGTTCTGATTAGCTTTTCTCATTTTACTTTATAATCCATTCAACTGACTCATCTCTTGAGAGGCTTATAATGTGACCCATTTGAGCTTGTTTTAATCTTAGTAGTTCTGCTTCTCTCCTTCTTGATTCAACATCTACCTCCAGCTTGTACTGAAAGACAGTAAATCAGTCTGTAGGGCCTTCGAATTGAGTCACTGAATCTTTAAAGAAAAATACACCACTTGATCTATCAATGTATGTAAAAAAAATTAAATAAAAAACAATACAATTTGAGTTATTCCAGGGCTCTATTGTAGTAATGGAGGCCTGGAATAACTGACCCTCTGTGTTAAACTGTGCCACAAATCACAGTGTTGGTGTTTGGTTGGATTTTCCATTTGTGAGTTTCGTTTAGTTTGAAAGTTTTTCCTTCCAGTCTATTCTTTAGTTACTCCCACAGATTATGCCGTTGTTAACTGGAATTATTTGCAGAGCCTGAAAATATCCGACGCTGGTAATGATGGGAGCACTGGTCCAAATCATGGTTGGAGATATTTAGAAAGTTTTTTTTAAAGAGGTTTAAAAAGTTCTCGTGTTCAGTGACATGCATGATTTTGCACAAAACCTCAGGTTTTTCCAGCACTTCCGCATAGTGCAAGCAAATTTTTTTTGTGTTATAGCTAATTCACTTTTGTACGACTGTCTCACTATTTCACAATAGTAAATGAATTTTGAGACAAAGTAAACTTTCAGGATAACAACCGTGACAGACTTTAGCAACAAAACAACTATTTGACCTTTACCAGGGCTGCATGGATGCAGATTTAAAAAAAAAAAAAAACACTTCACAATTTATCACCAATGTCTTGTATTTTATTCCCTTGAATTGTTTCACATTCAAGGGAACACTATTTCATGGGCCAGTGGGCCCTTTGGTCACCATGGAGACTGGACACTCATCTGATGGTGAAATATTCCTGACAAAAGAGTCATAAGGATTTGTCGAGCGCATCCTGCTCATCATTCTGTTTGTCCATCCGTCATTTTCTGTATTTACAAAAATAGTTGGATGACAAAACATCCTAAAATTGATCTCACCTTAGATCTCCGATGGCCTGTTTGTTTATCTGCTACAGCAATATGACTAACTTTAAACACTTTTAAGCAGAAGCTGAAAACATCTTTTATTTTTTACTTTTCAATTAAAGTATTATATATACAGTAAATTTTAAATTTTTTTGTTTCTTCTATAGTATATATATATATATATATATAAAAATATTCCCTTCTCACCCACCGTGGGTGGTTCTTATCCTCTGAGCTCGGGTCCTCTACCAGAGGCCTGGGAGCTTGAGGGTTCTGCGCAGTATCTTGGCTGTGCCAAGGACTGCACATTTCTGGACTGAGATGTCTGATGTTGTTCCTGGGATCTGTTGTAGCCATTGGTCCAGTTTGGGGGTGACTGCCCCGAGGGCAGTCACCCCCAAACTGTATAAAATATATATATATATATATATATATATATATATATATATACTATAGAAGAAACAAAAAAATTTAATTTGCAATATTAAAAAACATATAAAACACTCCATTAGTTAAACATTCAAAGCTATGAGTCAAATTTTCACTAATCACAAATGTGTCAGAAATTACAGCAAACTTCTACAATACACAAGAAAAAGAAAAGAGAAATGTTTTAAATATTTCAAATTGTCAAAAAGAAGGTTTTCTGTGAGCAAAGCAATACTAGACAAGATGTGAAGTTTTCACCTGATGAAGGTTACCATAACTCACAAACTGAGACACAAACTGAGTCACAGCTCTTAGTTTGCAGCACAGATAAAATGAAACTCATCATGATCAGACTTGATGAACCAGAGATGGTCTCCTTCTTTCTCCATGTTTTGATGGTAACTTTCTCATCATTAGAGGAATCTTCCATGTCCTTTGATCTTCAGGATTCAATGTCAAAAGCAAAGTATTTTCATCTCTCGTCCTCAGAGCTCTCTACTAAAACATTGTCTCTTGTGATATATCCTAACAACTTTTCAACTCCCATCGTGACAAGAAATTCAAGGCCCCATAAGATACCAACAATCCTCTTAACTTGGTGTTCAGTTAAAATGGTTTGTAAAGTCAGTTTGAAGTCGTCTCTCTGGGATCGATCTACCTCCAACCAAGTTGAAAAGCAAACTGAGAATTCTTGTATCTCTCTGAACATTTATGACATCACTGACATCACACAGAGGTTCTCATGGATATGATGATGTCAAACAACCTGTGTCAGGTTCTTGTTTGTTTTAATTGCTATGGAAACATGTAAGGCGCAGGACTAGCGAGAAGGCAAACCGACTCCACACAGTCTGAACTAGATGAAGAAATGCTGTGTGTGCAAGCAGCTCCTGTCACTCCTGGTCATGTCAAGACCCGAAAGGCGGTGAGAATGACGAACCTTATGTTGAAGCTCTTAGACGGAGATAAAGAGTTTAGATAAGAGGAGAAGCTTCTGTTGGTTTTACCCGTTTGCATATTTCACATGTTTCCTTTTTTAGAATTAGGCTCCATTAAATCCATTTAGGTAATTAATGTATAGGATTATAAATGAGGGCTCTAAAATGGACTCTGTTACCCTTCAATTGTGTCATGGATTATACGCATTTTGACTCTAAAATTAATTACGTTCATAATCACAATTGTGTTTGGAGCCTAAAACAAACCAATTAACAGTTTAATTTAGGCACACAACGAAATCTGTAACCAGAAAAATATATACAAAGTTAATTTTGAATATTTGTCCTTCAAAAAAAATTTTGCATTTTTCCTCCCGTTCACAAAAATGGTAATGTGTTCATATTGCAAAAAAAGTAAAAAAAAAAACATTTATTTCTTTATATCTTTACTTACGGCTCATTTGATAACTCAAGTGATTTATTTGATGTACTTTGAGAATTGAAGGAAACACATGAAAATGTACAGTACATAACTTTCAAGTTTTATTTAAAAGAAACTTTTGTGTGTGGAAATTTTGTGAGTTTTTGTGTGTGTAAACCTGAAATAAAGACACACACCAACAGACTTTAACTGATAATTCCATGCATGTTTTGCAGTTCATGTTGTTTTTTTTACGATGCTACTTATCATTTTCATATCACTATTAAGCTCTAATTTGAGTCGATTTTCTGTATCACATAAAATCCCAATACAGTTTATGGAAGTTGAGGTACGAATACATGCATAAAGTCATTTAGACGTGTCAAATATTTGGTTATTGCCTCAATTACTATTCCTAGAAACATATTGATTATACATAGAAGAGACAGAAATCATAATCTAACCTTAGAGTTGGATTTTTATTACACTTAAGAACAAAATGTGAATTAAACACTTCATAAATTCTTCAAAGATGTTTTAAGATGACTTCTGATCCGAAAACTTTTTGAATAAACTTTATTTGCATCTGGTTTATGGCAGACTGAGTCCTGCATTTGATCAAGTCAGTTATGTTTAAAAAGCAAGGGCTGCAGTATCAATCATTTAAACCACAACTAGTGAATTGTAGTTTAAATGATTGATTGTAGTAGAAATGTTCATCTGTTCTTGAACATTTCTACAAGGACAGATCCTTGCTACTGTTTGGGTTGTTTTTCCACTACAAATCAGAGTCTGCAGAGCACATGGCACCAAAATGCCAGCTTCCGAACGTTTTCTCCACAGGAAGAGCGTGTGGTAAGGATTCTGGGTGGCACATACCTTGGTGGGGTATTCATTGCTTTTAATTTAGCCTTCCAAGATTAAAGAGTGTCAAAAAGGAAGCCGAGATGTGAGAGACAGAGAGCCGGAAGAGATTAATGATACATTACATCTCTGTTCCAATAACGTTCTTTTAGGCGTCTTTCTTGCGCCTTCGCTTTCGACCCATTCACTGTTCCTGTCAGGCTAATGTGCCTTAATGGCAGTGATAAATCAGTGCCATCTTTTATGTATGCTGCTGCTGCTGCTGCTGCTGCTGCTGCGTGTCATTTATTCTGCTGTTCTGAGCAGCACGCATCTTAAAGAAGGCTTGCATTCAGTTACAGTGTGGAGTAACAAACGCCTGATCACAAAGATTATTAATAAACTGTGATCAAGAGAAACAAACTGTGGGTTTTAATTAAACAGAGCGGAATATACGCCCGTTTCTGAAGTTAGGCCAGTGTTTGATGTTGAGCCTTCTCACCTCTACAGCTGCTGTCACCAGCAGCTCCGTTTCCATGTACCATATAACTGCGCAATTTAACATTTTCTAAATAAATTTGCTTAATTGAAACACTAAATATAAAAAAAATGTAAAAAATTTCGGGATAAAACCTAAAGGAGGTAGGATGAAATGGTTTTCTTAGCCACATTAAAAACTGCAACAGAAGCACTGTTTCAAATCCCACGAGTCATGTGATCAGAGAGCGGATGTTGCCGCTGGCGGAAACCACGAAGAAGACGACAGGAAGTAGTTGGACAATCATGACGCGGTGTGCTTTTTTTAATGACTTATTGAATGAGAAAACGTATTCCCGTGTGATTTTAATTGCTTTTCTTACGTAAATGTTTTTGTTTTTTTACATTAGCAGAATATTGACACAGTTTTGTGTACAGTTGTAATGGAAACACAGCTAATGTTGTGCCAGTTCTACCTTAACAAGGAGTAGATCTAAATTCAGGTAAGTCAGATTATAACGTTCCTGTTCCTAATTAATATTCTGAACTATGTTCACCGCTCCAATATGAAATCGTTTTCTTTCACGCGTCATATTCTATCGTTTTCAAATATGCAGTCATATTCAATAGATTAGTATCTGCATCCCAATGAAGCTCATTTGTGTGTTCATTACCACTCAAAAAGAAATAAATAAAAATTAAAAAAAAGCTTAACTTTGACTTGGCATCTAATCCATAATGATCTAACAATCTGGTTAATGTTTGATCCCATAGTTGAGTGAAAATCCATCTACAAAATTACTTTTGTAGAGCTAGAGTCAGTATTTTTTGACTGAATCCACAGAGCTGGGTTCAGACAATGACCTTGAAATCACATTTCAGCACAAAAAAAAGGAAAAAAGAAATGGAACCAAACCTCAGTACCTGCTTTATGAATGTAGGAATTGTGGCTGCTCTCATTGACGTAGACGCTTGATTAAAACTGCATCATTCTGTTCTCAAAGAGGCATTCGCCTGCCCAACTCGACATCAGGCTCTGGTCCAACCATTTAAACAAAGCTCTGTGCAAAATGCTGTATGATTGGTGAGAAGTTTGTTACTGTGCTTTATACAGAAATACACTCAGACACCAATATGGATATTTCTATTCAACTAGTCCACTATTGGGGTTTTGAATCTGCAGCAGACATGAAGACTTTGATGAACGTTTGTCTGACAAGGTGAGGATCGCTGTACATTTGCACGATTCTTCACTAAATCGTAACATCGTCGTTCATGGAGGAGGCTGCAAAAGTGAACAAAAACTACATCTGAAATTACATGACAGATGAAGGATGTTGGTACTGTAAGTAAACTCCAGACCAGGTAGGAAAGCAAATTAATAGAAAAGATGTGAAATAATTTATGACAGAGTTCAGTCAAGTGAATCAAAACAAAGAAATTGAGGCATGAACAAGTATAATGCAAAATGTGTTAAAACTCATTTGCATAAACATCTAAGATCCTGATGAAAGCCTCATCCTGATCAGTCATTTCTCTGCAGCATCAGTGCCTGAATGTGACTTGAGAACCCAGAGAGGTCAATGGCAAGGCACAGTGGTGATGCTGAGGTCAAGTGGTTTTTAAACAAATCCATCATCTGATGTAATAGCAGACGAGGTCACATTAAACTCCCCGGGTATATATTATTCATGAGCAGTAGAGAGAGAGTGCACACGTCTCACAAAGCAGAGGACGAATTAATATAAACATCAGCGTCTCTCACTCTTTCCTGACCCGTGTCTCCAGGGAACTGTATCCTTGGATCAGTCTCAAACATGCATCCACATACTGGCCAGAGGAACTCCTCAAACTCCTATTGGAGCCCGTGTCCTTCCCTTTATCTTTCAGCAGCATGTGGAAAATTGAAACCGTCCTCTGAGCTTTGAAGACATTCAGCCACGAGAGCTAGAAGCTAATGAGGATTTGCTAAAAGATCAAACAGGCTTTAAATTTGCTTACACTCTTTCTATTCAATTAATACGTTCTCCAAAAATTATAGATCTGTGTTCACCAAAATGTAATTTCTGCATGAAGGCAATTGAGATATATGATTCAATTCTTTATCTTGAATCCCAGTGTGAGTTTTTCTATTAGCAAAAGTCAATTTTTGGAGGGGGAAGAAGACGAGCCTATTAACTCCCCAATGGCTCGATGTGACAGCACTGAATCCGTCCCAACTTTTTCACAAAAAAAAAAAAAATAATAATTTTAATGTTTAATTTGAAATGAACAAACGTATCAGATTGAAACAAGTAACAACTGCCATAATCAGAAGGAGTCATTTTAAATGTGATTGAAATTGGGGTAAAAAAAAAAAAAAAAAAGTTAGAAGAGCATGATTTTCCAACAGAAAGTCTATAAACAGAACTCAAGCCAAACCACATTTCTTCCAGGAACCAGACAGCCCGGCTCGCTGGCTCTGTGGTGAAAACAATCTGTAACTGTGGCACTCAAGTGGGTGGCACAGCATGGCGGCAGATGTAGAGCTTTTCATTAAGACTAGCCGGATCAAAAAAATCAGCAGGAAGGCACACAAAGGTGTGAAATACTTCATTAAAAGAGTAGCTGCACTGAGGGTACAGTCACTACCCTAAGTGCACATTAGTGAGTTTTTTTTTGTCCTCCTTTCATTCTGCTGCAAGTACAAACTTTCTGTTCTGTCAGCTTTGATACAGAAATGGTAAATGGACTGAACTTCTATAGCGCTTTTCCAGTCATTTTGACCACTCAAAGCGCTTTAAACTAGAGTCACATTCACAAACACACACACATTTATACACCAATACGCAGATCGGTGCCTTGCCCAGAGGCACATCATGACATGTGGCAGGAGGAAGCTGGAATCGAACCTACAACCTTCCAATCGCAAGACGACTACTCTACCTAAGAGCCACAGTTGCCCACAGAAAAATATATAGCGACTGTTTTTTATGTGCCCAAGTTGCCAGATTGTAGTATTTTTTAGTATCTTTTATTTTAATGTCAGATATAATCAGGATTTATGGTTTTGTTTGTATTTTTCTTCTTTTTGAGGAAGTAAGAAAAATTTGAACAAAAACCTGAGACGGAGTTTGAGAAATACTCCATAATTCATCTGAACGGTTGATCTACTGTATATACATAGTGGAAGCGTTTACACTCTGAGGTCCCATCAAACCTTGAAGACTAGGGTCCAATTCACACAAGGTGTAAACATGGCCTGTTGTTAATCAAGTCACAAAAGGAAAGATAAAGATCAATAAACCAAGAACACAGTAACTCCAGGAGGAAAACATTAAATGTTGACATGTGAAGATGCACGTTAATGTCAGGTGTGAACTCACTTAGGACATACAGTATATCTTTGCTGCTTGGACGTGTCCGCCTTCAAAATACATGAGTATCTCTAAATAGGATATTATAACTTCTATTTGCCAGAGTAAAAGATACTTTACTCTAAAAAAAAAGAAACTTTCTCCCACCAACCAGCCAACATGCACAATTTGGAGGTGTGCGCTCAGTGTGTTGCAGTCTCTATTTTCATTCGGTCTGAGCATGTTGATTTTTTTTTTCTCTTTTTTTCAGTGGAAAGTGTGGAGAGCAGTTTCAAAGTTTGGCAATATGCCAATAATACCTGAAGCAGAATTTTATGACTGTTTAATAATTTATTGCGTAATAAAGTAGAGCTTGGGCGTTAAATCAAAGCCACGCTAAGGCTCTGCAAACTTGAGCAGTTTGTTTAGTCATGAAGAGGGTTAATCACCGCAAGATCACCACAGTCATTATAATTTATTTAAGCTCAAATTAGAGAAAAAGGTTCAGAAGAAAAGATTGTAAATGAGCTTAAGATCTCTTCAGAATGAAGTTTAAATGGTAATTAAGTCTTATTGAGACGGGGTTTATATAGGGGAAATCTTCATGTAGGAGAAGAAATAGAGAACTAAGTGTATTTTTAGAACTGCATTCCAGGCAGCCAGAGAAATAGATTTCATACACTGTTAAAAGTTTTTTTTTTTTTTTTTTTCAAATCGATCTGAGAATAGATTAGTAAATTAAAGCATAGAGTTAATTGATCTGATGCATTTTGAGTAAATGCAATTCTTCTTATGAATTTTCTATTGTATTAGAATTAAAAATGAGTCTCATATCTGTCCAAAAAGTAGAAATGCAAACTTTGATGTAATTTAACAGGTTTGAATATCTTTTTACTATCCGGATGACGGGATAGTAGATCCCATCAGCGAGTTTTAACACATTACATTAATGCAGTGCTTTAGTAAGATCTTTCTAAGGTGTTCAGTTGTTCATAAGAAGTTTACAATTTACCACTGATGTCATGGTTTAATATATTAGGGAAAAACAAGCTGTTGGATCAGTTCAAAGTCATTCATTAGGTCAGTTTGTCTCCTTCCGTCAGAACCTCCAGGTTGCCGGATCCACAGAGGAAACTTTTCTTATAACTTTGGGTGACCATGTTCGGTCAGTGGGATTACAGTTTCGATTGTGGGGTTTTGGTACAATGTGCATCTGTTTAAAACAACTCAAACACACAAAACTCCCAGATGCAAGAAATTAAATCTGCACACAAGCACTGCAAAAGGCCAGATCTTACTGTGGGGCAAATCAAACAAAATTCACAAGTCAGCCAGAGCAATGTTTACAGACTTTCTTACCAACAAATATGCTAACTGTTTTTTTGTGTTTAGTCTGTGTCGTGACCCACCACGGTGGCAGTTCATGCAAAAATGCCACCCAGAGGACAAAAGACTTTTTCTGAAACCATTGGGAGCATTGAGTTTCTTTAGTTTGGATTTTTTTCAGGAGTTTGGACAGCTGTAAACTAATTATGGCAACAATTACGGACACTTGGGAGGAGAAATCTTAGCAGTTTATTTTGAAAAGTGCATCACTATTACAGGAAGATAAGCCACCAGTGTGGGAGGATCGACTCAGCTCCACGCTATGAGAAATGTGAGTGATTAATATCATTTCTTGGAGTTTGATGGTGAAGAAGATGGAGAGATCTTACTGTTAACAAACTGTTAACAACTGTTAAGACAAAGATGAAGGGCTTTGTTCGTTTTCTCCACTGCCATCGTAAAATTAACTGAGTACAGCTCCTCCTCAGAGCTGCAGTTTTCAAGCTTCCCAGCTTCCGCCTCACAGAGCAGCCCTCCCTCATTCTTCCCACACTCAGCTCCTTCAGACTAGTCAGCAGCAATTAGCAAACACCTGGAGGAACTGCACATCTGCTGGGCTCATTATAGGAGCTACTTCTCAGTACAACACTGGTAAAAAGGTTGTTAAAGGGTTAATAGAGGACACATGTGATGACTTCCTGAAGGTGGAGTTTCAGAAGGAACATGTATTTTTAAAGAGACAGAGGCCCAATTAGAAGGCGTTAAAGTAGGAAGCAAAATTTATTTTAAGTCATATACAGAATTTTCATAACTGAAGTTGACATAGTTACTTGATTATGCTATAAAAAGGAACTATGTGCCTGGAAAATGCCTAATAACGCCACTTTCACCATTGTGTGGTCTTGCAGGTCAAAAGTGACTTATTACCATGTTTAGCTGTAGATAAAATACCTAAACGATCTTTTTCCAACTTGAAATTTTATGACTTTTCCTAAATGGACCCCATCATTAGAAAAAGAAAAACTTTGTTTTTGTTTATATTTCCATGTGGGCTGTACACCACTAGGGTGCAAAGATTGTCTTATGGGTCATTTTTGACCTGTGAATTATAAAACCATTTAAACACCAGAAAAAGGGTTCAAAGGCCACACACAAACTCTCTCTAATACACACACACACACACACACACAAACACCTGCACTTAAACTTAAACCTAAATTGAGATGAATTGATAAATGTCAGATTGTTTCATCATGCAAAAATAGATTTTGGATTTAAAATTCAATTAATCTGCTTGATTTTAGGGCTTTGGTAGGGTGGGTCATTTTTGACCTGTAGGACAAGGGGAGTAAACAGAATGTTAAGATCGCACAAGGGTTAATGAATGTGTGTGAGATATTTGGTCTTTGTGCTCAGGCATAAGTGCAAAGTGAAAATTCATAGTGAGATACAAAAAAAGTCATTTCTGCACATATAGAGGGCAGTGTTGAGCCTTATAGCAACAGGAGGTAACAGGTTTGCATTGCCTATGTAATGCTGTTCTTCTATGCATTGAGGAGGCTAGTGAAACACTGGGAATAATACTGATCCAGGACAACTCTCCTTGCCAACCACCTCAGAGGAAGCAGCCGCGCCTCTAAGGACGAAGGCAAACATGGACCGTTTTTACAGACTGGCAGAGATATTCATGGAGAAGAACAGGCCCATGAAGGTCAGGCAGTCTGTAAGCTGCTGCAGTTTGAACCTGAAGACATAACCAAAATCCCTTTTTATTAAAGCAGAACACACAAAAAATAAAACCCTGTTGTCTGACCCATAACAAAAACCTATGAAGAAAGGTCTTGAACAGTTTCTCCTACATCAGCAGCAGATAAGAAGAGACCCTGTTATGAAGTTCACCTGTGTAGGGGTAAAACACCATCTTCACTTTAACAAATTTCTTTTCCGTGAACTAGATTTGCTGTTCTTTGAATAACATTTCATCTTCCTTTTCCAAAGGTCTTCACACTTGTAGGTCTAATTGTGCAAATTGCCATTCCAGGAAATTTTTTTCAAAGCTATTCAAATGGAAATTGGGCAAGCGCAGCTTCAGTACTGTGGAGGGTAGCTTCCTGTAGTGAATACTTTCTTTTTCGGACCAATTCATCAAAAGCGGGAATTAGTTTTGGTGGAATAAAGTAATCACTACGATGTTAGATAAGCTGGATACATTTGGTTTAATGGCTTACATTAGGTGATTTTTTTTTTTGAGGGGTTTGGAAAGGTAAAAACCTAGACTGAGACTTGACTGGATAGATTGAAATGTCTGGAATTTGAATGTTAAATACAATAATTTGTCAACATTTCCTTTTTCAGCCATTAGACATTCATAATGTTAGAATGTCAGTGTAATCACTGTACTCCTCTGACTCCGGCTTAGTCTGCTTAGAGGCGTAAACATTTTTGGCAATGGAAATTCTGAACACAGTTGATATTCATACAGACTTATCAGACCAATACACTTTATTTATACAATGCATTATAATGATACCTCAATGCACTACATCCACCTGCTCCACCTAACCTGACGTTTAGTTATTTTGCAAAGAATGGGCAATAATTTCAGTCTCGAGATGTGCAGAGCTGCTAGAGACCCACAGGTTAGCAGCCAAATTTTCAGTGAACGGTAGCCCTATAAAGTATTTCTGCAAAATAGGTCAATATAAATGCACACGCTTAAATGATTTTCAATAATGCACTACTTTGCCTTGGTCTTCCATGTAAAATTCCACAAGCTATAAATAAGTTAATGTAACGTAGCAGACAGAGAAACATGAATACATTTGCGAAGAATAGGATTTTTTTTAATAAAGTGCTTTGCAAGATTTCAAACCTCTTTTAAGAGCTGTCAGCACTTCCTAAAAACCTTCAAAATGTGCTGTTATACAAAGTCAGACATGTTTACACCAGCATAATCTTTGGAAATTGTCTATCTAAATCTTTAGAAACTGGAGCCAAAATGTTGGAGTTTGTGTCTTTGTTGAACAGCGTGACATCCAGGCAGACGGTGCATGACCAGCCGACTCTAGAATATTTGGGTGAACCCCACTAATAGGGGTGATGGAGCTCATTTAGCAGTCAAATACATACTTTTTTTTAATCCCGCAGATGTTTCTTATCACTGTTTCCCAGGTTTTATTATCCTACAACCACCGTGTGTTTTCCTTCTTTGGAAGCAGAGATGGAAGTGGGACAAATAGTCATGGGGTTTGGAGTATGTAGCCATGCTCAAAGTTATTCTCTCCAGGGTAAATGATTTATTTTTCTTGTTCGAAGCATAATCTGTTTAGGTTTGATCTTGGTTCTCTGTGAAAAAGCATAAATTTGCACATTCCTTTAGTCAAACAAACCCTCAAAAAAGATGTTGCAAACTCTGAGAGGTGAGCACTTTCCTTCAATTGCACATGAAGGTCATAAACATTGTTACTCTGCTTTAGATCAAAATCCAGCCACTGATTATGTTATGCTTAAACATAATTGGGAAAATGCAATTTCTCAAAAAGAGCACAGGTCTGAAAGGGATTAAGATCAGTAAGTAATCCATAAATGGACTGGTGTGATTGCAGCTGTTTCAGTGGGTATACAGACCAGCCTTTATACCGGAGCGAGTCACCATTGTCAAAAAAAAAATATCATAATGCCACACCACTGCCTCCATTGAGATATTTTAATTGCTACTGGGCTTTTGGAGTGACTGCACATTGTCAGGTTAGCCTTGAATAGGCTTTCATTTGGACAAAGAATGGCATAAAATAGCCAGCCCAAGGTCTGATGATAGTCAATTTGTTGGATTTGAAAAAGACGTGTGGAATGTTATGGTACATTTAAAAAAAAAAAAAAAACTGAAAAGAACAACCCCTTCCTTTGGCAAATACATGTTACTCTCTAAGCAAAACATGATGGCAAAAATACAGATTTACACAAAATGATTGAAAACTGAGGACTTAATCACAATGATAAGAAAGGCAGATGGCACAAACAGCAGGCAACTGAAAACCTGATGGAATCAGTGAAGCAGAAGTAGAAGTAAAGCTTTTTTTTCATGCAAAAATCTTGTCAAATCTTTTCGTATGTTTTTTTTGCTTAGGCTATCAGTCAGATTTGCTTTACATGACGATTACAAGAAACTGTGAATCATCCATCCTTGTTCCTGTTCAACAATACACCAGTCATCTATAAGCATAATTCTCATTACTGCTCAGTTAACTGTTTTGAGAAGCTGCTGCCTTCATGTACATGTTGTCCAAGGTCTAAAGCTTATTTGTTGATTACAGAATATTTGACAACATGTGTTCACTGAACAAATGAGGCAATACAAGGACTTCTTTCAAATTAATTATAAAGTAATCGTTTTTGTGTGGTTAGGTCAAAGACGACTTTGAATTTCTGCTGTAGGTTACCTAGCAACAGATATGAAGACAACCAAAGCAACATGTTGCTCCGTGGATCTTAGCTTACTGTAATTTGAAGGTGTAATAACTTTAAGTAAAATGCTGATATAGGTATCATTGCATATGACTATAAAACCTATTTCTAAAGATCAAAATGTCACTGCAAATAACTGTTTGAATAATTAATTACCTTATTCTCTCCGGTCAAAAAAAAATAAAAATAACAATTTTGAGGAACTGATTAGGTTTCATGAGACACTTAAAGTATACATTGGATATTAAATGGTATACTGTGGTGACTGCTCTTACTCAGCATGTCACTGAGAGTAAAGGCAGTGGACACATGAAGTGCTATGAAGCTAACTAGAGAGCCGCGTGCAGCTTTTCTGTCTGCCATGCGGCTCACGCTAACTTGACTAGTCAATGTTCTCATTTTAACAGCAGTTTGTGGAATGTTTTATTTAGAAACATGTCAGCTTCTGCCTCTGCTGATTTGCCATTTTTGGAAAATTTAGGTTGATACAACAACAGCAGACCTTTAATGTATTGTGGTGCTAAGCCGTTCAGTGATACATAAACTATCAACAGTATTTTAGAGTCTATTCTCTCACTGGAAGGACTGTAGAACTGGGTGATGTGCTCCATCTTCCTGGTTTTAGTCAGAACTCCAGCAGCAGCGTTCTGGATCAGCTGCAGCTGGAGGATTGATCTTTTTAGGCAGACCTGTGAAGACACTGTTGCAGTAATCAATGCATAAACACCCATGAGATTAAAGATAAGCACATGGGTGAGTTTCTCTAGATCTTGCTGAGATATTAGTCCTTTAATTCCAGAATGTTCTTCAGGTCCTTCAGTCAAAGCCGACTCCTGAAATGTGGAAGACCAGCTTTAAGCACCAAAGATAGAACATAAAAAGAGAGTATCTACTTATTGGATTTCCACAGGGCTGTTGACTAACTTACCAAACCAACTGCTACTGGTTTCCTACTCTGTAAATCTACTGTTTAAGAACTGCCCACTATTTCTCAGTAGGGTTCAGCTTAGATGAGGAAGGGGGCCATATTTTTAGTTTTTAATCTTTAACACCTTTACTTGTTTGGCACACAGAGGAGTACTTAGATACATGTGATGGACCATGCAGGGAAATCATAGGAAAATCAATGTGCAGACCTCTTCCTGCATGAAGAAGGACTGTTCTGAAAACTGGCAGGAGATTTATGATTTTGATTTTGAACCCATCTTCAACCCAAGTTGGCATCTGACTTGAAGTGGAGCTGTGTGCCCGTTACTGAGCCATCTGGCCCGTCACAACTCACTCTAATTACATCAGTTCATAAAACATTTTTTAAAAATCTGTCTTCAGATGTTACTTGACCCAGTCTAGATGCTCTAGTTCATGTGGTGTGTTCAGTGGCGGTCGGCTTTCAGCCCTCCTTACCTCGGCCGTGTCTCTGAGCTCTGAACATCTTGTACGTCCAGGTAGGTTACAGTTACGGCTTTTGGCAGTGGATTTTAGTGCATACATTAAATCTACTGCCAAAAGTTGCATGCACACAGAGAACATGTGACATATTGGTTCTAAAATAATTATGGCAATTGTTATAAAGACCTCAAAATGTTGTGGCATTTCCAGAGAACTGCAGGACCGGGGCTCAATCTATTTGTGCGTTTCAAATAGCTTACGACCAGCAGGAATTATTGTTTCTGTTCACTAAGACAGGATCTCAGTTACATTTCTAATCTCTGAAACTACAAAATATCATTTTGATTTACTTTTGTGGAGGGTTTTTTTTTAAACAAAAAGTATAACAACATTGCCAAATTCTGTGGTCAGACGGTTTTAATGGCTTAAGTGTGAATATGAGCATAGAGCAACATTTCTGGGCATTTTTACAAAACCACCCACACAGTGGGCTTTAATTCCAGGGTCAGATATGTATCCATGTTTGTCTCAAATATTTCAGTCTGTTTCAACGTGCTTTCTGAACTTTCTTGCATCCAGTGTAGCCGAAATTCCTCTAAAAGAAATGTCGATTCCTTTATATGGCGCAGAAAAACAACAAAATGCTGTACAATTCGATGCAAGTCAATGCAACAACAAAATTACCAAAACAGTTTTAGTCTTTAAACAAAATGTTATTATCAATGTTCTTAACTCTATTTGCCTCTTGGTTAAGTTAAAACATTTATAGCAATCTGAGGCTCTGACATGTAAAAGTAACCTTGATTGATGGAACATATAGTGCTTATAAAATTATTCCCTTAAAGTTGCAATATGTAACTTTTTCATTTTCATATTTGTTTACAAAATTCACTATACCCTGAAAGCAGAAGATGAGAGAGATGATCTGTGAAAAAAATCAAGTTCTCCTGCCTCTTTTTTGTGCCCTTGATGGCATTTAAACAGTTGCTGCTCCTGAACCAAAACCAGCCAATCAGAGCCAGGAGGCGTGTGTTGTATAAATTAAATACAAACTGATTCCAAGAGTGAAAAATATCATAAATATACACTAAATAGAAAGTGAACCGTGTTTTTTTAATTACATATATAATGTAAGAAAGATGAACTACGGAACATTTTAAACACATGGAAAGTGAAACCAGACACAACATTTTTGAATTATTTCAAAGAAAAGCATCAAAGATTCTACCAATGCAATTGAAAGTATTTTCTTCGAGACAAAAAGTACTTAATACCATTTTTTTTAAATTAATAAAATAAGCAAATCATCAAATAAGGTGGGTGCTCAATGTTAAAAATGCCTCACATACTGTAGCTCCATCTTTAACATTTTAGAATGTCATCACAAACTTCATTTGTATCACTATTTTATGTCAAAACGTGAAATACACTACTTCACATACTGAATAGTTCAACTTCTTCTTAGGTTCCTCCTTCTGATCAGACTCTGCAAAAAAGACAAGAATATGAACATAGCAAGCAGGCAGTATTGGGAAAACAGGAAGTGGAGGCTTACCCAACACAATCAGGTTTCCAGGAAAGTCCTTTTTGGGAAGTCGGATCTCTTAGATGTAACTGCTGTGGGTTCTTTTACCCACAGGACCATATAGATGAAGATACTCACTGGAAACCAGAAATGAAAACGTCACAGAACATGGAAACTAACACCAGGGGGACTTCAATTTATCAGAAGTCCAAAGCTCACTGTTCAGATGAACTGTCCAGGTCAGCAGCAAAGGGGCAGAACAGATCCAGAATCTGTGACCCAGCAGAGACAATATCAGACCAACTCACTTCCCACCAACCAGTTTGTTTTTTGACGTATTCGATGTTCTTTACCTTCTGCACTACTTAAATCTGCAGTATCTAACTTTTATAAAGTTTTTTTTTTTTACATATTTGTAAAACTGTCACCATGTCGTGACCGTTTGTAATGAGACAGATAATCTGTGAAAAGATCGATCATCTCCATCTTCTCCCTGAGCTACTGTTGGCTTCTGAAGAAATGAACCGCTCCCAACCCAAAACAACCAATCAGAGCCAGGAGGAGGAGCATAGCGCTGTCAATCAATGCTGCTCCATGTGCTAATGGTGGAGAAGCAACTTACCGTTAAAGGAAGCAGTTTTTGCATTGGTAGCTATGCTAACAAGCCAGCATTCATGACAGACTGCTAGCTTAAGCATAGCAGAGAGCAAAGGAGGAGAAAGACAGGGATGGTTAAGCAGCACCATACACAGAATGATTTGCAGCTCTAAAACCCGCCTCCCAGGTCTGATTGGTTGTTTCCAGTTAGCACTGGGAGGACTGGGAGGAGGCAGGGGAGATCAACTTTTTCACCAATTATCTATTTTATATTACACTGTCAGGACAGTGAGACTTTAAACACATGTAAAAATATATATATTTAATAAAAGTGACATACTGCAGCTTTAATGAAACCTGAACATCAACAGTTCTTAGTGAATATTATATTACAAATTTATTTAAAATTATGCCTGAAACAAACAACCCAACAGGTTTGGTATTTGTAAATAACTAAACACTATCAGACCTTCCTTTTGTTCCATCCTCTGCAGATCCAGGATTACAATGATAGAGTATTCAAATAAATCGTCTGACAACCTTTTCTTAATGTGTTTCTCACAGTTTAACCCCTCCAAGCTATTTATCCCCCCTACCATCTCTTACCACGCAGAGGTTGATTACTGTTTCTTAAAATAATTTCCAACAATGTACAAAGGAGAGAGATGTTCTGGCTTGCCTCCAGTCGTTCCTGCTTCCTCACAGAGAAGGTGCAGAAAAAGAATCGATCCCCCCACACAGCTGAAACCAGACATTTACATACAACGCATAAAAACACACACACTTTTTTTCTCCATGTCTCAAGTAAAATCTCTTGTTTCAGGGCAGTCAGAAATAAAATCGTTACCATTTGCTAAATACTACAATAATGAGAGGAAATGATGTCCCCTCATTATTAATGCCTCAAAATCAGAAGCTTACATACAGAACCACTACTGTGATGATGTCATGACCTGTGGAGACATCTGATAGGTTAACTGACACATTTGAGTCATTTTAAGGTCACACCTGGAACATGCTGCTTTTACTGTCTGGAAAGTAAAAGCTGTCATGTTTACTGACTGGAAAGTCAGAAGATATTAACAAAGATACCAGGAAGAGAATTGCTGCTTCCTTATTCTGTGCTTCGCCACTTAGCTCTTCCTTGGTTTCCAACAAAGGAAGCAATCAGCTCACAAGTTGATAACCACGTAAAATATGATATTTAGAGCACACATTTGTTTTTGTTTTTAATTGGTGTTCTCCATGTTGAGTGCGATGTGCGCCGAAGAAACAAAACTACCGACTCCGATCCAATCTGCAGATTTTGAAAGGAAAACTAAATTATACCCAGACTCCCCAGGGCCAGCTTCAGGACATACTTTAGGCTTTGTCATTATGGTCCACTTAGCTTTGCATATTTTCAATGATTCATACCTTTTTTCAGTTTTTCTCTGGCTGAAAAGCATGTAGAGTTTTAATTTCCCATGACTGCCTGAAAACACAACTCTGAAACCGGACCCGACCCACCTGACTCGGCCAGCGGCTGTTGAGGCACTTCAACAAGCGGCAGCAGACTCTGCATGACCAGAGTCATATTTAAACAAACAGTAACTGAACAAAATGAGACATTTCTCACAGTAATTTTAAACAGTTTAGTGTCCGACTCAGCGAAGAAAGTTTTGACCACCTTTCCACAGTCTCTTTTTTTGTAATGAGTATAAATGCTTTAAATTAGAAAAGTTACATTTAAGACTCATTTGCTATTCTAATGAAGAGGTCTTAATTGCTGGTATCATATTTTACTGTAGTTTCTTAAACAGCACTTTAAGAGTATCTTTGCACTTTGTTAAAAGCACTTTAACTAAGGCTTTGCTGAGCACTGCACTTTAAGCACAGATTTGCACATCAATAACCATTTGCACACAAGAAGTTTTAAGTATTCATGGAATATTTGAGTGTTTTTAATAGATCACACACAACCTTTTGTTCCAGGCCCTGCACAGCTGCTCCGCACTAGTGCAGTGGTTCCCTGTGAGGAGAAAAGAATTGGAATTTGGAGCAAATAAGGTTGACTGTTGAGTAAAACTTTGGAAAACGATTGTATAAAGTCTAAAGGTAAAAGTGTGAGTGTAAGGAAGTTGGTAAGGTGGAATACCTGACCTGTCTTTTATATGTCATCTCCAGGGTGTTTGGGCAAATGTTTCCCGGGGTTGGCCACCACTTAAAAGCGGAAATATAATTTATATAATTGATTTGTTTTGGGGGGGTTTTAGCTTTCCAACATTTTACAATGTTAGTCCCCCATCAAAAACATTCCTGGAGCTTACTCTCACAAAGCGCCGCCTTTCCACACAGCTCTGCTCTGGAGCTGGAGTCTCCACGATGAGCTTCCACCCAGCATAGAGCCCCTCCTCAATCAGCTCCTTCAGACTAGCAGCAGCAGCAATGAGGAAACATCTGCTGAGCTCATCAGAAAACATGGCATGAATTTATGGGGTAGAAGTTCATAAGTTTTTTACTTCTTCCTACTCCTTCACATGCATTTTATGATTATTGTGGTACAAAAATATGTCTTGAATTCCTTGTTCATGTCTGTTATTATACTACTATTATGTTTGAAATAAATTTTTAAAAAGTAAATAAATAAATCAGAGGAACTATTTCTCAGTCTAATTCTACAAAGAACGGTTGTAAGTGGCTCAATGGAGAAACGCCGTTGTGACGACTTCAGAAAAAGGAGCTTCTTAAAGAGACAGAGGCCAAGTTTCAAGGTGTTGAACTACAAAATCAAATTTCTTTTTACGTTGTGTTTGATATATACAACATTTTTAAACAAGATATCACAATTACTGGTTGTGCGATTAGATAATATTTTATGCCTGGAAATGCATAATCGCGCCCCTTTAAAGGTTCCGGAAGAGGCCATGGAATGAGTGAGGAAAACTTCTACACGTGGCTTTTTGATGTTTTCATTAGGATACGGATGTGTTGGTCAAGATACTTATAGAGTAAATTTTAAATATTTATATTTGTATTTATTAAAGTGTGTGCTATGTATACAGAGTCATGTTAGTTAGTCCCAGACTAGAACATATGTGGAGAAGAAAGAACCAGAACCCTGCTCACCCAGAGCCGACCACCGATACACACAACATACCTGCCACCATGCAGGTCACAGGAGCCCATCACCCACCACCACCACCTTCTCACTGCACTTCCCTCCACAATCAACAGCTCTTCAAACCACTTTGCAATATTTACATTTTCATGATCTTAAATTTGTTTTTTGTTTTTTTTTACTTTCTCATTAAACACTTCTTCTGAACCTGGGCCGTTAGATAGAAGTGAGAAAAGAAACTCTGGGCTGAGCTGCACTCGAGCTTCCAGGAGCCACTTGCTGTGTTTCTTGATGAAGGGCAAATCTATATATACATTTTGTCATTATCTCCTTATAGATCTGGAAATAGAGCTTGTTTGGTAGTTCACAGTCAGAGTTGTTGTATTGAATTCTGTTTTACAGAAATCCCTGTGGGGAAAATAATCCCTAATTGGACATTTCTCAGATTTTCTTGAGAACAGCGTGTGTTTACTGGGATGAATGTAAACATTAAACTCACACCTTTTTTGGAAATATGTTAAGCTTTTTCATGAATGTATATATATATATATATATATATATATATATATATATATATATATATATATATAATCCATATTTCTATTGCGTGCTTTTTGACATGTTCTGTCTGAACTTAAAGTTGCTATGTTCAGTGCATGAGGAGATTGGATCATTTAATGCAGCTTAGCTGTGTTTAATTATGATATATTATTGTGATAACTGTTGTGCCTGATGAACGAGAAACCATGGAGAAAAAACTAAACTGAACACTGACAGAGGTAAGATCACAGATAAGGTGCAAAAATAAATTGATCTCAAACTGGATTTTGTTGCTTGCTCAGGAGGAGGGGCTTCGCGCTGTTAATCAACCTTGTATACAAACTGCTAAATGTGCTAATGGCAGAAAATATGAAAACCGTTTATCTGCTGTCATTGGTGGCCATGTTAATTAGACTGAGCATTCATAGTTGTGGTGGTGAACCAGCTGTAGCGTAGCAGGAGAGAAAGTGGGAGATTGTGAGCGGCGCGTACACAATAGTGATTGACAACGATAAGACCCTCCTCCTTAGTCTGATTGGTTGTTGCTCATGGAGCTGTGCATTTCTGTAGATGAGAGCAGCTCTATAGAGAGAGGGCAGAGGAGCTCAATGTTTTCACAGATTATCTGTGTCATACAGAACTGTCACGACATAGTAACAGTTTTAACAAAAAACTTTCTTTTGTAAAAGTTCCATACTTTAATTATCTACTCTTTCATTATTTCATACATATCTTTATTTATAGACATTTGTTTATGTTTCATTATACATTTGGATATTTGGAGTTGCTACCAATATGTATATATGGTGCATAACTGAAATCAACCATGTACTCTTTGAAACTGTATATGATTTTTGAAACCTTTATTCTATGTCATGAGAATCAAACACAGAAAACAATTCTTAATTTTCTAAGTGACTATCTTTATTTATTATTTCACATTTTAGCATTAACATTAAAAAGTCAATAAATGCAACTGTAGAACTTAAAAACATTTTTCTCATAATGTGGGATTTGTTTGTGTTACACTGATACACTCATGCCCTCAGGCACACACACACACACACATGCCTGTGTGTACACACACCCCCACTGAGAGCCTTCATTTTTCGCCATGTTTAATTATCCAGACTAACCAACCTGTCACTACTTCATAAGAGAGTTTTCACTGGCCTCTTATGATTTCCTGTTATTACAGCAAAGGTGTTGAGAAACTGTTGTGCAAATTGTTAGACTACTTTCACAGAGAAAGAAGGCAATTTTGTCCTTAATTACAGAGATAAAAAGGTGATTTAACTTCTGTCTGAAGCGTATCACCGCGGCTGCAGAAAGAACCTCGAGAGAATTCAAAGTTATCCTGTGTAATGCAGCCTTAACAACATCTCTGACATGTAGAGTGTCACCAAAGTACCCTACATAGTCACAGGCATCTTTTGAGCTGACTTATGTGTGTGCTGCCAAGTACATGGGCATCAACTGTGTGAACTGTTCCCAAAGGCCCTGTCCCATTAACCTATCCCATCATGGTGGAATCTGTAATGCTGCTGATGTGCTTCTTTCTCCAGGCTTTTACTTAAATAAACATGTGCCAGTGCTATATTTGTATATTTCTCCTGAGAGGAGACAGAAACACTCATTAGGTAAAGCAAAATGTTGAGACATGATCGTACATGGAGCTGAAGCAATGCAGTGGATGTCTGTTATATGTTAATACTCATAACCGCTGGATGGTAAGAGCGCAGATTGTGAATGAAATATTAGCTTGCATGATAACGTTTATCCTCTCCATCGCTGTAATTACCGTGCATAACCTTTGTACAAGTAATTTAAAAATAACCCCATCATGAGAAACAGCCTATGTGAGAAGTTGTAATTAATGAAGACAATGCTCTGCAGCACAGCCAATGGCAATTTAACATAGGCAGTCATGGCTATCTGGCCCCGTCCTCAGTTCAGACCATGGCAATTAGTTCCTGTTAAAATCAAAGGCAGTTTCATTTTACATCATTATTACACGACTTTACATCACGCAGTGTTCTGGTCTTGGTCATGGCTTCTGTGGAGAGTATCATCAAACCTTGATAAGGCGTAGATGTTAGACTTGAATTCGAAGTAAATCCCCATCAGAAATAAACACGCCTGAGTCTCATAGACGCTTTAAATTATAGAACGTCAGTTCATGCTTTGAGCAGAATCATAAGGCAAGAAACATCAAACCTAAAGTATGTTAGCAGTTATTTTTAAACACATCACCGTTATGACTGCTTAGAGAAGAACTGAATTCAAATCTCAAAATATTGATAATGCATGAAAATCATTTAGCGGAACATTTCCAAAGCATTCCATCGACCCGTTTCTCTGGGCTGAAACTTAAATAACTTGTTTGTAGTATTTTTGTTAAGGAATGCAGAAGCAAGGTGATTTTAGGGGGTGTAGTTACCGTCCACTACCTGGGTTCACGATGTGTCCTCTACCTCAGCCACTAAAATGACATTACTCTCCAGTTGTTTACCAGTAGAAATGAAAGAAGAATTTATTTGAATATGAAGAATTGCCAGAAGACTTAATGGGACTAAATGACAGACAGTCACACCAGTACGAACCTGAACTGACAGCTGAATATTCAGAATCAACTCAAACTCCTCAGATTTGAATTCTGACAATCAGGACCATCAGTTGGAAACATAGAATGGTGAGAATTGATTGTCATATGTAAAGTGCAATTGGTGGAAATTCATTAATAGGGCTTTCTGCTCTTGTATTAATGTGCAGCACATACAATACCTACTGTATATGACACAAGCACATTCGTGTTTTAGATAAGCTCCTTGTTGTGTCAACTTGTCAGTGGTGACGTAATTCTCCATTTGTCTCTATTTTTAATTTCAGATTGTCATTTTTCCATCAGAACTTCCTTATCCAATTCTTTTAACTCTACGAAAGCTGGAAATGAAATTCCAGTCGTATTTTCTGACCAATTCTAACATTTTAAAGGGCAGCATTATGGATTTTGTCATGGACTATGTTATAGTTTTTATGGCATAGTTGAGTAACTATGTTACCTGAAGTTGTTACAAAAATGTTGAATATATCAAATATGACTTAAAGAAGCATGACTTTTTATTTTAACACTTTGAAATTGGGCCTCTGTTTTTTTTTTAAACTCCTGCTCTTCCTAAAACTCCGCCTTCAAAAAGTCATCACAACATGGCCTCCCTTACTAACCCTTTAACAACATTTTTACCAGTGTCGCTATGAGAAGTAGCTCCTATAATGAGCTCAGTAGATGTCACTACTGCTGCTGGCTAGTCTGAAGGAGTGAGGGAGTCACAGGGAGGGCAGACTAACTGCTAACTGCTCTGTTAGGCAGCAGCTTGGAAGCTTGGAAACTGCAGCTCCAAGGAGGAGCTGTGCTTTGAAGGTGATTCTAAGTCCACCCTTGTGTTTTGCACAACTGAATGGTTGCCATGGGAGATTAAAGGATTTCTCAAAATGCATGATAGACTCAAAGCAACACTCTAGATATGTTTTTGATGAGGGAATAACACTACAACATGAAGTAAAGTTAAAAACGTCGCATTCACACATTACTGCCCTTTTAATTGAAACATTCTGAACCCGTATTCATCAACTTGCTGCAACCCTGTAATCTCTGGCAGCACAAACGTCACACATTAGTGTGTCACGAAAAATGCCTAGAACCAAAATCTGTGTTTGGGGTCTCAGTTGTGCCACCAATGATCATAACTTCTGTTTTTTGTTTATTCAAGTGTAAAATGTTCAAAGCCATCCAGGACATGATGGAGTCCTTACAGCAATGAATGCAGTCAGTTATGCTGATTACATTTGAAAAAACAATGCTGAAAACTGCTTTTTGAATTATTTTATTCATCATATTTTTCTTGTTTTGTTTCAGTGTAAAGGAGAAATACTGAACTAAGAACATAAAAAAAATTATACATTGGTAGCAACAACTGAGCAACCATTAGCAAAGACAGTTTGTTTGGATTTGTAGTCTTTTGGTCCTGAAGGTCACTTAGCCTAATATCAGATTAGTCTGAATATCAATTCTGAAAAGTCATGTTATTTGAGCAATCACAGCATAAGAAAGGACTCAAACGATGCGTTCATAACTATGGGAAAATGCAATGCTGCAAAGTTTTTTTTTCTTGTGTTCAAGCTTGTTCTGTCTATGTTTTTATGCCTGTAATTGTACATTTTAATTTAGATTTATAGTAGTTTGTGGTTTTGCGCCTGTGAAACGCATTTTATAAATAAACTTTCTGAAAGAATATACGGGAAAAACCAAAGTGTTTTCAGTAATCAAGGTTGAGTCTATTTGAGGTTGTTTGGAGGTCCACTCTTTGGATGCTTTTAGTGAAACGAACAAAACCTAGACAAAAAGCGAAACGAACAAAACCTAGACCTTCAGACAAAATTGAAAAGCGATAATGGATCCATGGAGGAACCAGGAAAACCTTCCTTTATTTCTCTGGATTGTAACATTACTCACATATTCTTATACAAATAAAAATAGTTCAATTGCTTGCTCTTATTTTCTCATTTAATTGTTCCAATGAACACAAACATGTTAGTAATTGTTGCTGATATTTAAACACAATTGCTACAAAAGGTACTGCTGCATTTTTTGGAGCAACATTTTGTTACATAAAAATTAATTCTATCATACTGGAAAAAAAACTCATTACAAAGCAGTTTAGCCTTTCCACTTGTCTGGGGACATATTTTGCATGTACAACCAATCTTAGAATTCTAAATAATGTATTTTTTAAAATCAATTAGGTTAAATTAAATTGAAGGTAATTACAACGTCAAAGGCAAAAGCATGTGAGCTGCAGTCATTATGTCCTTATTGGGTTGTGGGCGAATCTGATTGGCAGCAGTTTGGATAAATTCAGCAGGTTACTAAGGAATACGACGACCTCTAAATGTCAACATAGATGCTTCCATTAAAATGTCCCTTATACATGCTTGCAATATTAATTAGATTGCATGAGTCTTTATTTTTCACGTCATAAATGTTACATGTAACATTTAACATTGGATGTAAAATGTTACTTTGTATCCTGTGTAACATTTTGTCAATAAGAGTTATTCTCATGTACACTGAAGCATCTACAGACTGCAGATAAAAACATAAATGCAACTAAAAATCTTCAGTCTGTGAAGATTTTCACAGTCTATGCACAAATTAATTTAGAATTAGGCACATTTCTAAAGGAATTACTCTCTTTATGATTTTTGAAGGCCTATTTTTTCCATCTGAACACATCTCAAAGCACACAGTAGAACCAAACGTATGCATTCTGCACTCACTCTCATTGGAGCTGGTGGCACCGTCATTTCTGTGGACAGCAAAAGTATTACAAAAATACAAAAATAGCAAGCAAAAGGAAAATGTATTTTCTGTCGTCTCATTTTTCTATATGTTGGATGAGAAAAGAAAACACTTTTTTTTCTCTTGCCCTTCAGAGCTTAAGGCAAAACAAAACAGACAAAAAGAACAAGACTGTTGGTAGTTTCTTGCAATTGGTTTCCCTTCAGGAAACAAGATTTTCCACTCAGAAAAATGAATACATTTTAAAATATTTTATTTCTAGATTCATTTTTTTGCACTTGACTTTTAAAGTAAAGAGAAACAGACATTTTGGTCAGACTTAAAAGAGTTCTGTGCACAAAGACTTTTTCCTAAAGACAAACATAGTAAACTTTAATCTGTGCATAAAACTGCTGTAAATTTTTTAATGAGTCATCAGTTTGACAGGCAGAACAAATGGCATCACAGTCACATAGTACGAGAGAGAGAGAGACCAGCACAGCAGAGGGACTGTGGTAAGGTTTCAAACCATGTAGTAATGTTGAGCATCCAACATGGGTGTCCTCATTTAATCCCAACAACACACTGAGCTGTCACCAGTCAGACACACTGGCTACTGGAGCTCTAATGGGAGATGGAGACAGAAAAAATGACCAGAAATGTCCAGATAGGCTGCAGGATTGTTGACCTTCAGACGTAATTAGTATTTCAGCAGGAACTAAGTTGACAGTTCCTGTCAGGGAAAACAATGCACTGTAAGTATGTCGCACGGCGGCTGTCACTATTATTAGAATGAGGGCGGAGACGAGACAAGAACTTGCTACAAATAAAGACCTATCATCGAAATGATTTAAAAGTCAAGTCAAATCTCTCCACACAAGGTACAGTGAGAAGCAGATATTTAAATAAACTGCATAAATAGACTGGGTTTTTTTTATTTTTCTGCCTGACATTAAATTGAAACAAACCTTTCCTAAAATAGACCATTTTTTTTAGAACATGTGTTAAGTGTGAACTTCTCCTAAATGAAAGGGTGAACTAAGTTTAAAGCTTTTTAAAATATGGTTTCGGCCAGTTCGAACCAGTATAGATGAGGATGTCAAGCGTATAATTCTGCCACTACTGTGTGTTTACAGAGAAGAAATAAACTCCTTATGAAGAGGAATCACTTTTTTTTTGCATCATGGAAAGATGGATGTGTGGAATTTGTTATGACCTGATTGTTGAGAAGCAGAATAACAGAGACTGAAGATGATAGCTACTGAAATGACCGTTTCAATATTTCAGAATGGAAAAACAATAATGAACAAAGCAACATGAAGTGCAGTGCATCACACCATGGCAAAGTGGCAAGAGCCCAGCAACCAGATAAGACATTCTTTACCTCCAGCCCCCTGCAGCTCTGGACAGTGGAGCCAGTTAGGACAATAAAATCAATCAAAGACCAAATCTCACTTCTTATTGTGCATAAGTCATAGAACATACAACAGAGTCCGTCAGAATACTCCTGATATTTTAGGTTGCATAAAGGACAACAACCCAAACTTGAAAGGCTGCAAAATCAGAGCAAGTAAACTGTCCATAAATAACATCCATAATATGCCTACAAAGGAAAGAAAAATACACAACAAAGCAGGACGAGATGGTCTAATGGAATCTTTTGTTTCTTTGGTTTTAATATAAGCTTTCTTGTTTATGGTGCAAAATATTTAACATTAAGAAAATGTTTTTAAAACATATGCCTAAACATTTTTTCTCTTATTATTGCAAAATTTAGCAGAATTATTTTAGGGATCCAGAGTCAAAGCCTGAAAAGACCACAGGAGGCACATTGTGTTTTCTATGCAACAAAACCTGTTGCCTTAATTTACTAGAAGTTGAAATGATTTTTAGATGTGGTTTACAGTATAAATGTATGAAGTCACTTTCAGGAAGATTTCAGACAAAAAAAATGTTTTATTGCATAAGAAGTTTGTTCATCTCTGAGAATGAACACTTAGTGGATACTGAAGTAGAGATGCACTGATCTGATATTATTACATCATTTTTTATCATTCATTTTACATCATATTTAGACATCCTAAATTGCACTTTCTAAACTATTAGACGGTTTGTTGCAGTTTATTTTTACATGTCTAACCAACGTAGTCAACCTGTTGTTTTTGTCAGTTTTAGCTTCTTTATTATTTATTTTCCTAATTAAACTGACTGAACAAATGTTTGACCAAGCTTGTGAAGCTATTTGTGTATTTTAATGTGCTGTAGTGGAGCAGAGTTAGCAAATACAATTGTTATTCAGTCAATTTATGTGTGAAACATTTTAAGTCGACTCAGCGCTGTTTATCTGTATCAGTCATTGCGAAATCTCAGAAATCTGTATCAGTATCGGAAGTGAACAAAGTGGATGAGTGCATCCCTACAGCAAAAATAAATTGTCTGAATAATTCCTATCCTCCCTCACATACTTCTGGGAGAGATGCATGTAAAATTAATGTGAATTTTTAGTTTAATAGTGATGTATGATGAAGACTGTTCTTACAGGATCATTGAAAAAGAGATGATCCTAAAATACAGACTTTTTATCCTGACTTGCATGTCACTGAAGGAGTTTCAGCCACCTGTTCACAGGGCTGTGAGTATTTGCAAAGCCAAATCCTTTAGGTGGGTTATGAGATTTTATTTTTTTTATTTCACAAACCAAACCAACCCCCAGCTGTACAGCAGAGCTTACTGAAATCCTGGATTACGTTTTGTTCCAGAAACGTGAAATTACTGCGTGTAATACTTTTTGATTTGACTAAAAGGTCAAACGTTCTGTTTGAACAAGAACTACCTCTTTAAATAAAAATAATCTGTCTTGTTTATCTGTTTATTTCTCCGACCACTCTTGCTCACTTCAACTTTTTTTTCACATCATCAAACTCTCGACATTGTTGCTCTAATTCACATATTCACGTCTATGCATTATCAATCATATAATTAGATAAACTTTGACCTGAAAAGTTTTAATCTCTTTTAAAGCATTACAAGAACATTGGACCTTTTTTTTAAATTTTTTTACTAAAACTATGATCCCATGCAAACATGTCACCTGATGAATCATTGAGTCACATAAGTTAAACTCATGTTTTTGCTGCTTGTTTCTCTGTGCTTGTCTGGATGGATGAGCACCGGAAGGGACAGAAAACATTAAGTTGTGGTTTAATGACATACTTGCTCAGATTTCTAGTAAAGCGTGGCATATGCTTGAACCGAGAAAACAGTACAGCAGCAAACACAACCAGATGTATGAAACAGCCACAGGCATAGAGCCAAGCACATGTGTTTCAGTCATCCTAATCAACATGTAATTGTTCACACATAAAGCAATAACACACACATTCCTTGACACATTTCCTTTTAAACATGTAGTAGTTGTAAAGATATCAGCATGAGTGTGACTGTCCTATACCTCCATACAGTTAGAAGGGGAATTCATGGGAGACTTCCCTAGATAACACACAAAGAACAGACTTGAAACTCGTTATTTTATGTTATAATCTGAGCCTCTTTGATTTATGCTGCACGCCATCTAAAATAATCCTGGGGAACAAAGTGAGGCTGAAGCATTTCAAACTTTACTCATGTGTTTATTCACACATCTACTGTAAACACAGAAGGTAGCTGCGTTTCCATTGGACATATAACTGCGGCATTTGACATTTGGGCAACAAATTTGCTTAATAGAGACAATTTTTAGAAAATAAATTTTTGCCAAAAAGTTTTTGGTGCTCTAATTTTTTATTTGGGTTTTATTAACTGTATCATAATTTTTTTATTTTTCAAAACTGCAATGGAAACACATTTTTTTGCATCACACGAGTCACGTGACCAACAACAGGAAGTTGCCACTGGTGCAAACCATGAAGAAGTAGGTGACAGGAAGTAGCTGGAGGACGATGGTGCGGGATGTTCTTTAATGACTGATTCACATGATTGTCATTTTAATTGTGTTTCTGGAAACACCACAAATGCAAAGTTGTGTGTGTGTATTATGCTATGTAACATTAGCATAATACAGACAAAGATATCCTCATATCTATAATGGAAACAAAACTGCTGAGAGGCTTGGTGGAAGGTCCTGCTTCTAATCTGTCAGCTGACGATTTACATAGGATCAAGTTAGAGGTAAGCCCATAATTACTCATATTTAAGTTTAAAATCATTTGTATCAATAGGTTTGTCTTGAAAGGAAATTAGACAGTTACTTCTCAAAAGATAATAAAATAATCCAAAAGATCCATCAATTTTAAAGTATATATAAATACATATTAAAGTAAATAGATTGTCGGCCTCAAGGACTAAAACTGGCAGCTGGTTCCACAGGAGAGGAGCCTGCTGTCTAAAGGATCTTTCTCCCATTCTGCTTCTATAAAAGTAAGGCTCAGTTTCAGTTCAGTTTGCTTTGGGAAACTTTGGATACGTAAACGCCTCAAAAATTAAGAAAGACAGGAAGAAATTACACCAAAACAGAAAGAAAATGAAATGACAGCATGATCTCACCAAACTTGTTGCTGCCCACACATAATCCTTGTTTCCTGGTTTCTCTTTTGTAAAGGCATAGTATAAATAATGCAGTAATTATATCACTATAAACTACTTGTTTTCTTTGTTCTATAAAAACTGAGTCTAAGAAGAATAATATGAGCCTTAGCAGCTGCTTTATTTACCGCTAAACATGCATGCCTATCCGCGAGATGTACAAGACGTTCTTTCTGAAGTTCTGTTTGAGCATTACTCACATATTCCTCCCACACAAGTGTTATCATTTACTTAGCCTAATTATACCTCCCTTCAACAGTGTGTGGAGCACAATCAACAGCCTTGAATAATGTTTGATTTACTCGTTTCTTTGCATTGTTAGGAAAGAAAAACTTTTCTCTGTAAACGGCAACGGCAAAATAAAAAAATTAAAGAAACGCACCATTACATAAATGACATGATGTAGTAGGGAGACCTTTAATAAAAAGAACCTCATAATTTATCAAACCCTTTTCTTCACCTGTGGCTTGAGTTAAGTAAAAAAAATATTCTTACAAAAACAAATGCATAAATGAAGTTAACTAATGTGAAATTATTTTTTTATATCTTAGGACTGTTCCAGAGTTAGGTGTCTGTCACCATCTATTCCTATACAATCTAGATTATTTGCAGAATCATTGTTTGATCATTCTGTCATTTTAAAGTGTTAACTAAATGAGTATGTATTGAGTAAATGTATTTGAGCAGTTACTAGAGCACAAAAATACACTTGTTCGAGTTTTTTTAACTAAAACTAGAAGATTTTAGTATTAATCTGGATTGTTTCTTTTTGTTTACTTTTTAGTTTGCCTTTACAATATAAGATTTTCTTGTTTGTTCATTGTGTTGTGTTTTTATCATGTAAAGCCCTTTGAGTTGCCTTGTTGCTGAACTGTGCCATGCAATTAAACGTGATGACAGTGATTGTGATCTTGTTAGAGTCAGACAGTGAAGTGGCCCAATCCAACAGCACAACAACAGTGTTTCCTCACACTGTTCGCACTTAGGAACTGCTTACAGTTTTCTGCAGATTTGCAGCC
The DNA here is from genome assembly GCF_002775205.1 of Xiphophorus maculatus. Taxonomy (NCBI): domain Eukaryota; kingdom Metazoa; phylum Chordata; class Actinopteri; order Cyprinodontiformes; family Poeciliidae; genus Xiphophorus; species Xiphophorus maculatus. Next base: position 29,846,660 of record NC_036447.1, on the reverse strand, counting down.
GATGTTTGCAGGATGATTTGGCTGACAGATCTTTAACCAGATAACCAGGATCAGCACACAGCCGGCCTCAGAGGCTCGCCAGGAGGTCTGCCATGACCCTTCACCTTTAGTCTAGTGTGGGCTACTTTGGCGTCAAGAGCACTGGAATCTGAACGTGTGATTTTTTTAGATTAAAATGCTATTTGAGCAAGTTAGGAAAAGTCTATGCATTATACATGTTAATTACAATTTTAGCAAAATATTCTCAGATAAAGTTATTTTCAGCTCCTTTCAGAATGAGCTATTTTAGGGCCTTTGTCACTTTAAATACAAATAAGCTGCTGCTGGCCACGCCCCCCCCAACTTAGTGTTTACACTCGCACTTTATAGATGTGAAAATGGCTGCCAACAGACGCACAATTGTATAACCATACATCTTTGAGTCTGATTCAGACCCAAAGACAGAAAAACTGAAGAATATTGCACAACTAACAATGACGTAGTAAACGTTTGTTTTTCCAGTTGCCATTAAACAGGGCATGCAGCAGTAAGACCAGCTGTCCAAACTTGTTGATGTTTAAGCTCTACCTGCATGAGGGTTACAGGGCAGTGCCCGCTGATTGTGATGTAATAATCAGCAGGATTTGAAATAACTTGTTTTCCACACAGCAAAAAACATAAACTTATTGCCAGAAACTGTTTCTAGAAGCAGTGGAGACCCAATTGGAAGTACAAAAATGTGCAAAAAGGGAATTTTGCATGATTGTCTGAATTCAGTTATCAAAATAAAGACAAATAATTCTCTTATTCTTCTTTATACTGTAGATTTTATAATTTCCCTTGTAAAATCTACAAGGGATAAGGGATTTTCTTACCTTGAAAGGTAAGTAAATCTGCTCTTTTATCATCAAATACCATCTTTTTCTGATATGATTAAAGGTGAACCTAAACTGCCAGATAAGCAGCTTGAGTGCTCTGACCAGAGGGATTTTTATAACTATTTTTCTTTTTTTTTATCTTGTCCATGTCCTATCATTAGAATCCACATTCATAGAAAACAAAAGAAGCCTGACTTTGTTTAAATGCAGAACTGAAGGCTGTGGGGGGCTAAACGGGGTTAGACCCCCCACTAGTTCATCAAACTTACTAGTATCCATTTGGATTGTGGGAAATGAAGGAATTATCATGATGAATGTAGGCAATCTGCACGCTCAACTAAACCTCAACCCTCTACAGACAGTGTGCATGCAGACCCACGTTCCACAGAATACACACAGTTCGCCCGAGTGTGTGGGAGCCTTAAAAATATTCCATCTTAAGAAAGTTTTATTTTAACTTGAGGTTTTACATAGATTGGACTCTAGCATAGACATAAAAAAGTCCTTACTTGTTATTGTTCTAACCATTAAAAGGTAAACACTAAACACCTAAATGTTTAGTTCGATCCGTAAAAGCTTATTAGAAGAATGTATCCTGTTACATATTTTTCACACTTTCAAAACAAATTATGGCAAAATACTCAACATAGAGAGAATTAATGCACATTGTGCACAGCGTCCACCTCCACTGTTTGGCTCATTGTTTAGTTCATCATCCCTTTGCTATGGCTGCTCCAATTGCCTCTCTGACATCCTCCCAGAAGACTCCCCATCAGTAAAAGCAGCTCATCCAGAATGCGCCTCGACTCTACCTTAATTAATTGTCCTTTGCTTCTCTCCTCCTACACTCTGTTCTCGCTGCTCATATCAAAGCCCCCGCAGCCGTACGGAGTTCTGTACTCAGCCTGCAGAGGCCACTTAGCTACCATCCCACCTGATTGTCAGTTCATGCAGTCCCAACTCGCCTCCCTCCTGGGTCCCTGATGGTGAATAAAATGACCTTCCCACTGACCGTTCCGTTGACAGCCCATCTTTTTTCGGCTCAAAATACCAATTCTCCAATGTACTAGACGTACATCGCAGAATTTAAAGCTGTGGCTAAAATTGTCTGAAAATGTTTTGTTAGTATAGTTTGATATTATGTATTCTCCAGGCACACTGTGCCGTTTTGTACTTCAATCAAGTAATTATGTTACCTTCAGTTGTTACAAAAATGATGTACATATGAAATAAAAATTAAAAGAAATTTGACTTCACAAACTGATGCGTTGAAATTGTGCCTCTGTCTCTTTAAGAAGCTCCTGCTCTTTCCGACACTCACATTGTAACAGGGGGAGATTTGATTCTTTCAAACATGCATGAAAGAATCAAGGCACCACTGCAGGTGTGTTCTTGATGAGGGAATGACATCATAACAGTATATAAAACTCCAAAATTGGGATTTTACAAAACACCCCTGCCAAATCCCCTCCCTAACGTATTCGGTAAATCGTTGTTTTTTTCTGTATAAACTAAATGCATGGATTATAAACATGTAAGAAAGTTTTGCCCTATTGTATATTTTTTCTGGTCTACACAGAGTATAAACTGTGTAGACCACAACAAGCCTACATGGGGAAAAAATCACTACAAAGAGCTTAGAAATGTGAGGAAATGCACCTAGGGGGCGCTATGGGGCTCACAACGTTTTGACTGGTTTTTGGTCTCCATTAGTCCTCCTCCCGCTGGCAAAACTGTTTTATCCTTTTCTATTTGGATTCAGCAGAGACTTGGTGCTGAGACAGTTTTTCTTTTTATAGTTGTTCCTATTTACTTTCATTGGCACTTGCAAAAACATAGCAGAGTAACACAGACATAAATAATTAAAAATAACCAAATAAATCCAAATTGTTCCTAACAAACTGAGGCAGGAGTAGTTTTCAACAGAGCCTGAGTTGCAGAGTTCTAGTTAGACCATATGAATAGTTGTGTGTTTGTGTCCATGGCAGTGGAGGGAGGAATCATGTGAATTATTCATCATGTCCTCCCTAAAACCCTCTGATTACACACCACTAAACACTCATTTCCCTCCATTTATAGAAGCTCACAGGCTTCAACCACAGGTCTTGGAGGCTACCTCGCTTCACTTATTACCTATTACCCACACCAAATATCACATTAAGCAGCTGTCGGCACAATTTCAGACAGAGATGGGTTTTTTTTGTTGTTTTTTAAATCTTTAACACATGCTGCACACAAAAACTGTGCTGGAGGCGTTTGGGGTAGAAGGGGGTGTAGTTCTGTGACAGGTGGCGTCATATCTTGATTCTAGATCAAATTACAAAGGCACGACAGTGAGGTCCTGCACAATTTCATTATTAAAGGATCAAAATGTGTTATCTGCTGGTGTCCCTCCGGTTACATTTACGACAAAGGAAGCAAAGCGTTTTAAAAATTTGTGGACGAGTCGTTTTCTCTTGCAATGACAACGTGGAAAAAATTAATTCGAGTCATTTAGCACAGGAAATGGAGGGTCATTGCTATGGCAGCTTGGTGGCTCTTGAAGCTTTCAGAGAAAAAACTTGACTGACCTTATCAGGAAATTTAAATATTGTATGATTCCTGAAAAAAAGAGCACATCTACTTCCATGCAGAAAGACAGAACATTGAGCATACTAATGTTTGGTGAGCAAGTTGTTTTTGCTGTGTAAAACAGCACAAATTTATTCAGGCCATTCAATGTGAAACATTAACCATATAGTGGGCAGAGCATGGATATTAATAATTCATTGACACGCCACCCCCTTAGTTTCCATTTATTGCTGTGCTGTGGATCATTTGTGTCGACATCCAAAGCAAAACACAACACTGTTATGGTGAGGAAATTATCTGTTGCGAATTATGATTCCAATAATTAAAGAAAAATTATGTTTAACATCATCTAAGCACCTCGTATACAGGTCTGGAAAAAATGAAGAGACCGCTTAATATGATCCGTTTTTCTGATTTTATGTTTCAGAGGTAAATGTTTGAGCAAAGTGAACTTTGTTCTTTTATTCTATGAACTACTGACAACATGTCTCTGAAATTCCAAGCAAAAATTGTGTATTTATTTGCAGAAAAAGAGAAATGATCAAAATAACCAAAAGGATGCAGTCCTTTCAGACCTCAAATAATCTCAAGTTTGAATTCATTTAGAAACAGCAATACTCATGCTTGAACTCAGAAATCAATATTTGGTGGAATAACCAGGAGGATTTCAACAGGGCTCAGTGCAGTGGGCTCTTCATTTTTCCAGAGTTATATGTCTTGATAGTTTGGCAGTTCATCACAGGGCACTGAGGAAATCAAGCAGCCCGACAAAGCACTTGGAATCATTTATTAATCGTTTAACAATTTATTAAATGGCTACATTGGGTGTACCAAATGTTGTTTTGTTTTGTTTATTTATTTATTTTTTGCCTAAAACATCTTTTGGGAAGAAAGAGGTGGTGATTTTTATTTATTTTTTTCGCCAAAATCCTTTTAGGAGCATGAGATATGAACTGCACCCCAGGCCTCAAACTCATTTTTACCATCATCTCATGATTTCAGAAAATCTGCCAACTGAATTCTGAAACTACTGATCCTAAAAAAAACACAAAGCACATACTCACTTTGTTTTTCCTGATTACATGTCTTTTCTCCAAGTCCTGATCATATGTTAATACCTACTTTTAATTGTAAACCTAAAGCTGATTTTCTTTATTATAGACATTTATTTTTGTTCAGCTTCACTGATCAGTTCCAGTTGTCTGCTTGGATCGCAGTTAAACAGCTAAAAAATAAGGTAACCATTGTGGGTGGAACAGTACGGCAGGAAATGAATTTCCTCGATTTATTCGCTGTCCTGCAGAGTTAGATGTTATGATGATAGGAAATGTGAGGTTGGAGCCAGCAGAATGCCTCATTAATTTGGGTAAATAATGGGAATATGAATCCAGACACGAAGCAACAGTTCTTCTACTTATGCAGTGCTGCACAATAAGAAATAAAAAGTTTGATTGAGCCCAATATTCTTACTCGAGAAAAGTAAGAAAGTCAACAACTATAAATTCTATAAATTCCAAAGTACTAATAGAATCTTTCAAAGCTTGTGCATATCTATTCTAAGGTGGACTAGACTGAATTAATGAGATTCAGGGCGAATAAGTAATTTGCCTATTTTAAAGAAACTGTGATTTAGTGACACAAAGTCACCTTAAGCCCCAATGCCGCACTGATTCTGGTATCCAACCAATTTCTTTGTGTGTTTAAGCTAGCAAAGAAATGTATTTTTTTCTGTCCTTTATGCTGAATATTGCTTTCCATTGGCATTTGTACATAATGGGAACTGTAGCTTTATCTGTTTAGGGGGTAAAAAAATGGGAAGATGCAGCTCCCAAGAAATGCAGTTTATTTGTTTATGTAAAATGTCACCTTTCACTCCATGCATCCTCTCACATTTTCACAACAGAGAGAAACTGATTGTACCCTTCTGTCGTGAATCTAAATTAGGCACACTTTCATCACCTTACAATTGGATTTTCTTCAAATGCAGCACCTTCCTGACCTGACAAATACATTTCAAATGTCTCAGCACAAGAGAAATTGTATCCTTACCGCATGGAGATGTCTCAGTCGAAACCAGGTGTTCAGTATTCAGACTGATTGTGCATCAGTGCTACAGAACTACATGAATACTGGAATACTGCTCTGTGTACAAAACATCTGCTATCTGCTGCTGAAAGTAAAAACAGAAGCCATATGTTTGTTTGTGTGCGTGTGTATGTACCAGGTTTTTATATCCATGTGGGAACCTATTTCTATCTACAATGTGGGGTTGGGGGGACCACTACTCCTGGTGGGGACCTCTTCTTGGTCCCCATGAGAGGAAGTGTTGTTTTTGAGTTAGGGGTTAGGTATGTGATGGGTAGCGTTAGGGTCAGAGTTAGGCTGTAGAAAATGAATGGAAGTCAATATAAAGTCTCCACAAGTCATGAAAACATGATGGGGTGTGTGTGTGGGGGGGCGGGGGTGCGCGTGTGGGGGTGTGCGCGTATGTGTGGGTGTACCTATGTATGTATACATACACATGTATAGATGGATGGATAGATTAGTGCCCTTTTACTGAGTTTTTATAATTTATTTTCATATATTAAAGAAATACTTTTTATTGTGCAAACTGCTAACTGTAGCAAAAACCTTATCACAAGGTTTAAAATTCATCCTGACAAAGACCTAGTTGTATGTGTCCATGACAATAAGTCAGGTATATTACAGACCTACAGGTCTGACAAACTGCTACAGCAATAAAAATGATAATAATAATAAAAAAAAACTCCTGCCTTTTCATAATCCGTTAAAAAAGGGTAGATCTGTATCTTCTGCATCATTCAATTTCTGGGACATTTTTCTTTATCTGCTGTATTTGCAAGAAGGACTTGCTGTGAATTTTAACAGTTCATAAAAGCAGCAAATGCTTACATTTTTTTCTACCAATGAAAACCTGAGCTTGTTCCTGCAAAAGAATAAAAAAACATAAAAATCTACATTTATTACATTTAACCCTTTAACTCTCACCCTGAAACACGTGCATGCAAGTCAATGGGAACCAGAGGACACTGTTATTCTCATGACAGTTAATGTGTTTAACACGTTTGGGTGCTTTAATGTGTGGAATGCATATTTAAATAGTAAAATTGACATGTAGAATAGAATTTATTTATGTGTATAATGTTTAATATTTATATGATTGTATAATTATTAGCCTGTAACAATTTGTAAATCAAACAGCAGAAAACTGTCTAGCCTTCTAAAACTGATAATAAACTAAAATCAGAGAAATATACTTAGCTTTGCATTAACATACACTTCTATTTACATCAGTTTTCTCTCCAGAAATCACCACACACACATTTCCGTGATAGTTCTTCCCATTATGAGAGCACCTGACCTCTGACATTACAGCTCTCAAGGAGGCATTAGGCACTTTTGCCTGCTCAGAAGGTTAATATTGTCATTAGAAAGCCATTATTCAGCGTTGAGACCCTGAGCTCTTGCTAATCCATGAATAAAAACACACCAAATCTGTCTCCTCTGCTCTGCTGTGATAATTACCATGAAAAGGTTCAGAGTGTAATGTCTTTGTTTATTAACAACATAAACCCCACATTTTTAAATGTCTTAATCTAACCAGGCAATTCATGGAGAGACCCGTGATTTACAAAATACTAAAAGCTTTCTGCTCTGATTTATCAGCACGCCAACTTGAAGAAAAACATCTAGAGGAATGGTTAAAGGACATGAGAACATCTGTCTAAATTATGGGAGAATGTGACGTAATGGAAAATATATATAATGAATGGCGTTGTGACAGCAAAGCTCAAATATTAAACTGATAGCAGGATAAGCTGAGGAAATCTGGAGGAGACGCTGCTCTGCTGCTTTTTCACTAACAAATAGATTCAATTATCTGGTAAAGTCCCTTGAGATGATATTTGTTGTCAACTGGAGTTCTATAAATAAACTGAATTGAAAGGGAATTGATGTATGTACAAAGATTTATAGTCAGAATAGGTTTTTCCACAGGGCTCCTTAGATTTCAAGCAATAGTAAATGTTCGTTTTGATGTTTTTTGAAGAATTTGACCTAAAACAAAAGGAAAACAAATACCCAGCCAGCACGCTTCATGTTGCCTAATTAAGAAGCTACAATGACAATTTTACATTTGCATACTAAGTCAAAAACAAACCAAAGGTTTTGGTTAATATGAAATCATAACCTGGAGTTCTAGAAGAGTTCTAAAACCATGAAAAGAAAACTTCTGTCATAAGCAAAAAAATAAAGAAAAGCTTTTCTAAACAGAGACCAGAGGCTCATTAAACTAACACAACATTATGGTGCATCAGCCATGTGCTTTCACTGACTCCTTACCTATTATAATACTTTTAACACTTTTTATAGTTTAAAGTAGGAATGGCAAGACAACCATGTTGTATTCAAATGCCAATTAGAGCAGCAGTATGAAACTTTTATTTAATAATTTTTTTGTATATATTTACTAAAACTATCACTATGTTGTGACAGTATGAGACAGATAATCTCATACAACCAATCAGAGCCAGGTGGAGCTGGTTTATCGCTGTCAATCATCCTCATGTACACGTCACTGACATCCTCCCTCTTTCTTTCCTCTACGTTATATCTGGCTCACCACAACAGAACCTGCTAGGAATGCTAAGATTAGTTAGCACAGCCACCGATGACGGCAGATAAAAGTTTTCTGAAAAGACAAGTTGTTTCTCTGCCATTAACACATTTAGCAGTGAGTACAAGAGGTTGATTGATAGCACTAAGACCCTCCTCCTGGCTCCGATTTGCTACTATTTCACAGATTATCTGCCTCATACACTGTCATGACATGGTGACACTTAACAAGCATGTAAAAAGCATATTTGTGTAAAAATGGCTTACTGCAGCTTTAAAGTGGTTCATTCAGCATTGTGTGTGTGTTATCTTTACGAGCATCATGATCCTGGATGATTCTGGGTTTGGTTTTCTTCATTTGGTAGGCATTGCTTACCTAGAGTTTAGCTCTTGACCCAACCAACACTTTAGTTTAGTTCACCTTTTTCTCACCTGGGAAGCTCATCATCTGCCTTCCTGAGTGGCCTTATAAAACTGACTGTTAAATCCGCCCATGTGTCCGCAGGGCCTAATGTGATATTACTCTTCAACCTTAAAGTATGAAACCTTTCTGAATCACACATTCACCTCATTACCTTCTGAGCTCCACTAATCGGATTCTTCTCTCACTGATCCAATGCAAAGGATTTGGTATTTCACCAAACTTTTCAAGTGTTGCAACAAACATGATTAGCAACAGTTGGGTTCACACACTAGAACCTGACACTTAAACAAACATGACAGAAACCAGAGAACGCGGATGTTATATAAAGCACTCTTGTTTTTGCTAAGAGCAATTTTTCTATCCATTTTTCAAAATCTTTGATTTATGATTTAATCAAATATCATGGTTCAGTTTAAACACTTTCACTATTACCAAAAGACAGTGGCTCAACACCCAGGGAGGGATCATTTCAGTGGGCAGCAGAAGCTTCAAGAACATAGAATTCAATGTTTGTAGTTTTTTTAATACTCAGTAAATGATAAATATGGTTAAAATCTGTTCCTTGTCCATCTCATTCGTTTGAACCTGATTTTTGGATTAAGTACATAAATATTAATTCATTCATTCTTGCATTTATGCTGGAATGACATTTAACATGTCAATTTGCTGACTTCAGGATCAAATTGAAAACAATTTTTTTTATTATTATTATTATTAAAAACTGAATAATGACTGAGACTTGATACATTTGAGACCAGAATGTGGTTAGAATGTATCTAAAGAAAACTAAATAAGTTGTAGTTCTTGTGAGCGAAAGCAGCAATTTGCCAAAGCCAAGGTATTTGATCCAATCATGAATGCTAATAATTTTATTAAGTAGTTTAATTAATACTAAACGGTCACTTAATTTTAAAAGCATAACCAAAAGGTACAATAATATGTGTTTGGCAGTTAAAGACATTTAATTGTATTCATTTGGGATGGCAGAATGTCAGGCGCATTCAGACCGTTTTTCTGAGAGGAGAGAAAGTGTAAAACAATTGCTGAGTTTGAGTGAATAGAAATTGTTTGTTGGCAACGAAAATCCCTATTCGGTTGCAAAAATAAAAATTGCAAAAAAAGAGCAAGAGAAAAGGTACATTAACAAAGAAATGCAGCTATTATTAATTTCATTGCAGGTACAGCAATAGAAGACAGTTGTTGACTGTCTTCTATTGCTGTAGAAGCCACAAGCTTTACCTTCGGTTTGGGACAACAATAAATGTTCTTGTGTTTCACTACAAAGTTACTCAAAGTTCCGGAACCATTTCATTTGAATTTTTTCTTTCTTTCAAATGATCTGTTATGAGTTCACAAACAGTTTAATGGCATTTGTTCATTTTGTTTTTTTAACCATGTTTTGTTCATCAAGTACATAAGAGCAATTTAGAGAACAGAGCCCACTTTAGTACGATACTTCGGTCACTTACCATAGCACCTCAGGTTATTTCTTCAAACTGAACAATTTCTTACAAAAACCCAATTTTCTTGTCAAAACATCAAACAACATCCATCATATGGTCTGATTCTGTTTGCTTCAGATAAACATTATGTTGTTGTATGACAATATAATATAAGAGGACAATATTAAGAGGATGCTAAAGGTTGTCCAAAATGTTCTTAATTTTACTGATCCCATGACTATATGGTTTATAGCCATGGGATTAAAGGATTCCTCAAACATCTATGAACAAATCAAAGATATGTTTTTGATGAGGACAATGTAGCATAATATAAAGCTGTAAAAACTTTGATTTTATACATTACTACTTGTCCCTCCAAGACCAAAGCTGTAGCTTTAATCGGCTAAAAACACAAAGACAGTTATTTCTACAGAAATTGGTTTAAAAAAAAAGTACTAAACTTTTAATCCAACTTTTAAGGTAACTTTGCATTAAACGTGTCATTATTTACCAAATGACACTTCATGACAACAGTCATAGACATTCCTAAAGACGTCTTCATGTTTATGACAGTGTCATGTCAGTCTTATGCATACCCCATCAAATAAAGTGTTACCAAAATGGTAATATATTGAAAGCACAAGGTAATTAGTTTCACCTGGAAAGTGCGTTTTAATTTATCCTTCTGTGTTCTGGCAGCCTGATAGGTTTGCAGTACTGTAGTGTGTATGAAGCATGTAATGTACAAAGTGGCAAAGCAGAATAAAAAGACATTAAGTAACTAAAAAATTACTTCATTAGCAATTATAATAAACCAAAAGTGTAACTGTAGCATACTGTGTTCACACTACTAATATATAAAAGATGTGATGCCAATATACTTAAAATACATTCTAAATATATTTGAAATGTAATTCAATCACAAAAATAGTACACTCAAAATATACTAATCAAACACGATTAGGTTTGTACATGAACTGAGCAGAACACATAAATCTGCTCAAAAGAAGCGAGTCAGGTTGAAAAACTGCAGATTATTGCCAGACCATCTATTATCTCTAAACTTGATAATTGCACATCCACAACACTAGTTTTAGTTGTCATGTTTGATAGCAGATAAAGGGGCTAAGACAAAAACCTTTCAGAAACCTCCAGCAAAGTTCCTTCTGATGGGGTTCCTGCTGTTGGACACAACATGTCAAGCTGTAAATTTGCTCAGTGGAAACAAGCCGATTAAAGAAAAACACATTTTTCATTAAGTTTTTTTGCACTAGCATTAGCAACCTAATGCTGATGTATTAGCACCGCTGCAGGTGGTTTTTCGACTGTGTAGAGTGTATTTCGCCTCACACCAGTCATGTGTCATAAAGCGAATGTTACTACTGGCGAAAGACAGGAAGTGGTGGGCGGATAATGGAGCAGCATGGTTTTTTAATGAATTATTGGTCGAACAAACTTATTCAAGTGATTATAGCTGAATTTCCTATTTAATGGAAACACCACATTTGCAAAATTGTGTCTTTTTGAAATTAGCACATTATCAACAAAGATTTGTGCACATTTGTATTGGAAACGCAGATACTGAGAATGATTCCACCAACCGGTGCCAACGCAGCAGTTTGTCATTTGATGATCCTTGTTGATTTAAGCATCTTATAAAGCTATTTGTTAACCAAAGATTAAAATTGAACAAACAATGAAAATTTTGAATTAATCCAACACTTGTATAAATGACGCTCTAAAGAAGAGCATAATTTTCCCAGAAACCCCTTTTTATTACTCAAAAATTCCCAATGAAAAGAACGCATTGGCTGCAGAAAGCCTGAGCTGGCTCCAGGGGAGAGTCTTGCGCTGGTCATTTGTGCTCTTGTCGGCCTGGAAGCGAGAGCTGGTGTCTCTGGTTCCATTACCACCCTGGCGCCTCTATTGTCACCCCCTCTGTCACGCAGGAATGAAAGCTGTTCTGCTCAACGCTGCGGGGCTCGGCTGGGAAACAGTGCTGCTCTGTGGTGTAAAGAGAGTGACAGCAGGCTGCTGGGAGCACAGAGAGGAGCCTGAAGCTGGGAATGAGTGTGAGGAAGTGCAAGCAGTGGAGACAGTAACAGTGATGAGTTAGGAAGGACTGGGAGAGCTTTGGACCCTGTCCATGTGTGTCTGTGTGACTTCTTGTTACATTTTTGCAACATCGTGCCATTATTAGATTTCCATAGAAACTCCCTCTATGTTCAGGCATGCTTAAAAAGTCTGAAATTAAGTAACATGTATCAGAAAAACGGCAGAATAACGAAATCATTTTTTGAGAAAATGAAAAGGTGAAAACGAATCTACAAGAATTTTATAATGCCATGATTTTTCTCTCTTGTTGTCTTTGTTGTCTAATAATCTCTGGGTTGTTATTATTTTCCAATGTCAGTTTATTGTTGGGTTGCTCTGTGCATAAACAGAGTTATGGAAAAGTAGGGCCCGGCAGACATTATCAGAGTGAATGCTGGGAAATGTTCCCGCATTCACCTTGCAACAAAAGGTGAGCTGTTCACCTGGTAGGAGTGTGTGACTTTGCATCTTTAAGCTCCTGCTGAGGCTCAGAGATGCCGACATATGGCAAAGTCTGACAACGTTTTTTCATCAACTGGATAATCGGGAGTGTCAGAGATGCTATTAGTATCCTCAACACACTCTGCTGTCTAGCACAGCCAAGCTGAGAGACAAAATGTTATATGACTGCTGGCAGCATTATAGACTGGTGGCTTGTTGTGCTGCTATTATCAGCTCTCTATTGAAACAGTGAAATAGTGCCTGAGAGATAAAGACCTATTTGTCTTATCTGTAAATCAGGAACCTTTCTCTTCAGTCAGAGCAGAAACTATCCTTTCATTTACAGTTTTTCAAACCTGTAATTCTTCTAGACATTATCGTTTTGATATGTTATTGTTTTGTATGTTTAAATTTCCATTCCATGCTTGTTTTCCTGAGGAACATTTACTGCTTCTCATGAAAGTGTATGCTTAGAAAATGTGTCAGCTGAAGCGACTGGCTTTACAATATCACATTTAAAATCGGAAAACTACTAAAGTCTCGCTGTCACACTAATTAAAATGAACACTTGTTTTTTTTTTGTCAATTTATGTTTGGTTATAATATTTTGAACTGGGCAAACACTGTGAGGGAGCTTACTTGAGCCCCGAGGTTTGTTAATCTTTCTGACTTAATCAACAGCAAATTAAATACATGAACAATGTTGACATGATCAGCTTCACCTTCAGTAATTTTGGACAGTGAGATTAATTGCCTCATAATGTCTACGATGTTATAAACATGACTTAGTAGCTGAAATGTGAATGAGTAAGACAGACAAAGAGCAGAGATTTTAACTGCAGAACACTGAATATTAAAATCAATATAATCAAAGTAATTTTTGATTATGAACATGTAGATGATTAGTTTCTATATCTGACCATGTCTGTCATGTTCTTCTCCTGAACTCCTGAAACACTGAACAGGAATTTTAAAGTTTAAAATAACATTTCAACAGTTAATCTAAGAGTTTTCTCCATCAAGAAGTTAAAGGGCAGCATTATGTATTTTCCAGGCACATAGTTCCATTTTATAGCATAATCAAGTAACTATGTTAACTTTAGTAGTTATAAAAACATTGTATTAATGAAATGTGAGTCAGAAGAAATTTTACTTCCTGATTTAAAGCCTTGAAATCTTTACAAACTCTTAGTCTTTGAATTGGTGACTGAATTTACATACACAGCCTTTATGCTTTAATGTACATGCTCCTGTTATAAATGTGTATAAATAGAAAAAAATGTCTCCCAGTTTTCTAAGGGATTATTATTCTGAATAATAATCAGATTATTAGTCAGAATAATAATCAGATTATTATTCACTATAATAATCTGAATAGTGTAGTGTACTGTCAGGAGTTTATTCAGATCCTTTGAGTTTCCTTCCTTGTTTCAAGACTTCTGTTTGTTTTTCCTGGTTAACAAGCTCATTATAATATCTCTGGATATTCCCACTGAATTCTCCTCAGCAGCAGATGTCACACCTCAGCGTTGTCTTTGTTAAGTTTTACTTCTTTGCTGACCAGAATTTTTTTTTAACTGCTGCTCCACCGAGTTTGAATCCTGCTCACTTGGTTCCTCATCATTCTCAGGAACAACCGCCTTAGCATCCGACTGTGGTTTCAATACCAGTCCAGTAACAATGATGTCATTCATTCTTGTACATTGTTCTAATTCAGCTACTCTGCTCTCAAGGACAGCAAGATTATTATTTTTTTGTCTTTCTGTGCCTTCTGCAGCCACAGGGCCCATAACCTCCTCCAGGTCTGCTGAGAAAAAGTCTGTAAGACACCAAATAATACCAGAATGTGGCCTAAGGCGCGTATGGAGCGATGGGAACTCTGTTAAATGATGTTATGTTGGCTGTCTGAGAAAGTAGAAGGATTCAAGGAACAACTGCAACCTAGAGGTAATGAGTGGAAACGTCAACGAAATGATCCGGAATCCATATTCAAGATCCTTGCAGCCCTGCTATGAATGCTGGTACAGTTCAGTGTTTTCTAACTATCATTTAGAAAGTCAATTAGTTCCTTGGAAGCTAACCTAAAACATCTGTCCAATATTCTGCCATGTATACACTACATTTCTGTTTGTACAGTAGCTGGATTTGAAGTCCAAATGTCTCTTTTTCTAACATTCCAAGAATCTTATTGTTTTGCTAATAATAATAATTCATCTAGGCTAGGCTAGGCTAGGCTAGGCTAGGCTAGGCTATTCCTTTCTTCCCAGAGTTTCAATCACTAAAGTATTCAAATAAATGTGCTCTGGAAAACGACTTGCATCTCAGACTATAGCTGAGTGTTTAGCTCTGGTTATGAAAAATAAAATAAAATAAAAATAAAATGCCTGTGAGCTTCTTTGCTTCGAGGGATGACAAATCAGCTGTCTGGTGTCAGCCTCTGCATACATAAAAAAACCTATATGATAAGTTCAAATATCTAAATGAAGATGAATAGGTTGGTGATTAGGCAATTTTCATTTCACATTTTATTCTTTACTTTATCCGGGTCAAAATTATGCATACACGCTGAAATGTCACTTGTAGCCATAAACAAACTTCTGATATCATTCTAACTGGACGTCTGACCTTTCTGAAATGGTAGCGTGGGTTTAAATATGTTGGTTTTCTTTTATCTAAGCCAAACTATTCCAAGATTGGAAACCAGATTGGTTGGAATATTCAGGAATAACCGAAATAGAACCATGACTCAAGCTAAAAACTACCAGTGTCATTGCTCAAAGTGAAGCTTGTTTAGCATTTGAAAGAGAGGCTAATGAAAATTTTTTTGTAGCTGGCCGCTACAACTTTCATCTGGACAAAACATTTTATGGCCAGAGAAAACACAACCTGAGTAATTTAGCCACAACAGCAGAGAGAGTGTTTGGATGAATCGAGCTGAAGCTTTTCAGACCCAAAGAAGACTTCCAAGTCTCAAGCAGGGTGATGGCTGCATCATGCTGAGAGTCTGTTTTGCTGTCGGTGGTTGTGGTGGTTCAGTGCACAAAGTTAATGGAATATTGAAAATGAAGGAAAGTCTCCAAATTCTTTGCTTTGCCGCAGCCAGCCCTGTGCTTCTGAAAATATCAATACACTGTGTACACTCCAAAAATAATGTTACCGATTATATTTGTGCTTCTAGAAATGATTTGGATTGTTTTTGATACAAAATGATTTCACTGTTTGATGATGCTGGCATTAAATCATTGGAATATATAGTAACTGCATATCATTTTCACAAATATGAACTGTAGTCATTTCTGATGCACTTCTAGAATAACAAAAGAAGTATTTGCTCTTCCTTGACAGCCAATAAATCATTTTTCTTTTAATGTAAAAATGGGTCCCTGGTTTCTTCCTCTGGCTCCCCTCCAGCCTAAAAGCCGACTCAGGTTGCAGATTCCTTTGTGCACCACAGCCACATTAAACAATAAAGAGGATTTGTCTAATTTGCAGAGTTAATGTACTAATGCTCATAACCTCGGGGTGTGACACATTAAAATGTAGAATGTTCTCTAATCATTAGGTTTGTATTCTGAATATAAAAACAGGATTTTGCACAGTTTTCTCAGTTTACAAAAAATATTATTTGCCACAATAGTGGGAACTATTCACTGGAAATGAGGGCAAATAAATATAGTCTACAATATCCCTGCCTTTTTCTTTTAAAGTCTGTTTATTTCCAATTCTTCCCCTGAGTGGTGATTACCATCAGCATTCAGGATACAGAGGATGTTTTCTTTTTACAGTAGGTGCTAAAAGTGTTCCCTTTGAGAATTTCAGGGTTCCAAGATACTTCCAAGATTTCATTTTTGTCATGATCACTGTAATCGCTATGCCCTGAGAGTGCCCAGGTGAAATAAGCAATTAAATAGATTTTACACCTGAGACATAAATCAAAATCAGCTGAAGAAGAAATATTCCTCTACCTTCCCCACTCGTCTCCTTCAGACTAGCCAGCAGCAATTAGCAAACACCTGGTAGAACAGAAGTCTGCTAGGCTCATCACACACAGGAATACTCAGCCTCTTGCCTCTGAAAATGTAGTTAAAGGCTTAATGGAGAAACGTGGTTGTGATGACGTGCTGAAGGCAGACAGTCGGAAACAGCAGGCTCTTTTTAAAGAGACAGAGGTCCAATTCAAGGCATTAAATAGCGAACACAAATTTGAGTTGAGTCATGTCTAATGTATATATATTTATTCTGAAATGTGCTCTTAAATGAAGGCACTGAAGCCATGGCGAGATCATTTCCATAACATTGTAAATGTTAGCTGTTGCTACTTGTTTTCCAAAGCATGTAGAGTCAAACTCAGCAGCTCCTTCCTGCAGGCTACACCTCGGCCAACAGGCGAGAAGATGAGACGGTGATGTCGTCCCACAGACCACCACACAGAACCACTGGCCACAATTGTAAAATAGTTTGAGAAATGATAGATGTTTAGAGAGAAAACATGTCAACTATATTTGGGTGGCAATAAATGTGGAAAAACTGGCTTGAAAAATGAACATGTAGAGAACCAGAGAAAAATGTAGCATTCAAGAAAAAAACTATGACTGAAAACGATCAGTTTTGTAAAAAAAAAGCGCTTATATAAGCGCAATATACATTTATACATAATAAATCTCTTCTTTTTGTAGTTTTCTTTGCATTTAATGGGACACTAATTTAGTTGTCTGCCTGCTTTTTGGTCATGGGATTATTCTACTGAGTCATTTATTAATTTGTGTGTTAATCATGCCAGGATTGGTCCTCCGTACACCCGTGGAAAGACCTGTAAAATGAAAAATGTGTTAGGGTGGAAACTCCTGGGGTCTCGAGTTTTCTGCTTTCTGTTCTCATTAAAATTTCACACCTTGCTATTGACATTTGAAGTACAAATAGAGTCACAGGACTGAGTTACTTTTCTGTTATCTTCCTTGCACAAGCTGTTTAGCTGCCGCAGAATTCATCAACTCAAAAAGAAAATGCTGCACATCATTTTATGAAGTTATCATTAAATGCTTTTCCTTAAATACTCGCATTGTTTTCAGGAGAGAATACTGGCTCTTCTCCATAAATCAGCTGTTTAAGGACTGTTGGCTTATACAATGTTACTCAGCGGATTATTTTTCTCCGTCTGTCTCCCAGTCAGAATTCCTCACACAAACTCTGCTTTGAACACGAAAACTCGTCTCGGGGGAAAAGAAGAGGTCAGGTTTCGGTGCTCATTTGTTAATTAGACTAAATCAACTTCCTTCCCTGTTTCCCACCTTCAGGAGGCTGGAGAAGGAGGCAGAGTGAGGAATGCTTCATCGGGGAGTTCCTGAGCAGTTAATCTTGAGGTTTGTCATTAATTTGCCCCTGGCCTCATTTACAGTGAGAAAGATGCATTGCTCTTTAGCTCGGAACTAAGGATGTGTTGGACTACATCCCACATTCTCTGCATTCACTTCTTTTCAAGCTCGGTGAGCCGCTTCATCTTGAAATGGTTCCATTTTTCATGTCGTGTGCATGTGAGGAACGCTGCTTATTCCTCTTGATCTCTGTGACGTCAGATATTATTGTCTCTGCATTCTTAATGTCACCGGGTGGATTAAGTTGCTCTGTGGCGGTGATCCTGACTTTGTCTTGGTTTTTTGTGAAACTTTCTAACCCGCCTGCATGAAGACTCTCAGGAGAATAAAGAAGTTTCAGTTTATCTGACTTTCCATCACTGCTAAACAAATCACCAAGCCTGAAACAACATTTACAGGCAACCAATAAATTTGAACTTTATATAAAAGTGAATTTATTTCATTAACTCCATCACTAAGTGAAACATATTATATAGTGATTTATTTCTGTCAATTATGATGATGATGTAGATATGACATTTAAAATATTTCATCAAACCAAAAAAAAAAAACATTTCAAGATAGAAATATGTTTATTGCTGTTTTTAGGATGTTATTTTCATAAAGTACTTTTAGTTTAACATAAACAGAGCCTTTTTTTATATATATTTTTTGGAGAGTTCTTGAAAATGACACCCCCAAATTGAATTTCATATATCTCAGTAACTACAGTGTGTAGTTTACTGGTTCAGGTATCAAAATAAAGGTAATATTCCAGAGAAAATTCTAGAAGTCTAAAAATCAACATTTGTATTACTGAGTAAGAGAAAATACATATGGCACACACTAAAGAAAAGATTAAAAATAATAAATCCTAATGGAATACATTATGTAATGTGGCTTTTCCTTAAAAGCATGCAGTGGAAACCCAGGAGCTCTAGCAATCCACAGTAAAGGTTGTGATGACTTACTGTACCAAATTCCATTCCAAAGAAATGAAGCATAGACATTTTAGAAAGATATTGGGTGATAAAATTTCAGGCGAACATTCCAAATGTGCCATTTTTGGACATTTTGGCAACTTGAGTGCAATTACAAATTTCTCTCTCTTTTTTTATTTTTATTTTTTCCCCCTAACTTATATCTTCCTACAAATATTCTTTACAATTAATAACAATGGTTTTTGAAACAATATAACAGTGAAGTGCTACTAAAAAGCACTGTCCTGGGCGCTCTGGTTATAGAAGTATTGAGCATTGAGTCGGAACACCAAACAGGTGAGCTGCTGTGGTTCTTGTCAGAAACTTGTCCATTTTGCACTTTCTAACTTTGCTATAGCAACTTGATGAATTTGACTGGCAGCCAATCAGAAAGATGAGTGACAAATAATATTTCAAAAAATACATTCCTTATATTTTATAATAATGATTGAAAAACAGAATAGAATTTGGAAAAAAAAACATAAAAAGATATGATTGAACAAATTATTTGTCAATACTTTTATCTTTGCTCTTTTTTTTCTCATCTTCTCTCCAACGTTGCACCAAGTATGGTGCAGGGAGCAGTACTAGATTATATTCAATTCAAATTCAGAAACACTTTATTAATTCCATAGGAAAATGAAATAATTAGATTAGCTGAAATTAGAAGAGCCATTTTGGCCGAGGCCAGATAATTATGACCCAGCTGCTCCAGCGCCGTGTCTGGTTGGTGCAGACCTTGTCAGCACTGATGACGGTTTGGGCTGACAAATTCCCAGAACCCGCCTAGAAGTTTCACTGCATCTGTGACTTGCTGTGTCTGAGGAGGATGTTTCATGGGTGATTGCCTTAGTGACAGCATTAACAGACATCACTTCCTGCCCCATAGGCAATGTAAACTTCTTTTGATGCAAACATTCCCCGCACACATTTAAGGAGATGGGTTTTCTCACACACTGACGTGCTGCGGAAAAGCAGAGTGGCATGATCTTCTCAGGAGAAGCTTGTTTTGGGAGGCGGAGGGAGGGTGGGGGGGCAGACAGCAGTGATCTTCCTCTGGCTGTAGGCAGGGAGAAAATAAACTGTCAGAAGGACAAGCTTGCATTTTCGACCCACAAACTGGACAGAGGGCAGATCAGTGAGAGGTTACTGAGTCTTTATTTAAAGGGGCTTTACTGTGCATCTACTAGGCATATAGAGCCATTTTGTAGCACAATCAAGTAACTACGTCACTTTCTGTTACTAAAAAATGCTGTAGGTATCAAACATGACTTAAAAACATGACTTTATAATTTAATGCCTTGAAATTGGGCCTCTGTCTCTTTAAAAACTCCTCCCTTGCAATTCCCCCTGCTACTGGCTAGTCCCTTCAGACTAGTCCCTTCAGACTAGCCAGTAGCAATTGGCAAACATCTGCTGGAACTGCACATCTGCTGCAATGCTGGTAGAAATGTTGTTAAAGGGTTAACAGAAGAGCCATGTAGTGCTGATTTTCTGAAGGCGGAGTTTCAGAAAAAACAGGAATTTTTAAAGAGACAGAGGTCCAATTTCAAGGTGTTAAATTACTAAGTCAAATTTCCCTTATGTCATATTTGATGTATGCAGCATTTTTAACTTCAGTTAGCATAAGTACTTGATTCTGCTATAAAATCATAGTGTAGCTGGAAAATACATAATACTTCCTCTTTAGAAGTCTTGGATATATTTTGTTCTTGATGACTAAGAATCTATTCCAATGCAGATGATCAGCAGAAAATTAATGCACCTTTGAGGCCATGTGTTTGCTAGATTATTTTCTGTTCCTTAAAGAATTGACTCTTGACTTTCATCTGGTTTGCATGTTTTTATGCTTCATATAATGTACAAAGTCTGTGAGGTTTATGAGAGCTGATCCTGAATCTGAGCTCTTGAAGTAGAATTCATAATTGAGGTGATGAGATGTGAACTGATTTTTTTTTTTTGCTTCATCCCAACAATAGTTCAATTGCATTTTCCCCAAAGAGAAGGGGAACATTTGCTGTGTTTGTCAGTAAAACATTAACCCATTTATGTAATATTATGTATCCCAACTTCAGGTTGTTGACAAAGGCTTTGACATTTTAACATATTCCCAAATATCACATGTTGGTGCCTTCTCACCCAGTCTACTGAACTAAAAACTAACTGAAAAAAGAAAACAAGTGGTGCAACTTAAAACATATACAGTATGTTATTTAATTTGGTACAAGTAATCAAATTTATCCAAGTAAACATATTAAGTTTATTAAGTTGTCTCGTTAAACAAAATGCAAATAAATTAGGTTTGACAAACTTAATTTGATTCCGTGTAACAAATGAACTCATTTTTCTTTAAGCCGGAGCTCCAGCCTCTTTTTATCGGCACCGCTTCCTTCCAGTTCAGAAACGCATCCAGTGTCTTAATTTCATGTTTGTTTTTCCAGAGGAGTTTTCACACAATGTGGGAAATCTGCTGACTTTAAGGGAAGCTTTGTTTTGACACAGTAAGGGTCAAATAAAATCCAATGTTGTTCTGTTGTTTTCTGCTCCTTTATTGCTCTAACCGAAGGCGACCTTGAAGAGACCTGTGAGTCTCGCAGCTTTGCTTCATCTCTGATAGATGAAAGTCAGCAGGCTTGTAATAGTTTTAGGTTTTTCATTTTAGTTTAGTTTTCTTGTGCTGTGATTTTGTTTGTCTAATTCGGTTAGTTTTAATTAGTCTTCAGAGGGCGGTTGCTAGTTTTTGTTAGTTATAGCAATTTTAATTTGCTCGTACTTTGGTTAATGTTTAGGCGCAGATTTCAAAAAGCTTTCAGTGTTGTATTGTGACTAAGTATACGTCGATTGGGTGAAGAATGCTCATCCGAACCATTTTTGAAAAATGTATTCAAGTATTGTTGAACAACAAATGACTGAAGTTTTCTTCCAACTTTTGCTAAGGAGGAGAATGGAGTGGCATAATTTACAGACAGGTGACAGAAATTGCTTGTGTGTGTGGGAAAAAAAAATTCACATCAGTTCAAAAGACTAATAAATAGATTCAGAAATGCGAAAAGGAAGGAAAAGGAAGGTGTGCTGTGGTGGCGCAGCGGGTTAGCACGCCCCACGTTTGGAGGCCTTAGACCTGCGGACGTCGCGGGTTTGACTCCCGGTCCCAACGACCTCTGCCACATGTCCTCCTTCAAAAAAAAAATGGCGCCGGCTCAGCTGGCTGCCTGCAGACACAGCTCCTGTCGTGTGCTGTAACTGCAAAATAATTTCCCTGCTGGGATGAATAATTAAAAATTACATCTATAATTCTACAGGGCAAAATGATTGTTTTTGAAAAAAGTTAAATTTCGTCTATAAAATAGGTAGAAAAAATATCTGGGTTGTTTGTCCTTAATTTACCTGACTTCTTGTTCGATAGACATCCTGAACTAATAAAGCCCAAAATTACACAATGACTGCGAAACGTAGAATTTATCCTGTCGTAAAACTTTACTGCAAGCATTGAGTTAAAGAAGAGAGGGATCTCAAACAGTCACCACAGGTCAGTAGCTGTGTTTCCACAGCAAATGTGCACAAATCTTGGTCAATGTTGGAAAACCAATTTCACAATTGCAGGGTTTCTATTACATAAGAAACATAACTAATAAGTTTGTTCACGCAATCCATTAATAAGCACTACTTCCTGCCGTCTTCTGCGTCATTTCCACCAGTAGCAACATCCGGTTGTTGATCATGTGACTCGTGTGATGCAGAAAAAGTGTTTCCGTTGCAGTTTTTTTAAATAAACTTGTTTCGATACAGCCAACAAAAAACAACAAAAACACCTCATCCTACCATTTTGCAGAATTGGTGTGTATCCATCAGGCAAATGTATTTTTGAATTGTAAAATTGTCCAATTATATAGTCAATAATATACAGCTATCGACACTGAGGTATTACAAATGAAAATCAATAAACAAATAAACAGCTTTTTAGCAGACTGGGTGGAGAAGTAAGTGTTTTCTTGGTCTTTACAAGTTATCAGTTAATCTTGTTGGGTTTACTTTTTTCCTTTAAAAGAAAAATGCTTGTTCATTCTCAGCGTACTTTACTTGCGCTGTAAAAACGCACTGCCGGGTGCCCTTGAGCCTCATCAACATTACCTTTGATTGCTCCACTGCTCTGAGGACATGGAGATCACACAAATTAAATCCATTCATGTGGTAAGACAAAGGCTGACACCATTTCATCTCAGTGAGCCGCTAATGGCACCTTTCAGGACCCGTGTTCCATTTCAGAGCACAGTCTGCGCTCAGGGGACACAAAGTCACCTCCTCTTCCAGGTTCTGCTGTAAAAAAAAAAAAAAAAGCCTCCCCAGGTAGTCAGCAGCACCTTGGAAATGTAATTAAGCGTCAAGACTGAACGTGAAATTGCTTTTGAGATCTCTGCTGTCAGCCCCTGTCGGACGTGGCCGCGTCTGCAAAGTGTCGCTGTGGTTCTTTTCACGTGAAACAAGAAGCCGTCGGAAGAATCTGAAGGTGGGAGATGAACTCTAGCAGATGAGTGGTGGGATGTAGTGAAGTGTTGTACCTAAGTATATTTCCATACATGTAAGCCAACTGTTACTATTATACACAATATATTTAATGGTTTAAAATATTGACATCAGAACTGAATCAAACATTCTGTGCTGAAATAGTTAAAATTCTAAAGGTTTTCACTTTTTTATTTTTGGTTAAAATAAAAAATAATAATTAAATACCACAAACCCTATTCTTTTCACAAACAAATAAAAAAAACACTTTCCTGTTTGGTGTTTGGTTGGTTGTACTTGTGTTTTCTTCAGAAAATAATAGAAATAAAACACACACTTCTTTGGAGATCATTTTGCTCTCAGATTTATGACCCCTGCACCTGAGCGACCTCTTTTATTTCAAACAACTTGGAGGCAGACCGCAGCTTCAAGGTATGCCCGTTGTTTTTGGCATGCAAATATTTCAGCAGGACTCACTGTGTAGCAGTTAGCGCCTCCTTAGCCTAAGGGTCTGGAGTTTTGCTCTCTATCGTTTGTGATCATGAACTGCAACTTTTATTTGTTTTTTGTTGGGTTTTTTTGCTTTTCTGCAGGTCATTGCTCTCTAAGCTTTTTGCTTTTTCCCCACTGCCTCCACCCTTTGCTTTATCAATTGGGAGCAGCTGAAGTAAACACTGCATCTTGCATGTAAATTTCTAGCCATCCCTGCCGGTGGTGATAAGCTCCGGCAGAAGTTGTAGCTCGTGTGCTTAACTTCTGATTCGCCCCACTGGAGGATGCCTAACAGGATATGTTTTTTAGCAAAGATTATGACCAGTCTACAGCATTCATAATTCATGAAGTAAACACTTTTATTACATTCGGTCGAGCTTCTTCATGTGAAGATGCCGCGGCGCCGCGCCTCACTTTGCATTTCTAATAATTAGAATAGAACTTTAGTCCTGGAACATTTTGAAAGGATGGAAGCCTGAGAGCTCTGTCTCGTTGGTTCCAACATTTAAGCTCTAATGTAGCGTGAAAGATACAGCTGCCTGACAGTATATGTAAATTCGAGATTTTCATTATGATTTAATGGCTCCATTCTGGTGAAGACGTCGCTTGACTGTGCAGGACAGGATGAGACTGGATGCAAATCAGTACCTGGTCATGTGTAATGTGAACTTCTGTATCTTATAAGTATTTTTATAATGAGCATTAAATGACAAATAGCATCATAAATTAGAGCTAGAACACCTAGAAATGTGTAAGAAATAAGCAATAATTTTGATACACTGAAAAAAGAAAACAGGTTAATTTGTTACAAGTAATCAAATTAAGTTTATCTGAGTAAATATACTAACTGCTTTGGTTTTGAAGATATTAGTGAAAGTTTAAAGGTCATTTTTATTTAATAAATGTGTATGTGTGGGGCAGTGACCTTTTGACCTTTTAAACTGTCATTAATATCTTCAAAGCCAAAGCAGAACCAACATAGTCGAGTTGATTGATACCAATTTTATCTGATTTGAAGAAGGTAGGGGGGAGGGGGCTGGTTGACCTTTCATGACCTCTGGAAACATTTCTTAATAATTTACAATGATAGCAGCACCACAAACAAAACATTTTTCTGCACAAACATTCAAGCATTTGACACCAATTTGACTCACTTTGTGCAATAATTTTAATGTGGCATGATGCTCTATCGCCCTATTAAGAGTCCCAAAATTGGTTATTATATAATGATAATTATATATTATACATTCTGATCACATACGTGCATTCAAAGACCACTCCTTAATGGAGATAGGGTTCAATTCCAGCCTGATTTTATTCCTGTTAGATTAGTTCTTAATATGGAATATTCCACAGTATGGAAGAGTCAAATTCTAAACTGTATTGATCGTTGTACACAAACCTCGGCTATTCCTGACATCATAATCGAGTTCAGAGGGAGCACTGCGATCATGTGGGCCGCCGCTTCCATGGAGACCATTTCAGATTACAAATAAAGCTTTGAGAGACATAAAAAAAAAAAACCACTGCAGCATGTGAGGCTACAAGCAGCGTGCCTGCAATGGAAATCACCCACCTTCAAAAAACCACACTCTAATGTAAACGGAGAAGCATGAGTGCAGTTAAAGACGGAGGTAGCCTCAGAGTCTGCGCTGAGGTCAAGACTATTTAAGGCGCAGACAGTCTGACTCCTCGAGGAACCAGGCGGAGGAAATGACAGACTACCACACTAGAAGAAGAAAGAGGGACACACGGCGCAGAGAAAACAAGAGGAACAACTGGCCTGAACCCTCGCTCCACACAAAACCAGAGCGGGCTGACGGCTCGTTTCTGGAGTTCTGCGAGCGTCCACGGCGTCTACTCAGCCCCTCACTTATTACCATGAGTGAAGATGTGGTTTTCATGCTAAGCTGCGTGAAAAACGGTGGAAAAGAAAATGTGATAATCAGTGCGTGTGTCTGAGTTAACAGAGTTCAATCTGGAGAAAGTAATAATTTCCTCTCAGATTTACTTCCCTTGCTTCATCTATCTCTGTTTGTGTCGTGTTTTTTTTTTTGCATTGTAGAATGTTATTCACTTAGAACATAAAGGGATTTTAAAAAAAGACTGCAAATAACTACATCTATTTTTATTGTGGATACTAATAAAAATATTGTACATATTCAATACAGCAGAGACAACAAATGAGAAAAACTCAACTTTGAAAAATCAAAGCAATAACTCAAATGTTGCTGTTACTGACATTTTTTAAGTGGTTTCATTAAAACAACGTTACAGAAAACATCTAATATCAAAACAATCTAATTTAATGTCAGAATTCCAAATTTGTCTATGTATTTTTGAGAGCTACAGAAGAGCATCCTTCACCCTGCAGGATCTCTGTAAGTCATACAGACCTACAGAGATCTGTATGACCTACAGCATACATGTCAATTCTTTCTGACAACTTATCATGTTTGAGGTGATCACTGGTTCCATAATAAGGAAGGTGTAATATCATAAAGACAGTGGTAATGTCATTAAAATATGAAGTGTTTGAATAAAATGTGCAAAATGGCCTGAAATAGAAACAAATATTTGATGCAAAATTGTCAAAAAAAAAAACTTTCATTGATAAACAAAAATATGAAAACAGTGTTACAGTGGTGTGAATAAAATCATAGACTGTAGATTTGTTGGTGATACTGACATAGAAGGTCTACTAGATGTTTGAGGGGAATATTCTCAATTCAGAAAATTCACCTCCTCTAACTTTTGATACTTTGTTCATGTGTTTAAAAAATAATGAAAACCAAAATTCACTCTGCGCCTGGGTACAAAGGTGATACATGAATTAGTGGCTGTGTATGATCTGGTGTAAAAAAAGATAATAATAAAAAAATGTAACTGCACTGTCTATGTTAGAACAACTAAATACACAACACAACTGGTGACACCATTTATTTAACGAGTGAAATGCGTAAAGCTCCTTGTTTTGTCAGCTTTTCCTTTGGTCCTGCTTCTAACTCTGTTGAAACACTGATGATGAATGATTAGATCAGAGAGCAAAATGGAAATCCTAAGCCAACAAACCTCTGATAAAGTATTGTTTATACTTCCCTCTGCTCCACAGCATTTGTTTGGTTGGAAACAAAAAAGCAAACAATAGTTTTACCAAAAGTATATAAAGAGATATGTTGCAAAATTCTGAAGAAACTGAAGAGAAAAATGCAACAAATCCTTACAAAGCCATCATTCAGAGAAAAAGATGTTTTTAAACCAACAGTGTGTTGGTCCTCATTCTGTGATGAAGTCAAAACTGCACTAGAGTACTTTAATATACATTAATTGATCCATCGTGTAAGTTATAAATCTGCCCAGGGAGTTGCATACATTGCATTAGAAGAAAATACTGAGAAATATCTGCGTAATTCTCAAATCTATATGCAATTCAATAGTTGAAACATGAAAAGGGCGAAAGCTGACCAGAGCTGATAGCAAACATAGTCATAAATCAAATTTAATATTAACCTATGACTGAAAGCCTGAAGCCCAGAGAACAGCATCAAACAAACAGAATCAGCTAATGGAAAAAACGTGAATCTGATGTGTGTGTGTTCTGATGTGTGTGTTCCTCTGCAGTACACATCACACTGTAACACTCCTACACATATTGAGGTCATTTCTGTTCTTTAAAGAATTTACAAGATGTTGATGATCGCTTGTGTTTTTCAGAGGCATGTTAACTAAACACACGTTACTACACCACTCGCTTATATCTGCTTGCGTTTTGTGGTGTGACTCTGATCTGGGAGCTTCAGACAGATCAGCAGCTTCAGGCAGAACAGAAACAAAGTCAGCAGAAAGCAGAGCAGCACATCGACTCACAGGATGCAGATCAGATCATGGTCTGATAGGAGGCGCTGGAGAAAAGGGCTGCAAAACGGCTTGCAGTGGAGGTGGAAGAAATGAGCAGTTAAAGCAGTTAGTTAAAACAACTAAACTGACGCCTTGAAAAAGACAAAACAACTGGAAGTAGTGCAAAAGGAAATCTGAACTTTTCTGTGTTTTATCATTTGTGTTTTTTTTGTTAATTTGCTTCTACTTTCTATTTTATGATTATTGGCGTAATTAACAGGATTCACACAAACTACTGTGAAACATTTGAGATTTCAGGAGAAATAGGACAGCAGAGCTGTCCTCTGTCTGCTCAGCTGTTAGCTGGATTGTCTCAGAAACAGAATGAAAGATTCTCTGACAGCTGCCTCCTGTAAGGAAGACGCTTACTGCTAAAAACTCATAGGAGGTCACGCAACAAAATCTCAGCAATCTCTTTAAGAGAATTTGACGAAGCGTGAAGAAACTTTGCAAAACTTTTAGTGGAAAACTTTTACTCTATTTTTGTATTTTGTTTTGGTTGGGTTTTTTTATCACAGAAGTTGGAAGAAGAGAATTCACATTTTGACCATCATATTATAAAGTTTAAAAATAAAACCTGTAGACAGCCTATTCATTTCAAACAAGCATCTAAAACCTGCAGGATACCAGCTCTGCAGTTCTGGCTTTGGGATCCATTTCTGAGGCATCCTTGATAATGGTTAGCTGTAACTTTGTATTTTTTTTTAAAAAAAGCAGAATGATTCACTTGATGACACCGAGATCCGATGAACTTTGTAATGTGAGCGGCTCAACAGCCAGAGCTAATTTGGTCAACAACACTGAGCGATGACCCAGAGCCTTTCAACCTTCTAGCTCTACTGTTTTCCCAGCCTCTGTGTGGACTGCTAAATTATGCAGCAGCATGAACCAACTGCATTTAGCCGTACAGAGGGTCTCTCCTTCATTAAGTACTTTAACTGTAGAGATACCTGATGAATGACAAATTAAGGACAATGTCTGGTTCTCAGTGAAGAATCGGTTTAAGACCTAAAACCCTAAAATCCATCTCCCTTAATAATCCCTTCACTGTGATAAACTACCTCCTTAACCTCGACATTTATTTCAGTTCTTATCATCCTAGACTTGCTAAAGATTTTTCCGGCTCCTAATGAGGCAGTGAAGTCTGAGGAATCTGTGTCGTCATTGAAACACTGTTATCTTTCTTGTTCAGATAAAACAAAGTCAGCATATCTGTTTACAAGTTAGTCCAACTTTCTGTTTCACATGTTCATACCTCTACATGATGGAAGGATATAGAAGAAAGGTTTTAATTTCACTTTGTGGTTTCTATCTGATGCTGACATATAAAACCATTGAGGGGGAAAACAGGTGGTGGGCTTCTGAGCAGAGCTGCAGCACGTATTAGCAATATATGACATAATATTGCATGATAATTTATTGTGTCTCATGTCTTTGTCAACCAATCTATTCGTTAGTATGGCATAAACTCGTTTACCTTCACAGGGAGCCACCTCCATCATGCATTCAGTAGTGCTAGAAATGAATTTATAGTCCTGTGATGTATTATCAGTCAGAGATCAGAACATATTATTTAACATATATATTGTAAAAGGTTCCTTCTTCAGCAGTCTTCTGCTGAGCTGCAGTCTGTGTGCTGTCTGGCAGAAGACATCTTGAAGAATAGACTTCGCATGGCGGTGTGAAAATGTGTCACCAACCCCAATAACCTAACCCAAATTCACTGATCTCAAGTCTTCCCGTTAGCAGACAGTATTATGTTCCAGGCACATATAAACCATTTCATAGCACAATCAACTATGTCTTCTTCAGTTATTATAAAAATCATATATATATATATACAGTATATATATATATATATATATATATATATATATATATATATATATATATATATATATATATATATATAAAATATGACTTAAGCAAAATTTGATTTCACAATTTAACGCCTTGAAATTGGGCCTCTGTCTCTTTAAGAAACTCCTGCTCTTTCTGAAACTCCACCTTCAGGAAGTTGTCACAACATGGCTCCTCTATTAACCCTTTAACAACATTTTGCCAGCGTTGCTATGAGAAGTAGCTCCTATAAAGAGCTCAGCTGATGCTCAGTTCCACCAGGTGTTTGCTAATTGTTGCTGGCTAGTCTGAAGGAGTTGGAGTGGCAAGGGAGCGCTGCTCTGCAGGGCAGAAGCGAGGAAACTGCAGCTCCGAGAAGGAGCTTGGTCCCACCCAGGCGTTTAGCACAGCTGAATGGTTGCCATGGGAAATTAAAGGATTTCTCCTGGAAGACGTGCTGTGATAAATGGAACCACAAATTCTGCTGTCGACAAAAACATCCTGAAGGACAACATCCAACCATCTGGTCATAACCTCAAGCCGAAACCAACTCGGGTTTTACAGCAGGACAATGATCCAAAACACACCAGCAAGTCCACCTCTGACTGGCTGAAGAAAAATAAAATTAAGCCTTTGGAGTCCGTTAAAGGAGACAAAAAAAATTGAAAATAAGGAAGAGGCCAAAACCTTTTCATGCCCCTCTAAGCCGTAGTGAGTTTTGCTGATATCACAAAATAACAGTATATAAAGTCGTATTAATTTATCTAATACTGCTTTAACAAGTAAATAAGCTTTACCAAAACTTATCCGCTCGTGTTGAAATTATGCCACAGAGTCAACATATTTTCTTAAAAACTTGTTTTTCAAAGTTTTTGCTACAAATCTAAGTTGTGTTATTTTTGTTGCTGTGTGTAAATAAGCCAAGCTGAGACAGACTGGAGCCCAAATCTACCAACAGAACCTGACAGTCGACTCGCTGCAATGCTAATCACTGAGCTGCTCCCCTGAAATAAAGAGGGCTGGAGGAAGAAAAGTTTAGTGGGTAACAGGAGACCTTATCAAAAAGAGGGAGAAGCAGAAAGATGTGGATGAGGGAAAAAAGGTCTAACATGGAAACATGTTAGACCTGGGAATCGATAAGAGGCAGAAAATAACGATGAAGAATGAATTCTGTTGTCCAGCCAGATCCCAACAAGAACCTCCAAGTTTCTGTCACTTTCCTGTGCAGATCAAGAAGCACATATTTTCTTTATTTTGGACATTTTTTTCTTTCCTGCTGTTTTTGTCCATCTTAGCTATGAGCCCCTTGAGAAATGAGAAGCATTTCCTCTTTCTCTTTTTTCTTTTTCTTTGTTTTTTATAAAGCCCCTGCAACTTCTAGTCCTTTAGTTTCACATTTTGCTGCTCCTCTTGCAGTTTTTACATCCATTTTTCTTCTCCTCTATGTTTTATGTTTTACTCTTATCTTTCGTTTTCCATTGCAGACAAGTTTTATTAGTCTTTTTATTCCCCTTCAATTCTTCTTTCCCTCTTTAAGTTCCTTCCTTTTTTGACTGTTTAGATTCCAGTATTATGTAAAATTAAATTTTGTGAGTTTTACATCATCATATCATTACCTCATCAAAAACACACAAGGAGTATTGCCTTGATTCTTTCATGCATGTTTTAGAAATCTCTGAGTCTCCCGTGGCAACCATTCACCTGTGCTAAATGCCTGAGTGGACTTAGCTCCGCCTTAAAAACACATCTCTACCTCTGAGCTTCAGTTTCCAAGCTTCCCTCTCACACAGCAACTCTCCTGCACAGCTCCCTCCCTCAGCTCCTTCAGACTAGCCAGAACTAATTAGCAAACACCCGGTGGAACTGAGCATCTGAGCTCTTTATAGGAGCTACTTCTCAGTGCAACGCCGAAAAAATTGTTGTTAAAGGGTTAATAGAGGAACCATGTTGTGATGACTTCCTGAAGGCGGAGTTTCAGAAAGAGCAGGAGCTTCTTAAAGAGACAGAGGCCCAATCTCAGGGTGTTAAATTACAGAGTCAAATTTCTTGTAAGTTTTTAAGTCTGATTTGATATGCTGCATTCTATATATCAATTTAAGGTGACATAAGTACTTGTACCATAAGAATTCTTGTACCAGTCAAATAGTTCCACCTTATTTGACTGGAAAATACACAATACTTTACAATACCCCATTAATGTAATTTTCCTTCACATTCATTTATTTAATGAATGCGTTTAGCTTTGGACTTTTTTAATTATCACTTCATCATGAGCATAACAACAAAACTAGTCATTCTTCCTTTGCTGAACAGTTGTGCTCTGTGTTAGAGCTGTAAGCAGCGGTGGAGGGCCACAGAGAGACTGGCCTCTCTCTCACTCTCAGTTTTTCATCATTTTGTGCACCTCAGGCTTTCAGAGAAGCCCAAAGTCATGCGATCAGCAGAAACACTCCGATGACTCTGCAGTTGTGGTGTCTATGAGTGGTGAACAGGAATCTAAACACAGAGAACTGGTAGAGCACTGTGCGGCGCGGGGTGGCAGCAGGCATTTCATATTGTATGTCAACAAAATGAAGGAGATGATTGTGGAGCACAGGAAGAAAATTGAACATTATGTTCCTCCTGAGAGAACATGAACACAGACTGGCAAAAGTATTCACGTCCCTCGGGTTTGTTTCACATTTTTGTCACACTGGACAACACTGGACAGTAACACTGGAATGTGAACCTCATATGGATAATTACAACACAGATCCAGTCTGTATAAAACACAAATCACCATGTGTCGTTGTACCGACACTTTTATGGTGATAGGAATTCTACAAAAAAAATCAAAATAATATTTGAAGTTTTAAAGAAGTCCTCATATGCAGTTTATAATTCTGCAACAACAAAAAAATAGTAGAAGTAACAATTCAGGATGCCAACTAATCTGACCTTTACATCAGCATCGACATCTTTACTTTCAAACAGTAACTGGAAAATCTATAAACCGAAGAGAGAAAAAAAATCAAGCCTAAACCTTTAGCTTGATTCAGGCTGCAGGACGTGTTGTTTCTGCGGTGTGAAACAGTGCATTAAATGATGTCAGGAGGGATTATCCTCCGAGTCGTCTCCCATCCAGTTACTGCCATGTCACAGTAAGAATGCATAAGCAGCCCGACAACACAACAGAGTCGGTTTAAAATGAGCAGAGAAGCCTTGCCAGGGCAAAATCCCAACTGAGTGCACAGAGAAAAAAAAAAAGAGAAGAAAGAGAAGCCCTGCTGCCAAGCGTTTGCTGTGGCTGTGATTACTTGGACTTCCTCCACACAGAATGCAGTCTCTTCTTTTCTAAGCAGCTGCTGTAGAAACCGGGAGAAACAAAAAAAGGGGGGGAGGGGGGAGAACGAGGGATCTGCCAGCTCGGTCCTGTGGGTGATGCATTACGGAGTCAGACGAGTGGAGGCTAATGATGCAAAAGGCAGCGTTGTTGACCTGTGATTACGCCTTTAATCTTGGGCTGGCTGAGCGTGCCAAGTGGTTTGCAGGTTTGGAGATACAGAGAACAAACAGATGAGTGTTGGTCAGCTCTGACTGGCTGGCTAAGCTTTGTCAGAATACATTACCACCCTTGTCATCCTCGGCCTCCTCCAGCATCCCACCACACCATGCTGCGCTTGCATCCCAGGCTGCAGTTCTCTTTGATCCCCCCACCCCCAACACACACACACACACACCTGCTACTTTTCTTCAAGAGTTTTTCCTCTTGGGGTCACAAACACACACCAGCTGAGATCCTGCTGCTCCTGTAGGCGGGGATCAGCAAAATCGGACCAACGGTGAGACACTTAATTCTTGCTACTGTGGGCTTTGAGCTGCTGAATGCTGACAAATCAAACCTGGTTCTGAATCTGGGTAAGTTTGCTGGTTTCCTTCCCTCATAAAGTTGGAGAATAAAATCAGTAAAATGACTGAAACTCTTGAGTATGATCTGAAAGGGCCACTGCTATGAAAATTCACTTTATTTGTATTTTTAGAACATTTTTGTTTCCACTGAAGCCAAATTACTTCAGTGACTCAGCTTCAGTGAAGCATTACCTGAAGGAAATGAGCAGAAACTTGACCTATAAAGCAACAACAGGATTACAAGTTTTAAAAGAAAAAGGAGAATTTGCAAAAATACGAAAAAAGTACATTTGATATAAAATAATAACTTCCTAACATAGCAACACACTGTTGCTAAGCTGTACTAAATCTAGATTGATTATCTCAGGTTATTGTTCTGCAGTTTATAGAACTAATTTGGAAGTGAAAATGAAGGAGTTTTAGAATTTGTATATGATGAATATCAGAGTCTCTGTTCCACTCCCAGCTGACTCTGTTGCTATAATTTGTGCAGCATGTTTTTAAAAATCAAACCATATCCATATCAGTCTCCTTGACGTGACACATGAGGAGAAAAGGTCATGTCACCGCTGGTTTCATGTGTCTCCAGTGTTTTTATGGCAGTGATATTAATGATATTTTGGTGTGAGATTTAGGATAGGTGGATCCTTACACTTCAGAACTCATAAATCATAATCAGGACCTCTAGTGTAAATACAGGCTGGATGGCTGCAAATGAAGGAGCAGAACATTTGACTGATTTTATTTTTACACATCTGAGTTCTAACTATCTTTTTACCACCTGTGATCTTTTCAGCTCAGAATAAAGACTTCAAATTCTGGCATAGCAAGCCAGACTCTGCTAAATGGTAACCAAATCCCCCCACAGGTTAAGCTCACTAATATACACATGCTGAGTCTCAGTTCAGCTTAGACTGTATTGATCTTCCCTTTCTAATCCTTTTTTTGGGGGGGGAATTTTTTTTGATCTTGGCTGATTTGAACATGCCCTGCGACAGACTGGCGACCTGTCCAGGGTGTACCCCGCCTCTCGCCTGGAACGTAGCTGGAGATGGGCACCAGCAACCCTCCCGACCCCATTAGGGACAAAGGGTGAACAGAAAATGGATGGATGGATGGATGATTTGAACATGACACACAGGAAATAGTCAAACCGTATCTCACCAATCAGTGATGAAAAGAATTCCTGGCTACAGCCTTGTGGTTGTGAACATGCTTTGGTATGTTTTTCCCAATCCGATGCCCTGGAGCTATCCACCAATTGAGCTAAGTTGAAAATCTGAGAAAGCTTCCCTTCTTACAAAAGGGGATCCGCTTCTGAGCAAACTGTTTGCAGGGTGCAGATCAGGACCTAATCATGCCAAAGCTTTTCCAGACTTCCAGACTTTGAATTACAATTTCTATGAACCATGGCACTCTTAAAGGTGCAGCATGTAACTTTATAAGCACTTACAATATGTGTTTTGCCTATTTGTTAGCAGTGTCACCATGTTGTGACTGATATTGTGTGGAAATAATAGAGCCTTTCTGCCTCCTCACTATGAAAGTACTGCCATCTGCAGAAATGCACCGCTTCCAGTCAGAAACAACCAATCAGAGCCAGGAGGAGGGTCTTAGCACTGTCAATCATGCCTGTGTACATGCAGCTGAATGTGCTGATGGCGGAGAAACAACCTACCAGTACAGAAAAACTGTTTATCTGCTGTCATCGGTGGCCATGCTGGGGAACTAGCAGTAGTCTGGCAGAAAGCAAACAGGAAGGTGTGAGTAGCACGTACACAAGAATGATTGACAGTGCTATGATTCTCCTATTGCTCTACTTTTTGTTTTACGTTTTTTATTGTTATCTCTATTTGCACCTGTATGCTGTCATTTTCCAGACACATAGCAGCTGATACATCTGAATTTACAGAGAGAGGGACAATAGTAAATATTTCTCTTCTATTATGTGAAGGAATTTTGAAACACTGTCCTTTGTAGAACTGGTTCAAGTTCACATCCGTGGAGGGTTTTGACCCTAAACTGTTGGGTTTTTTTGTGAAACCAGTGGCTTTCATTTGATAGTCCCGCAATGGTCATGAAAAGATGGCTGGAAGTTTACTTCCAGGATTTTCTGCTTGAGAGCAAAATTCATGGTTCCATTAGTAGAAAAACAAAGAAATAAAGGTTTCTCCAGATTCTAAGAAAACAAAGCAGTCCCAAATAAAAACACTACCACCATCATGTTTAGCATTTGG
Organism: Xiphophorus maculatus; assembly: GCF_002775205.1. NCBI lineage: Eukaryota > Metazoa > Chordata > Actinopteri > Cyprinodontiformes > Poeciliidae > Xiphophorus > Xiphophorus maculatus. The sequence continues at coordinate 29,811,009 of NC_036447.1, read as the reverse complement.
TTTGCTGTTCTTTTTCTGATATATTATCTTGGATGCAACATGACGCACAACTTCCAAAAAGTTCAGAGGGTTTTTTTTGTTGTTTATTTCAGTGCAGCGAATATTTTTAAACGTCTTGTGGAATAATGAGTTCTTATTTTTTAGGAAACATGCGATGGATCTATGATCTGGTCAGCAGTGATTCTGGTATCGGGACTCTGAATTCATCTCTTTTTTCCCCAGCTGAGGATAAACGACTCCCCCTGACTCGTCAAGAGTTACCTTGGAATCAGTGTGTATGCCAGAGTATGCATACTTGTTAGTCATTTGAGAACATTTTTAAAAAGCATGTATCGTTTTTCATTCAGTTCACGATGGCACGCTACTTTGTGTGGACCTGTCATATAAAATCCCAGTGAAATGCAACAGTTTATGGTTATAACACGACAGAATGGGGATCAAGTTCAAGACGTATATAAACATGTTTTTGAAGCTGTGTTGATCATTTCATGTCCTCTAGTAGTGGAAATGATTGAAGAGTGACCACCTACATGGAAGGGCCTAATGAAAGTTTTCTTTTATGACGATGAGGACGTAGGCAGGCTGAAGCACCAGTTAGGTGCAGGTTCTGACTTCAAGATGCAGTCACTGAGAGCCTACAGCTCTATGGGACTTGATGGATGTGGAAGGCAGTGGGAAGTGGGAGTACTGTTGATGTTGGATTTATCTTTCAGTTTGCATAGTTGCTCATTTCTTGTTACTTATTAAGATTAAAAATGAATTATTTGAACACCTACACATTTCTAAGACGTAAAGAAATGACTTCAGAATAGGAATTATTAGTGTGTGCAAACAAAAGTGTGGTTATTGATTAGGCTTCATTTGACTGGTTCCTAAATTTAGCCTAGTGATACAAAACTAGAAAAAGAAATGAGCAACATGTTACTTCAATTTTAGATATTATCAGTGAAATAGCCGGCAGGCTAATGCAGATCAGACTGCTGTTGTTCTGGTTTTGAACTCGCACACATAAGACCTGAAATCAAATCAGGAGTGTGAGGAGGGGCTGCAGGGGTGGAGGGGATTCCTCTCTGTGGCTTTTATCTTTTGAAGGACTTTAAATCTACTCTGGGTTGCCATTGCAGGAGTCGAACATTGTTGGTGCCCTGGAATAATTGAAGACTCTGGGTAAAAGCCATTTTGTTACGCGGAAGTGTGGAAACAGAAGCACTCAGACTGCGCTGTACACCAGAACATATATATATATATGTATATATATATATATATATATATATATATATATATATATATATATATATATATATATATATATTTGTATGTATATATACAGTATATAGCCAGTTTCTTTCTCAAAAGTCTAACAATTGCTATAATTTGTTTCTCCACCAAAGATGTGGACAAGGGCATCTCCTAATCTATTTTCCTCTCTCACTTTGTGGAACAAATGCGCTAAATTCAACCAATTTTCCCTCAATAAACTGCATAAGACAGATGGAGCGCTTTCATCCAGTCAGCAAATCATGTTGGGCAAGATTGATGTTCTCTCTGTTTCTCAGAAAAACACTCTCGGCCTCCTCTCCTCCCTGTTGGATGGCGTTGTGTGCGCGCGTTCATGTGGTCAGCAGCAGCAAAGCCTCACGTCGGCAGTCCTGTGAGGTCTCCGCTGATCCGGTCCGCCAAACTCTGATCATCGCTCTGGAAAGACACAAACACACGAAGTGGAAATGCTTTGTTTGATAAGCACAGTTTTGATTATTGTACCTGTAATTGTCTCACCATTGGAATAGTTAATGGATTAAGAGAAAGCAAATTGGTGCGTTACCATTAAACTTGTGTTAAATAAGGTATGCAACACAATGTTTACATTGCTTTAAAAATTAGGCAGATTAGCATTTTTTCAGAACAACTTCTTTCCACATCTTTCTTTCCTAATGAAGAAAGAAAGATGTGGTTCAGTGTGGTTTTCAGCAACCACACTGAAAAAAAAAGAGAATGCAGCTCCAACATGAAAAGAATGAGTTAATTTGTTACATTTAATCAAATTAGATTTCTTTAACATGACAACTTAATGAACTTAATATATTCACTTCAATTAATCTAATTTGATTACTTGTAAAAAAAAAAAGAAAGAAACACACACACACACACACACACAAAAACTATGAATTTTAATTTTATTTTAAAAAATAAAATTGGTTTATTTTTTTAATAAACATTTTTTTTCAGTGGGAGCTCTATTCTATGTTTTTGTTTAATCGTGTTGCTGACAGCTCAGCAGCACACTCTCCAGGTTTCATGCTTTAGCTGAAGGATTCTTGGAGACAGATTTATCTTCTGTCGCTCATTAAAAATTCTGTTTATGTAAAGAAATGTGCTCAGTTTTTATACTGGTCATGTTTTACTGCTTAATACTGCTGTTGAACTGCTTGCTCCTTATGCTCCTGTAATCTGGAACAAACTTGTAGAAAACTGCAAAACAGCTGAAACACTGAGTTCCTTCAAATTAAAGGCTAAGAAAGAATTTGTTTAGAGTAAACACCAAGAAGAATATAGATTAGTTTTAGTCTTCATTCCCATATTTCATTATGATGTTTTCTGATTATTTTGGTGATGACATTTGATTAAATAATGTTTGTTTCTTTATGTTTTCATCATGTAAAGCGCCTTCAATTAGTTTGTTGCTAAACTGTGCAATATAAACAAACCTACTTTGCCTTGTTATCAGAACATTTCTCAGTGTTTGACCTTGGGTTTGTGGCAATGTCAAATGCTCTCACACAGTGTAGCTGGCTGCTGTTTCTGGCCTCGTCGATAGTATTCACACCTCACTGCAAAAATATACACACACCACTCCTTACGAGGTTGTTGTTTTCACCCCTAACGAGAACGACTAAACTAAAAAGAAACATCAGACACAAACATTGCTCAGTTTAAAACTGGGAAAACTTTAACTCTTTCCCAGAGGGAGACAATTAGCAAAAAGCACAATTCTCAGCTTTATCTCAGAAGAAACTCCGCTTAATCTCTGTACTTTCAGCTGTTTCCTGCATCTATGACTCAATTTACATTCTGAGCACTGCAGACCTATCATGATCTGTCTTTCTTGTGAAATCTGCGGTATGGATCTTGGGGTTTTCTGACTAACTTTGTACTTTGGAAGGTCACCTGCAGGTTGAGGCAACGAGTGTTTTAAGAGGAAGCCAGTATCTATCACACCCCATATAGCTTTACTTCCACAGGAAATCCCTGTTGGAGATCCAACGAGAGGCCATGTTGTCCATTTAGATGTTTGCACCTCGGCTTCATAGTCTATCAGCTCTGTTTTATGGCTTCGTTGAACTGAGAAGTAAGTGCATTTACAATGGCATTAATTGGACGTGATTAAGAGAAAATCCCAGGAACTCAAGATTCTGCTTTATTTTCTAGATTCTGAAATATGAAACGCTGCAAAAAAGTGATAACTACAAGATAAACGTAGACTCATAATATCAGCCATTGAAACCCGCAAGTCAATGCAGAATCACCACTAACATTCGTAACATCTTTAAACTGAGAAAACACACAGAGGCTTTTCAAAGAAACGGGTCTTGAATTATTAGGCCTATATTTAGGCAGACCAGCAAATAGATCGGAGTTCATAAAGCGAGAGATTGCCAATAGTCACTGGAGACACTTGGCAGTGTAACATAAACCCCAAGCCTGAAAAAGTATTATGAACAGTGCAAATAATGTTGGTGTCTGGGAAAAACACTGCTGCTCAATTCCCCAGAAGCTCAGCAGGAACAGCTAAAGCCAGCAAAAAAAAGGCTTTATGTCAAGCTCTATTAATCCATGGCAATGCTTAAGAGATGGTTGTTAAATCATCTGTGAGTGTGCAGTGAGGTAGCTCAGTGCTTCTGCTGCAGCACATCCCACAGATGGGAAACACTGAGCCCCCACTACACTCAAAAAAATGAACTTCGGGGGTTATTACATTAACAAAAGAATATCATGTACTTTTAACACAATAATTTTTTGTTTCAAACGAAAACGTGATAAAATCATGTTGGATAAACAAGAAATTCAACAACTTAATGTTTATGAAATTTAATCATGTTGAGATAACATGATTCATTATAGTCAGACTGATCTTGTGCTGAAGACGACGAGTGAGATCATGAGAGATCACGCAGGATCATGGGAAATCACACAAGATTTTCCGTGATCTTGTGTGATCATGGGAAAACAAGACGATCGTTTTTTGTGCCTGGGAAAACTCCAGCGGCAGTTATGAGAAGACTAAATTTTCCTGGCAGCATTGTGCATTGTGCAAATCCTTCCTAAAGGTGAAAATATATCACAGATTTCAAAAGAAAATAAAAACAGAAGGCTGCAGATTATATAGAAAATAGCGCCCCCTTCACTTCCGGAGTGCAATGGTCCCATTTCCAAATAAGGTATGAGACTGACAGTGGTCCGTCCCCGCCCCTTTCTGTTTGCTGCGGTGAGGTCCTTCTCGAAATTTACACTTGTATTGTAAATTTGTGATGTACAGTTGCATTGTGGGATTTTTACCGGCTGGAGGCGAAAATTCACAGGCTAGAAGGCGGGCCAACAATGACTTTAAGTACTTTTTAAAAAACATTATATTGCACACAAACACAAAACTGTGTTTGTACACAAACACACATAATATGTTTTATGTGGTTATATTGAGCTACTCTCGCTTGTTTGCTAAAGCTAACTTCGGTTATTTCTCAGCTAACACAAGTGCTTTTAGTTCACCTAGAACAGGGGTCTCAAACTCCAGGCCTCGAGGGCCGCAGACCTACAGTTTTTAGATGTGCCACAGGTACAAAACACTGGAATGAAATGGCTTAATTACCTCCTCCTTGTTTAGATCAGTGCTCCAGAGCCTTAATGACCTAATTATTTTATTTAGGTGTGGTGCAGCAGAGGCACATCTAAATGTTGCAGGACTGCGGCCCTCGAGGACTGGAGTTTGAGACCCCTGACCTAGAATATGCAGATAACTGTATTCTGGTCTTTTTGCGGAAGTTGTTTGAGGGTAGGATGCCTCAACTGTTTTTTTTTTTTTTTTATTTTCTCTTGCACATTTCTCTGTTAACATTAACGCGTTAGCGCACGCGATGAACCTGAACATGTTAATGCGTTAATATTACATATCAAAGATTAATCGAACCATCTATTTTGACATCAGAGCCTCTCTCCCTCGGAGGGTTATCTAGTTCACAGCAGCACGTTACACACGGGGAGCTACGAACAGCGAAATACTTTTCCTGCAACAGCAGACAGCAACAAGAGTTGAACAGTTTCAACTTTCTTGTGTTGGGTCTTAAGCCAACGTTGTGCACATCTAGTTTACAAGCCCGCAATTTCACGTGCACGAATTACACCGGTCTTCACCAGCTGGATGAGGACAACATAGTGCCGCTACATCACAGGAAATGAATATAGAGGAACATTTCTAAACCAACGTTTAAAACAAACTGAGTTTCTATAAACCTTCCTGAATGTAAAAACCTGGAAAACTTAAGAATCTTCAGACATGGTTGGTTTGAGACAACAAAACATTTTTTTGAGAATGTGCATGTTTGATATGGGCTTCATGGTATCATAAAAGAGTGGGGCATCCAAGAACTAGAAATTAAAATAGATCTAATAAAATAGATCTTATCAGTTGGCTCCTGAACAAGTTTGGTACCACTTGTATGCATGTATAGTGGAGTAAATTTCTCTTAGCTGCTATTGAGTATGCGAGATTACAAATGCAAGATAATTGCTTGGATTTTAAATTGTTGGCGTGCAGCAAGAGGGGTTTGCACAGCTGTGTGCATATTTATATTTCAAGCCTACAAAGTTAGGCATTGTGATTAATCAGCCAGTACCAGATTCTGCTATGGGCAACACGATCAACCGCCCAGGGCGGCATCTTGTGGGAGGTGACAAGACCGACCCCTCACCCCTCTCACCGCCCCAGATACTCCAATTGTCTGTGTCTCACTGTAACTTCCATCCTTCTGTCCATAGACTAATGGATGGAAGACATAGTGAGATATTGCCATCTTACTGTATCTGCCAACCTTAGGTCTACAGAGAGAAGCACAGGAGGTACAGAAGGTGTCTCTGTCTGCAAACATAGTACAGTCAATCCTCGTTTTTCGCGGGGGTTACGCTCCAAAAAGAACCCGTGATAGGCAAAATCCGTGAATTAGTAACCTTTATTTTTTTAAAATTTTTATACAATGAAATACTCCATAATACATTGAAACCAAAGAAAAAAAACTTTTTACAGGCCCAAGCATTTGTTTAACAAATAAAAGTACTGTATAAACATTTTTTGTTTTTACAAATAACTACTGTACTGTAAAATGATCATTCTAATCATCAATACGAACTGAACTCAAATTGCTGAGATCAGCACCGTGACCCGAGTCATTGGATTAGAACGGGAGAAAAAGAAAAATGATTATGAAAAAAAATATAAAGTACAGCAGGACAAATAGTGACTCACATGTATTTCACTGCTCTTCTGACTGAGCCGCTGCATCCTGACTCCGCTCTGTAGCGTTTTTTTCTTCTAAAGCCCGCGGTGCAGGTGTGTTTTTTTTCGTGAGAAGAACATCGGTAGTTGTTGTCGCTCTTTTTTCTTCTGGGCAAAAAGATTCTTGAAATTGCAAGAGAATTTGCAAACTTAAATTTGGCAAGCTGTTTTACGTACATGTACATATTAAACCGCAACGTTGTCGACACACATGTAGAGAAGAAGCGGAGAGACTGTTCAGCCAATCAGAACGCAGAACACAATGCACGATGCAAATCCGTGAAGCAGCGAGACCGTGAAAGGTGAACCATATAGCCATATAGCGAGAGTTCCCTGTATATGGATAGAGACAGAGGAATGTATCTGTCTATGGAAATGTCTCTGTGTACCTGAGTATTAAGTTAAAATTAAAACTAATATCACTGAACATTGTTATTTTTCAGGAAACAGCATCAAGGGCACAAGCTGGTCCAGCAGCTCCTTTTGGCACCTAGAGTATTGTTTCATAGGTGAGAACTGTGAGAACTATTTCAGTAATGCCTTTACAAAACATATTTGGTAGTTCACAGGCATATAATCTAAACTGTAATATGTACTTAAAAACAAAAGAGTAATTTTAAACTGTCTCCCATCTGTTTTTAGGCGATTCATAGGCCTCAACCCAGAAAGAGGAACAAAAGCTGCAAACGGAAAAGTGACATCAACCAACAGGACGACTTATGCAAAACACAGCAGTGAACCCACATGTCTCCATTCTCCTCCTTCATGAACCAGTGGAACTTTTAAAATGGTAAAATTACACAATCAGTCATCTTACTCCATCTGTCTCCCTGTCTGTCTTTTTTTTTCTGCCTGTCTCTCTGTATCTGTCCTGTCCATTTCTAATAGACAGACAGGAGGACAGCGACAATGAAGGAAGGTCAGAGAGTGTCTGTCCACTAAATCTTTCCTTTTCATCCTGTCTGTCTTTAACTGATATGAGTGCAGTTTGGAAACTTTGACATTTGGGTACTTTTGTTTTAGTAAAGATTATTTGATTAATTGTATTCAATGTCATATTACCATGATTGTAAATGTATCAGTTATGTTTTTAGATCCGAGTATTTTTCACTTTGGTTGCAAAACTTTAACTTCTGCGTAACAAGCATATATTGCTGTTGCAAAATACTGTATTTTGTTTTGCTTCAGTTTGTCAGATTTAAATTGACAATAAAATTAAGTGATTTTAAGATATACATGTATATTTTCTAAATTAGAAAAATAAAACATTTTTTGAGAGTTTGGTCAATTAAATTGCACGTTCACATTTAAACTTTTAAAAGCTAGCAAAGTATGCAGTTTCATGAACTACTGTAAAATGACAACTTTTTATAATTCTACTACAGGACTACTGTAATTCTATTATGATAAAAAATATGATGAAATCACAGTAACCATGTTATATAATTACTGAGCTATTTTAAAGAAATTACAGTAACACTAATCAAATTACAGTAATATAGCAATGAAAATTACAGGGAAAACTGTAATAAAATCACAGTCAAACTTTAATAGAATTACAGTAAGGCTACATTAAAGTTACTGTAATTTCTTTACCGTAAAAATTACAATAACTGGCTGACATACTGCAGCTTTAATTCAACAAGTCATTTTGTTTAAATAAGCTTTACCTTATTATGAAGATTACTGAGTTATTAAGAGATTCTGTTGGCCATGTAAACGGAGTAAAATGAAAAGGCTTTTCATTTTTTAAAAGCCTTGTCAACATGTTTTATGTCCATCCTACTGACATTTATTTTATCAGAGACAGAAGGCAAGAAATCAATGAGAGTGAGGCATGAAGCTGAAATAAGGTAATCAATCAGTCTTTGAATGATACAGTACATCAGCTGCATGCTTAGTGGTAACTAAATATCTATTTTGCAACTAAGTTAATCATTTTTAGAGATTCATATGTTTTTACTGTGGGTTGACTGGGTTTATTTAACAAATGCTTTGACAGATGTTTTATGCTCCCTGTTGTGGATGCTTGATGAGAATTGAATCAGTGCAAGGATCATTTTTGGTCCTTTGCTCTCAAAAACAATTCCAGAACCGACACTGGCAGAGCCGGACGTGGGAAGATGTGGGCTTCAGCTAATTTATGGGCCCGCTTTCCATTCAGTACCGTGTTGTTATGTACAGCTATGCAGTTTTATGATAATCTGTTGGATTTGTCTTAATCCAGGATCGACCCGCTTGAGCAGCAGCTGAGCAATCTACATAGGAACAGCATCAGAGATGTTGTGGTGGAGGATGAAGTAGATCACAGGCACATGAAGGCTTTGAGAGATAGAAATCTAGACAGAGCCAATCAACTGAATAGGTTTGACCTAAAAGGTCTGCTGGTCTACATGTTTGTCTTCAACCAAATCAGGAGATGCTGCTGCCCCCTTTGCCTCCCCCCCATGTCTACAGTATCCTTAGTAGTCAGGTAAAGAGGCAGCTGGACAGACTGAACCGGAACAAGGCTGCAGGTCCAGATGGTGTCAACCAAAGAGTCCTGAAGGACAGAAGCTGCAGAGTAACTCTGTGGGATTCTGCTACATTTCTTCAACCTTAATCTGACCTAAGAGAAGGTTCTGTTGATGTGGGAGACATCCAGCCTGGTTCTGGTACCAAAGAAACTCACCCATCAGTCATTAAGGATTATAGATACTGTATGTTGTCCTGACGTCCCACATCATGACATCTTATCACATCAAATCAAGACCTCTAGCAGTTTGGTTATCACCATGGAGTTGGAGTTGAAGATGCCATCATACACCTGCTTCAACAAACCCACCATCATGTGGACGAAGCAGGCAGCACTGTGGCAGGCAGCACTAATTCAACCTTAACTGCTCTGTGAGAAACGCCAGAAGTCACAGGTAGAGACCTCAACAATCACCTGGATCTATGACTTCCTCATAAACAGACCACAGTTTGCATCTAACCAGCTGGTCGCCAACACAGGAGCACCACAGGGTTCTGTACTCTCACCATTCCTTTTCTCTCTCTGTACTTTAGTCTTCCAACACAAAAACCAGCATCTCCTCATCTCATCTTTAATGTAAACAAAACAAAGAAGGTGATTGTATATTTTATTAGAAACAGGGTTGGATCAAATCCTCTTTCCATCACAGGAGAAGAAGTGGAAATGGTTGAGGAATATAAATACCTCCATGTTCATCTGGACATCAGTCTGCACTGGAGACAGAACAGTCCAGTTTCCTGTGTTCGCATTCATTGTTGTTTTGTAAGTTCTTGTTTAATTACTTCGTTTATTAAATTTTTCACCTTTACGCGCTGCCTATGCCTGTTCTGCACCTTGCATCCATCATCACAACCAAACATCATTAATAATATGAAATGGAAAGATCACAATTTTATTTGACTTCATTATTAGTCATGTGCAAATAATTCAATTGTGTTGCTCTGGCATTTGATTTAGGAGTAACACAGCTTATTAAAGTGAAATGTGTTTGTGCTACATTTATTAGGCATATTTTAAATTAGTTGCCTTCCAAAAAAGCCCAGTAAAATAACTGCTGCAGAAAAAAAGCAATCCCCAGGTGGGACATTGTTTTATTGGTGAAGTCGTGAATTATTCATGTTCATTCAGCGAGTTCGAAACGTAGAGCTGGATTGTCTTTTTCAGTGACAGGCAGACATGGGCAGACTCTTCCATCAGAGCACACAAACACAGAGAAACATCTCTCATTCATCGACTGATCTGTGAGCAGGTTTCATCCAAATCACACATTCACAGGGAAAGAGTGAGAGAGAGATTTGCACGTTATTGATTTTCAAACACATTATTTCTATTCAGACGAGTGGAGCGGAGTCTCTGAGTGACGGGCCGTGGTGAATTTTAATTCAGTCATTTTTACATGAAAGCTCTGAGTCTGGAGGCATTTTGTTGTCCTGCAACGACCATCCAGAGCAACGTCCAAAGACAAGCAGAACCGTAAGTTGAACTTTTAACATGAAGGTATTCACTCTGACTTTTAAGAAAGCAGCAAGTATAAAAATCATACATAATAAGCAGCGTGGTAGGCCTGCGTCTCACTAGAAAATGTGGATTTATTCAGTGTTTTACTTTAACGGGAATGCAGACGATTTTTTAAAGTAGAGTAGTGATTTTTCGGACGGTAAGGGTCTCATTGAAGATTTTACAGAAACGTAATAAATGCTCTGACGTGTTCTGGGACTACAGTCGGTTTCTTAAAGTCTGGAGCCAATCAAAAGAAAATTTGCACTCCTCCCTCCAGGTCTAGGATCAGTTTTTTTTCACATGCCTTGATGTCTTGTTTACAAGTGATGGTGTGTGATGGGGCCGGAGATAAATAGATGGATTGAGGCCGTATCTGCAGTAATGCGACTGCTGCTCTGGTCTGTCGTGGTGAAGAATGAGCCAAGCCCAAAATATATCATTCTGTCTGTGTCCCAGTCATGACACATGAATCATAACAGAAATAATACAAGCAGCTGAAATGAGCTTTCTCCACAGGGCGACTGTGGCTCTGCGGGAAAAGTAGCCTCATGAAATCAGGAAACTGAGTTCGATTCCAGCTTCCTCCTGTCATGTGTTGATGTAGCTGAGCAAGGCAGTCGATCCAAGGATGCCTACTAATCTGTGTGTGAATGTCTGTGTGCATTTATGAATTTTATTTGGTAAATGTGGCTCTTGTGGAAAGGGCTTTGAGTGGCTGCAACGACTAGAAAAGTACTTTTTTTTAAAAGGTTTTGTTGACTCTAGTAGCCTGTATTTGAAAGTAGTTCGACAGGAAAGAGGGTAATGACAGAGAGGGAAGACATGCGGCAAATGTCGCCAGGCCGGGAATCGAACCTGCGACCACCGCCAGGAGGACTAAGGCCTCAGTATGTGGGTTGTGCTTTGCCCCTGCTCCACCACAGCACCCCAGAAAAGAAATTTTAATACTAATATATTTTGCCACTGGACTCTTCATAACATAAATTTACTCAACCACCACTTTCAGTCACATCTATTTGCACACTGCACCTTTGGTATTATTCAAATGCACACTGTAAATGTATTAATATTCTAATATTAACACTTTATTTAAACATTGCAGCCTCCGTGTTAAACTAGTTGCAACTTTTACAATATTTGTTTACGCACTGTACCTTGACTGTGAGACTATTTTTAAATATTTTTAATAACCACTCAATATATTATTTACACAACTCTTGTCTGAATAGTCAAAAATAAATCTTTGACTGTATAATAATAATATACTTTACAGTATTATAATTTACTGGAACATGGGTTTCTTTTGATAAAAGTCTTTTCTTGGAAATGTACAGCCATGTTGTTCTGTTCTTACCAGCTTTGTTCATATGAAAAACACTCTCTGGTAAAGGAGAAATTAATATGCACCAGTGTATGTTGTGGTACGTACGACTTCAACACCTTCACAGTTGTTGCAATTTATACCAGGTGCTAAATTTGACGTAATTTAAATGTCATTCTTTTGTTTACCTACTAAATTAAGGCGACATCCATGAGAAGAAAAGGTTTTTCTTCAGTGACAAAGCTGTGTTACATTTAAAAATATTCCATACACAAACTTCCTTTTAAGCCAAGAACAAAAGCAAGATGTGAAAATATATCAGTCAATCTGAGGAGCGTGCCAGTATAATTACACACCAGAACAAGGCTTCTGTCATGGCCTTAAAGGGGATAATCATTTTCCAATTAGGTAGTTCACTAAAAGCATTGATGTGACTTTGCCTGGATGGTACAAAGATGCATATTTCTTGTTGGCATGAAATGACACATTTTACATTATAGAATGTTTCATAATCAACACCAGAACAAAGACAGATGCTCTTCCTGAAACTGTTGGAATATTCAACAGCTTCGTTTATTTGTTCCTTTTTGTTCCAAAATATAAAAATGTCAAGAGTCTGTTCCATTTTAATCACTTTGGATAATTTAAATAAAGAGACAGCCACAAGTGTTAAACCATAAGAGATTTAATTCACAGATAGGAAGGACGGGTGACATCCAAACTTCGGAAAGTAAATCCCATGTTTTCTGAGAGACGTATATTCCACTGATTGCTGAATCTTGCTCGCTTCAGAATATAACAGCAATAACAGCCAGGAGATGAGCCGCCGTGATTGAGCTGAAGGAAACAGCAGCCAGTTCTTCTACAGATAATTCAAGTTTAATCGGAGCCGTGCAGACGCTCGCACCACCACAGATATACTCCCAGTAGTCTAACATTATCAAGCGGCAGCATAAAAAAAAAAAAAAACACAATCATGTCTATATAAACACCGTATATATACTCTGGAATTACACTGATTGCCAAAAATGCTGCCTGTGATAAGAAAAAAGTTTGGTTTATACACTGTGGGCTGATACAACACTAGATCCTGCAAAAAAAAAGAGCCTGATATTAATCACTCTGAGGAGGAAAAGGTGTTTCAGGTTTAGAAAAATAAAGAATGGTACCTGGCCATTTACAAAATGCCAGCATGAAGGCTTATTTACTCGCTAAGCTGCAAATGCATTCACATACAACTGGGAAGTATGTGGCAGGGTGAAACTGTCATAAACACATTCAGTGCAGGTCAAAACTTTTGCAGTGGTTCCAAACAGGAAATAAATAACTTGTAGATTTTCTCCCAGTAAAAATACCACAGAATCACAGCACTTAGACAAAGCTGATTGATATGAGATAATTACTTTTAACTGCGACAGACTGGCGACCTGTCCAGGGTGACCCCGCCTCTCGCCCAAAATAAGGGCGATAAGCACCAGCCCCCCTCCTGACCCCACTAGGGACAAGGGTGTTAGAAGATGGATGGACTTTCATTTAAATAAAAGAAACAAACAATTAATCCTACTCTCACATATTTTTAACTCAAACTGATTGTTATAATTATATTAACATTATTCACATATTAATACAGGTATTTTGATTTTGATTCACACTTGCTGTGAAATCATTTATGACCAGTCCTCAATGCTTTCATAAATTGCTGGCATCTTCCTTGCTTAAAGGGGGACAAAACCTTCAAAATCCACTTCTATTAGCACTTATTACATTCTTTTGTGTCCTTTCACAAAAGCATGTGTATTTTGCTGTGTCTAGCACTGCAAAATATTTAAAATTATTCTCTGTTCTGTGTAGATATCTTTATATTCTATTTGCGTAATATTTTTCAGTTTGTTCATTTTTCTCTGTGATGTTTTCGTGGTGATATCACTTCCTGAGGAACAGCTAAACAAGGTCTAATTAGTTTTGTGACTCGTGCCTTTTTTTTTCTCTCGCAGTGATTTTGTAGCCCAATTTCATTTATGCCGAAGTTGTAAGTAAACAAGTCAGAATGTTTGGTTCTAGTGTGTATCTAGTGCGCATCTTTGGTTAGCATGTTTTTTATTCATTGATAGGAAGTCAGATTACCCAAACTGATACGCCACATTAATAAAATAATAGTGAAATAACACATTAAATGACCACTGAACAATTATTCATAAAATATGTCAATATTTCTAAATAAAACATACAGAAAGTCCTAACAAACGTTTTCAAAGTAGAAAATATTGAATCTATTGTTAATCTATTACTATGATTTGGCCATTAAATGGCCGTTTATTTTGGCCAATACTATTATATAATAAGCAAAATAATCAAACCATAATAGTCTACTAAACCCACAATAAGAAATTGAATCAATCATAGCTAAATGTTCTGTTCATATCAGCCTCAGGAGATGATTGAGGGATGAAGAGACGCTGGTGTCTGGTTCTTCAGGTTCTGACGGGTCTGCACTGCAGTGGTAAATCTCCTGATCCATTCTGTCTGACATCATTCAGCAGCACACTGCGCCACGACCAACACATTTGTTTTAACTACCTGTATTCATCCTCACTAACATTATTCAGCCTGGGATTTGCATCTTCCCTCTCACGTCTGTATCTTTACAAGAGTTCTTGCTTCTAAGGACAGGATTACGGTGGCCGACAGGTGCAAATGCGCAGCAAAAGAGAAAACATGCGAACAAAAAAGAAGACACCCCCGAATGAAATGCAGCAAACAAAAAGAGAGACGCAAACACCCCCGAATGAAATGCAGCAAATAAAAAGAGAGACGCAAACACCCCCGAATGAAATGCAGCAAATAAAAAGAGAGACGCAAACACCCCCGAATGAAATGCAGCAAACAAAAAGTGTTGAAAACGGAAGTGCTCCAGACCACTAGGGGGAGTCAAAGAAAATAGTATTCATTTCTATGGGACCAGATGCAAGATTCAGAGAAAGAAATTTGAAAGAAAGTAAAGGTATCTCTCTGAATCTTGCATCTGGAAAGTGTGATTATTGTGAGAAGTCTGAAACAATAGAGCATGTTATTTTAGAGTGTTGTAAGTATGAAGAAGAGAGAAGATGCATGCTGAGAGAGTGTGTAGGTATTAAAGAAAGGTTTAATTTAATAGAATTTTTGAGGAGAGATTTCAGGAGTAGACATATTCAAATAATTATTCGGTATCTTAAAAAAACAAAGCTATTTCATAGGATATGAGTAGAGCAAGTTGGGTGTGAATGTGTAAAGAATATCAAAGAGGGGTATATAAAGTTATAAGCAAGTTGGATAATATAAGCAGGTGTGTATGTGTGGGGGTATGTTTAATCAGGAGTTAATGGAGGGAAAAGGTAGAAAGTGAAAGTTTATAGACCATCTCGAACCACACTCCATACTGGTAAGTGGCGGTAATGCTACTGTAAGTTTGTTGCCAACCGCCAATAAATACCAAGAAGAAGAAGAAGAAGAAGAATCTTGCATCTGGTCCCATAGAAATGAATACTATTTTCTTTGACTCCCCCTAGTGGTCTGGAGCACTTCCGTTTTCAACACTTTTTGTTTGCTGCATTTCATTCGGGGGTGTTTGCGTCTCTCTTTTTATTTGCTGCATTTCATTCGGGGGTGTTTGCGTCTCTCTTTTTATTTGCTGCATTTCATTCGGGGGTGTTTGCGTCTCTCTTTTTATTTGCTGCATTTCATTCGGGGGTGTTTGCGTCTCTCTTTTTATTTGCTGCATTTCATTCGGGGGTGTTTGCGTCTCTCTTTTTATTTGCTGCATTTCATTCGGGGGTGTTTGCGTCTCTCTTTTTATTTGCTGCATTTCATTCGGGGGTGTCTTCTTTTTTGTTTGCATGTTTTCTCTTTTGCTGCGCATTTGCACCTGTCGGCCACCGTACAGGATGGAGTATCGGGTCAACTTATCTTACGAAAAGCCTGTTAGATGTTTCCATGTCAATGGTCGGCAGGGGCGCTAGGGGGTGCTATAACTCCCCCTGGAAAAGTCATAGCACCCCCAGAAAATATTTGATTTTGGGATTTTTTGTTTGTTTTTGGGTTTTTTCAAAAGTTAATTTAGCATTTTGAATGTGCAGTTGTTGTAGCATTTCCCAAAAGACTTATAATTTTCAATAAATAATTATCATAAATTGTTTAAACAACAACAAAGTCACCTAACAGGATTTGAACTTTGCGAATGCGTATTATCACTTCCACGAAGCAATTGAGAGGAACACATAATGCCAATGTGGATCGTTTTTTGCAACCAAAAGTTCCACGGATGGAATCAGAGAAGGGTGATTTTTTTGGAAGAAGACTCTGACCAGCAAATAAATATTAATCTTGATGAAGGAGATTAACAATGCGGCTATTTTCCCACCCCTGCTGAGAATGCTAATAGTGTTAACACTGGACAGCTAGAGGATCTAAGCAGAAGTCCTCAAGATGGACCGAGTCGACCACTTCTGCAAAATGACCCGTCACGCTTGTTTGGAGGTCAACAGAGGAGTTTTAGCAAAAGCTGGCTTGATCAATATTTATGGTTGGAATACAGCGCGAGTAAAGACTCTGTGTTTTGCGTCACTTGTTGGCATTTTCTAAAAGGAAGACACAGATTCCACCTTGAACCGGCATTTACCACTCTCGATTTTAATAATTGGTGGAAAGCAGCTACATCATTGAAGAGCCATCATAGAAGCGCCGGACACAAGTTTGCAATGGAAGCATGGAGTGAATTCAAATGAAAACAAACAAGTGGATCAAAACTCCCCAACATGCTCGACAAAAGGACATTCAGTTGGTTCAGGAGAACCAGAAGAACATGATGGGCGTTGTTGAAAGTTTGTGCTACACAGCTTATCAAGGAATCGCGCAGCGCAGTCACAGTGAGAAAGAGGATTCAGCTAACAGACGTAATTTTTGTGAGATGCTTGATGTCATTGGAAAATGTTATCCCTCTGTTCAAAAGAAGTTGCAGTCTAATCCATCTAATGCCAAGTACGTTCACCACGACATACAGAACCAAGTATTTAATGTAACAGCTGAAATGATAAGAAAACAAATCAGCAACGCAGTGAAAGAAGCTGAACAATTTCCTATTTTGGTGGATGAAAGTAAAGATATCAGCAAAATAGAACAGATTTCAGTGATCGTTAGTTATTTGCAGCCAGATTCAGAGAAAGTGGTGGAAGAATTTTTGCATCTTACCCCATCAGAAGGATTAGATGCATTTTGAGAGCATCAAAATGATGCTTAGTCGTTGTAATATTGATGTAAATTGCTGTCTGACGATGCTTCTGTTATGTCCGGATGCAACAACAGAGTTCAAGAAAAGTTTAAAAAAGGTGCCACAAGCAGTGTACATTCACTGCTATGCTCACAGGCTGAATCTTGTGTTAGTAGACTGTGTACATAATGTTCATGCCCCAGACGATTTTATTGCAAATGCTTTACAAGTTTTTTTCTGGGTCAGTTGTTCATGATCTTTTTCTGAAGAAGCAGGAGGAACTTGTGTCGGGAGGAACATAATGCGACAGCATTATTGACGCTTTTGCTCTCAACCACAATAACAGGCGGATTGTCCTGTTATGAAGACTTCTGGTAGTGAGTTGTTGGGGCAGCAGCATTAGAGCCAGGAACCTAAAACTGCTCAACAACCTGGTACAGAAGGTTGGTTAGTTGGTTGGTTGGTTCTGAAGGCTGGTTCTGTTCTTTACTGGGACGACTGTGAAACCGTGGAGATGACGATACAAAGAAGGATCCTTCATAAAGCCAAGAAAATCATGGACAACCCTGACCATCCTGTTCATCAGGCTGTGTTGGGAAGAAAGAGTGTCTTATAAAATACAGTAATTCTATTATGGACTTTCTCCAGCAGAATTTCAACTGGGCCAATCAGAAAACAGATGGACAAGTTGTGAACGACGACATCTGTCTGCCTGCAGTTTTATCGGTGGTAACGGAGGAAGTGTGAAGCCGTTGAGTCCGTGTGTTGAAAGTGGGGGACGGTTGTTTACAGCACTGGCAATTTCCGGTAAGCTTCATAGCCTCCACAAAGTTTGTCCGTACATCACGGGCAAACGTTAGATATTGGGTAAAGTTTAAAGCTTCAACAGAGTCCACACCTCCAGAGAAACGATACTGAGATATTGGCTACTGAGACAAAAGTAAGGGCCTCTTCTGGCCCTTACCTTATCTAGGGGGTGGCACATGCTGCCACCCCCTAGATATTTTTCTAGATCTGCCCCTGGACCAAAGTATTGCAGTTCTACTTTAGATCGTAAGTGAATGATTTAGATGTGAATAGGAAGGATTTAAAAGCATCATATATACACTTTAAATTAATATGCTTTTGATGCAAAGGAGGAAAACAAGTCTTTGTTCTTTCTGAAACACCAGCTGTTCTCATCCCCAGTCATTTAGAAGAGTGAACATGTACACCATCTTTGAGATAAACTAAATCATTTTCAGTGTGGCTGATGTTTCTTAGCAGTGGCTACTGTATTTAATTTGCCATTTAGAACAAAACGTGCAAAACGTTGAAGCTAAATGCTGACTAACTATGAGACAGAGTTTTCATCTTAGAGTGTGTGAGGCTTTGAGCGGACTCTGTTGGTTTTTTGTGACATGGTTTCACCTTGGAAAGTATTATTTGCGTGTGTTGGTACTCCTTAGAGAAGCCATTAAATCATTTTAAACCAAACAGTTCTGAGGATTGTCTCAGGCTGTGTTTCCATCCTGGTCCTCAGGGACTGGCGGACCTGAGATGTGTCTCTGCTCCAGCACACCTGATTCAAACGATAGCATTAGCTCCTGCATGTCATCCGGTGCTGCAGATGCCTGTTAATCACCCATTTATTCAGAGCAGGTGTGTGGCAGAAGGGAGACATGCAGGACAGTTTTCCCTGAAGACTGGAACTGAGAAACGCCGCTCTGAGGAAACTTGGCATGATAAGGAGACCAGTGGGGAACTACATGTCATCTAGGGTTTCTCTTAATGATAGGTATGTATTCTCTGTTATTTTCCAGTTTGTAACAATAGTGTAGAAAAACTGGTTCATATAAAGCTTTGCTGGATTTTTAACCTTCAGAGAGAGATGTTCATGTTTTACCTCACAGCAAGGTTCTGTCTGCTTGTTTCGGTCTCAGACAGAAATACTTCAGCTCTCAATATATTTGTGTGCAAATCTCTATTAACAGCAGTGACGTGAGGTGAGATGCAAAGCTGGTGAGGCACTGACTTAATCATAATCACATATACAAATGTAGACCACCTGCATGTTATTCTTTACATGAGGAAATTTTGCGCATGTGGTCAACGCTGGAGGGCAAAAAGACAATTCTTTTGCATATCATCCATAGCCGCGCTGCTGCGGTAGAATAATTCCGTTAACTCAATAAAACTTCAAAATTTAGGTATTATTAATTTCGTGCTGTGCTCCACAGCAAAGGGGAAAACTGTTAAAGTACAACTCAACTCGTTGTCCTTTTGACAATGACAATAAAGATTTATCTTATCTTATCAAAACCACATCTTGCTCGCTCTCTGCGTTGGCCAGGCTACGCACACTCGTTGCCATAGCAACTGACAACACCCCTAAACAAAACACTGAAATATTTCCCACACAAAGAGCAGAACATTCAGTCTGTTGCAGTAGTATGGTTTTAGGCTTAATGTTTATTTTGCGATTATTAATAAGTGATTGTTGTGGTAAGGAGAAAACTATAAATATGTCACTGCACTTGACTTGACTGTATGGCTAGCTCATTGTTACTGTATCTTACTCTGCAGTTGTGGAGTCACAATGTCTGGGATCATGAACAGTGAGTAAACACAAAAACCTGCATGATTATTTCTTTACTCCAAACTGCTGGTTTATATTGCTGGAACAGAAGTGGAATAGTTTTAACCAAACTCCGGATGAAAAATTGTGAACAATTTGCTGGTTTCCTGCCATTTCGAGAAATACAATGACCTGACCACTTCAGTAGTGGTGTTTCCATTAAATGTGCACAAAATTTCCCTGGTATTGAAAAACAGCAATTTAGCAATTGCTGGTTTTCCATTAAACAAGAAAAACTATTAAAATCACACGTGAATATGTTTGTTCATGCAATAAGTCGTTAAAAACATGTGGCGTCATGATATACTACTTCCTGTCGTCTTCTTCGTGGTTTGCGCCAGTAGCAACATCCAGTTGTTGATGATGTGACTCGTGATGTAGAAAAAGTGTTTCTATTGCAGTTTTGCAAAATAAACCAATTTTCATATGACAAAATAAAAAATCACCTCACCCTAGCGCTTAAACTTCTTATTGAAAAACAAGAGTTTTTTTGTTTGTTTGGGGGGGGGGGGGTTCAAAATTGTCACATTCCCACTAAATAAATCTATTTTCAAAATGTCAGGTTCCGCAATTATAGTCAGTGGAAATGTAGCTACTGACCCTCTTCCACAGGGTAAAAAAATAAATTGTAGAATGATAAAAACTTTTTTTAGCCCCTCAGTATTGTGTCTCATCTTTCTCAGGACAATTATATTCCAGTTTATTGAGATTCCCTTGGTTACTGGACGTACCCATTGATGTACAAACTGACCTGTTCAGCACTGAAAGTTAAACGTTACTAGATTGTCCTTTTCTCAACTTTTACTTAAGTATAATTAAAGTATTTGATTTGTTGTGACTTCAATGGTTAGCAGTTGTTGACACGGTTACCTTGCAGCAAGAAAGTTCTGGGTTTGAATCCTGGCCGTTCTATGTGTAGTCTGCATGTTCCTTAGTACGCAAAAAGTCGGTTGGAAATAAATACCACTAGCTTTAGCATCAGATGTAAGTCACTTGAACACATTTTTGTGTTTAAAACCAACAAAAATCCAGATAAATCACCATGCAGTTTTTAGAGTATAAAGGGAAAGACTTTTTCAGTCTCCTTTTCTTGCTGAGACACTAAATGACACTCCATCTTTAGGAAACCCACTTCAGTCGCTACATTTTATCAGCTTATTGTTTGAGGCTGAAAGTTTTTGCTTGTTTGTCCTTGGATGAAGGTAACTCCTCTGTCAATAGCGGCTGATTTTTTTATTTTTTTATTTATGTGTTTTGTGAGCTACGCCTCGGTGTGCTGATTTGCTGCATCTGGCAAGATGAATGATCACAGCAATACATTCAGCCTCACTGTCTCAATCTATCAACATTACATGGACGGCGGCAGTGGGAGCAGTACGACCTGCATCTGGTTCCTTTCAAGTTCTATGAAGAAATTTTGAAGAAATTGGAATAAAAAGCAAATAGATCAGTAAAACAAGAGTCTTTTGCCTCATGCTGTCAATGAGATTTAAATATTATGACAGCTAAATGACACTTCAATTACATTTTAATCATCCAACATTTTAAATGCCAACTCTCAATCTGCGCGAGTTCCTTTGTGCAGCTGTGAATCGACTAAATAGCTCTACTTTGCTTTTTTAAATCATGTCACCGTTTCTAAGTGCACGTATTTCTATCAGCCACTTTTATGCAGAAACACCCATAAAACCCACTTCAGTCTCCTCTCAGGTCCTACTCCACAGTCTTTCACTTTTGTTGCCTTTTATTTCTGAAAATTGGCTCCAGGCGGCATAAAGTGGAGGAAGAGTGCAGGAATAAACAGTAAGGGGTATATGTCCGCTGTTAAAAGAGTGGGAAGCTGCGCGATGCTCTACAGGAAACCAGAACAAGACTTTGGAGTCAAGCACCACGACGGAGCTGCAGTTCACAGCATTCGCTACGAGGGTGGAAGCTTTTCCTAAAAGAAAACCAGCCAGTGATGCAAAATAACACCAGACCCTTCTGGTATGTCCAGTTCAACTTTCTGGTTGTGTTAGAAAGAAATAAAAAAAAGGTGAAATAAATGATGCAAACCCTGCACTCAGCAATTTACTAGAGAGCAGAGACAACAGCAGATCATTTCAAGTCATTCACAGTCACTGAATAATTCTGTGATAATGAAGAGTTGTGATAATGGGCGTTCACGCCAGCGTGCAGAGGGTCTCTCTGATGTTTGTGGCGTTAATGCATTTCCCACAGCAGTGCCTAAGTTTAAAAGTGAAATTACTCCAGACAGGAAAACGTCTGGAGTAATTTCCAGACGTCTGGAGAAACTTTAGCAATGTTTCATCGCTGAGTTAAGTTCAGCGGGCTTTCTGGTTCTGCTCACAGATTCGTTTGAGTGCAGAGCTGAGAACTGGAAACGAAGTCAAATGTTTTGGGGCTTTTCTTATGAGAAAAATCTCAATTTAACAAGTTTAAAGTTTGAATCCTTTACAGTAAAAGTTGATCAATCATAAAGGTGATGAAAAACTGGAACAAAATGTTAACCTGTCTAAGGTATCCCCCACTTCCTGGTGGACTGATTGGTTGGTTGATCTGGGATGACTGGAAAAAAATTTTTTTCTGTTTGTTCTTTCAAAACAAAACTGTAGCATTATTCTTTAAGGGGGCAGTGTTATGTAAGATCAACTTTTTTTAGCTCTACACCAAGTTATAATGTTACTCCCTCATCAAGAACATAACTGGAGTGTTATCTTGATTCTTTTATGAATGTTTGAGAAATCCTTTAATCTCCCATAACAACCGTGTGCAAAACGCCTGGGTGACCTAGCTCCGCCTTCAAAGATGTAGCTCCTCCTCAGAGCTGCAGTTTACAGGCTTCCCTCTCACACAGCAGCCTTCCCTCTGAGCTCCTTCAGACTAGTCAGCAGCAATTAGCAAGCATCTGCTGAGCTCATTATACGAGATACTTCTCAGTGCAAAGCTGGTAAAAATGTTGTTAACGGGTATATAATCACAGATAATATTGTGATGACTTCCTGAAGGCGGAGTGATGGAAAGAGCAGGAGTTTCGTAAAGAGACAGAGGCCCAATTTCATGGTGTTAACCACTAGAGTTAGCATACTTACTTGATTGTACTATAAAATGGCACTATGTGCCTGAAAAACACAAAATACTGTCACTTCAAAGAATTTTCCAATTTAATTATGATCTAGAGTTTGGTTTTGTCTTCAGTCCAGTCTTTGGTAAGACTGTTACCACATTTTGAGGGTTTAACTTTACCCTGCTCAGTAAAAATCTATCCATCCACCGAAGAGCTGTATCAATAAATACATTTACTTGCTT
This sequence comes from Xiphophorus maculatus, assembly GCF_002775205.1. Classification (NCBI taxonomy): domain Eukaryota; kingdom Metazoa; phylum Chordata; class Actinopteri; order Cyprinodontiformes; family Poeciliidae; genus Xiphophorus; species Xiphophorus maculatus. The sequence goes on along the minus strand of NC_036447.1, from coordinate 29,787,961 downwards.
TTAACTAAGCAGTTTTTACAATACAAAGTTATCATATATGACACTTTCTCAAAAGCTTTGTGTCATTCTTTATTTCTTTTTTTCATCTTCCTTGGTTGCAATATTTTTAAAATACCTTTTGAGAAGTAATTCTCCAAGCTCTCTCAGGGTCCTTCAAGGTTTTTCTGACCTAATTGACTGTTTTTCTCTTATTTTCACTCCAGCACCTGACGTTTCTAAAGATTATTTATGATGTTTGCTTGCAAAGCCACTTAGCTTTTCATCTTCTAAGGCAGCACATGGGTCTTATTTATAGGATGGTGTTTGCCGCGTCACCAGGCTGTTTTAGTCGCGGTATTTTGTGTATTTATTAAAGACGTTGTGTTTCTTGCTGTGACACCTAAAAGTCTCTGCAGCCTGTACAACGTGTCTGTACTCTGAGATCACACGGCCAGGCGGGAACAGACACAAACCTGGGTGCAAGCAGGAGGTTTGCATCGGCATGGAGCTTTAAAACAAATTTTACTTGAACTTTGTGCAACATGGAAAATGTATGACAGAGTATTAGTTTAAAACTTCTTTAATCCAGTGCAGGCAGCTCAGAGAGCTTAGTTTATAAAATGTCAGGCTTCTCTCTGCCAAACAGGAGCTCATGACTTTATAGCTCCAGCTACAAAACATCAGCATTACTATTCTCCACTGCTTCATAGGAACCTGAAGAACTTAAAAAAAAATCTCATAAAGTTATTATTCTATGCAACTACCAATACTTGTATAAGTCTGGGTGGTGTTAGTGGTTCAAACTGAAAGTTTGAGGCAGCCCACCAACACAGCAAGCAGTGTTTGGAGACCAGATTTTTTTTGTCCTTTTTTTTTGTTGTTGTTATTTTATTTATTTTGAACGTGATAGCAGTATGAAATAACACACGTGAACCAGGAATGCAAAGAATTATTTGAAGGGATGTGCATAAGACTGATATGACAATGTGATAAACATGACATGACACCTGTTATAAACATGAAGGAGTCTTTATGAATGTTTATGACTATTGTCATGAAGTGTAATTCTGTAAATAACAGTATAGTAAATAATTAAAAGTCCATAAAAGTGTCATTTTCTACCAAATAATGCAAAGTTGGCCCTTTTATTGGACTTTTAATGTAACTTTCAAAGCAACTTTCCATTAAAAGTGTCATTATTTACAGAATGACTCACTTCATGACAACAGCCATACACATACATAAAGACTTCTTCACGTTCATGTTCATGGCAGTTTCATATCAGCACACCCCGTCAAATAAAGTGTTACCAAAGAAGGTTTGGTAAAAGTGAGGGTGATCTGAGAACATTCCACCATCGCAGTGATGCCGACTTTCCGAGGCGTCGTCTGTGACACATTCCAGCTCGTATGGGGTGATTCTGAAAATCCACATTGAAATAGAAACTTGTGTGCACCCAATTCTTGCTTTAAAGACTTATTGAAGTTGAATTAACAGTATATGTCTGTTTTGTAAGCAAATACTGTTGGGGACAGTATCTAAATGAAAGTAGTAGAGTTTACCCTCATCCTAATCAGCGGCACACAAATGTCTAGAGCAATGTTTGGAAATCAGACATATTTGTCATAGGAGCTTCAGAAAAACAATTGACTCATTCTTTCATTATTGTTTACTCCTTGTATTCCTGGTGTGCATTCCTCAAAATTTAATTAGGACAAAATTAGTTCAGTGTTTTAGCCACCGACTGGCTCAGCTCTGCTGTGTGAATTATCAGCACAGGAAGTCATTCCTCCCCATCACATTATTCCTCTCCAGTTAGTCTCCATAATGTCTTATTGTATTTCCATTTATAGAAAACACAACAACACAGTTTTGCCTTTTTGGGATTAATAAAGTGTGATTTGATTTGATTCGGTTCAAAACAAGTTGAAACTGAAACAGACACACTTCAGTGACTGAATTGGATTTGATGTGGGTCTTAATATTCAGCGAGGCACACGAACACAGAAAGATGTGAACTTTATTTTTAATGGACTCATCTAAAATCCTATCCATGTTGACATCTTATCTCGTGTTAAAGTGCTGTTATTTCTTATAGCCTTTGGCAGATTTCAGCGATCAGTGCATAGATTGCAGACAGAATTCGGCGGTTAAAAAGATAGAAGCGTAATCAAACTGGAGCTACGATAAGAGACCTTAATGCGCTGTCTGGGAGCGGGAGTACCGATCTGGATGTTGATATGAGCAGCTGAATCACTAAATGGTCGGGATTTGTTTTCAGTCAGATATTTGCACTTTGTCACACTTCCACTCCACGAATCTCTGCAAGTTTGAAATGTTGAGAAAATTTACCAAAGTTGGGGAGGAAAGTGACATAAACATGTGCTTAGCATCAAGAATAAGCAGAGCTGCATTTTTAATCAGAGTGATCACCTTTGACTAAACCTCCCAGCACCACCTGCACCAAGCAGGTTACAAGTCCACAACACAGAGAGGTTTCCTTAAGGTGTAATATTAAATTAAATATATCTTGGTCTGGATGACAGATATTCATTTTTAGTGGCCAAAATGCATTTACTTCTTTTTGTTGTACTATCGTTGCTCCTGAAGCTCTGATAAAAGCAGCACACAGATGTTTAACTCCCGCCAACCAATATAAGATTTGACTGCAGGGACTTTTTGTGAGGCTGGATCAGCTCAGATATTCTCATTTTGACTTGTGGCACAAAATATTTAGCAATTTATGAAGGTGAAAATCTTTGTCAAGCCAATACAATACAAGCTGAGGACTGAAACCTACAGAGACTTCAGTCAGGTGACATTTCTCAAGCAGGAGTAATGCACAGATGTGAACAAAATGGAGTGCAGTTATAGAATGACTATGAAATGTTAAAAAAACATGGATGAATTCTAACTTATTATTTCTGTTTTTGCCCAAATTAAAGCTAGAAATGCCAGAGTATGATTTTTCATCAGGATGCTGATCTAAAGTTGAGGGATTTAATATCACCATCTTCACTCTGTTTAAACTATCATATATGATAGTTTAAACAGAGTGAAGATGGTGTTAGTGATTATAATTAGAGATACACGATCCACCTTTTTCACTTCCAATACTGATACCGATGTCTGAGGTTTAGTATCGGCCGATACCATCCAATACAGAGAAACAGATGAATTAACCTAAAATCGTTCTTTTTTTAAACACTGACATAGATGTACTGGATTACAAATTTACTTGCTAACTCTGCATCAGAACAGCTCATTTAGATAAACCAGTCGCTTCACCAGCTTGGTCAAACATGTAAAAACAACACAACTTTAATTTGTTCTGTCGGTTCAATTAGGAGTGGAAAAGCCAATATAAAATAAATAATAAAGAAACTGAAAGTAACAAAAACAACAGGAGTAATGCACAGATGTGAACAAAATGGAGTGCAGTTATAGAATGACTATGAAATGTTAAAAAAACAACTTGGTGAAACGTAAAAAATAAACTGCAACAAACTTTCTTTCAAATGGTTCAGAAAATGCAATTAGGAATTCAAAAAATAATATAAAATAAATAATAAAGCATTATGCCACTCAGAGCACAAAGCGTAGAAGAAGAGTGACTAGATCTGCCCTTATGGATGAGGCACTGATATCTGATCTAGAATTTTTTTCAGTATCAGGACAATACAAATATTAATATCGAATCTCTAATTATATCACCATACTATATTCAGTATAATACTGAACAATATTAGAAATTCATGCAATGGCAAATGTTTTAGTAAAATCTTAAGATAATATCAGTTGCACTAAATCCACGTTTTCCTCAGTCGCCGCTTTCTGATTTGCCGTGACAAAGCTTTCAACTCTCTGCAGCCTTCTCTGGATCATCTGTTCTTTCCATGATCTATTTGTGCTTATGACACAATCAACTGAAAGTTCTCAGCATGAAATATGAGGTTAAAGTAGATACACCAATGTCACGATCAACCCATAGTCACTTGATTTACTGGGGCAATACGAGATTAAAGAGAGGTGCAGGCAGCGGCACAGTGTGCCACTTTTAGTCTGATCTGAGAAAAGAAATCTGATGCAGATGACATACAGATGACACATGTGATTTTATTAGAAGCACTGAATGTGTTTGAACTTCCCATCTACATGAAGAAGGCAGCACAAAGCTCCAAGGAAATCCCACATGCCTTTAACAGGTGACTGCTCCAAGCTTAGGCCACGCCCCTTTGACTCTTTAACCCAGCCTGCATGATATGAAAGGCCTCAAAGTCGACGTCCACGACTGTGTTATTTTATGGAAGTTAGATCTGACAGACGCAGTTTGACCTCTAAAGGTTTTGCTAACTTATAGATTTCTTCAGCTTGTACTTCTGGTCCACTGACAAGTTTTAATAACAGAAAACGACCATCTGAACAAATGTAAAATTTAGGTTTTCATTTATGATTTTATATATTAGATTTTTTTTTTTTTTAAACTAAACCAACCCGGCCCCTATGTGAACAAGTTGCCAAACCCCCTGTTTTATATTGTTTATAAACCGTGATCATATTTTTTTAAAGCTTAGTTGAATTGCAGTAGAAAAAATAAACATAGTTTTTGTAAAAGTTTACATGCTGCAGATTTAAGTTCTGTGTAAGTTGTAAAATAAGAAAGAGAGAAAAAAGATTTCCATGGGAGAGTTTCAAGGCTAAACTCACTGCTGACCAAAAATAGCACGATGACCGATGTCTCCTATTTGATAGAAACTATTGTGATGTCTCCTAAAACCTTTGGGAACATATTCAGTTGACTGATGAGACAAAAGAGGAACTTTTTTGGAAAGTCTGTGCAACATTAAAATACACAACAGTTCAGAAAACTAAACAAGCTTTTCAGTGGAAGAACATCATAGATTGTGTGACATTCTAAGAGTGCTGTGCTCTTTCAGGACCTAAATGATTCGCTATATTTGATGCAACCATGAATAATGCTCTAAAACAGACAATCCTGAAGGAGAATGTGTCAGTTCGTCAAGTGCTCTCCAAGCAAACCATCAAGGACAACTCTGAATGGCTCAGAAAATATAAAATCATGGTTTGGAAGAGGCCTAATCAAAGTTGGGACTTACATACATTCAATTGAGATCCTGTGACGTGACCTTAATCAACCTGTCTGTGTTCGAAGGTCCGACTTATACTTACTGCGATTCATTTTGTCTGCAATCAAAATGTGTTGGATGATTTGAAACATGTAAGTATGACCAAAAAAAAGAAAATCTGTAAGAGGAAGCCGTACGTTTGTATAGTATTGCAGTTTTGGCAATAATAACTTCCATAAAAAGTTCAGGCAGTACTTAGTCATATGGTGCCATTGTTTTTGGGTGGCTGAATATGTGAAAAGCTCATGAAAAAGCCTGTTATTAAGCTTTTATTACAGTAACTGTTGTAAACAGGGTTAATTCTGAGCTTGCTGTAAGTTTTCACTAAGATATTTCTTCCTGTGTGCCTGATGAGGTATTTGAAGTGCTGACTCAGAACAAGGAAGCAGATTGAGGTTTGACGCTCAACAGTAATCCAAACAGGAAATACACTTTTCAGCTTGTGAGTGTTATATTTTATTAAAGGTGCAGTGTTGTGTATTTCACTGGCACATAGTGCCATTTTATAGCACAATCAAGTAACTATGTTTCCTTCAGTTGTTATAAAAATGCTATATATAGGAAATATGACTTGGAATAAATTGACTTCATAATTGAATGCCTTGTAATTGGGCCTGTCTTTTTTAAAAAGCTCCTCTATTAATTAACAACGTTTTTATCTGAGCTTTTTAAATGAGCTCAGCTGATTTGCAGTTCCACCAGCTGTTTGCTAATTGCTGCTGGCTAGTTTGAAGGAGATGTGTGTGGAAACTGCACCTCTGGGGAGGAGCTTTGTTCTTGTAGGCGGAGCAAGGTCCATCCAGGAATTTGCACAGAAGAATTGTTGCTACGGGAGATTAAATAATTTCTCAAACATGCATGAAAGAATGAAGGCAACACCTCTAATATGTTTTAATAAGGGAATAACATTTATAATGGGATGTAAAGCTAAAAGAAGTTGATTTTACATAATACTGCCCCTCTTAAAATACTCTGAGTTATACAATTGTTCTCTGACTGAGATAACTTTTACTCTAAGAAAGAGTAAGTCTTTACCTCTGTCTGATTCTCATTAACAAATAAAATACTTTTTTTTTCAGGTGTTTAGAGGTCACACAGATACATAAAAAAAAGATATATTAGACCAAATACATTCTTGAACATTACAGTGTCTCGTCTTGTGGATCTTGAACCACCATTTTGGTTTTTAAGACCACTAAGCTGGCAAAGAAGCAAATAATGAATTGAATTGTTTCTCCTGGACCCTCTTTTATGTCGCTCTTGCTTTTTATCATTCAGTTAAACATTTCCAGAGCTTCTCACACGAGTGACGTTTGAGAATTTGAGTTGAATAACTACCTTCATTGAGAGCTCACACTGCGCGAGTCTCACTCAGTGAGGTTGTTGCAGTTTTTCCTCAGCCGCTCCATGTTCCAGGAAGTGTGTTTTCCACCGTGGCACAGACATGTTTATTTTCCAAATTGTCTGCTGAGCTAAGTGTTGCAGATTAAAGTTAATAAGAAAATATGGAATATTTTTACACTGTTAAAGATAAATCTCCCTGTAGAAAGGCCCATTCTGTCCATCCCATGGTGACTGGTATTGGACATCAAAGTAAAATCCAATTAGATACTGCCTTAAATTAAACGCCGCCGCTCTCCTCCTCACCCCCCTCCCCCTCTACTTTAATTCACAGCTCCTCTTCTCTGATTCTGAAGCAGTTCCCCCATGTTACTCTTAAAGTTCCTGATTAGCTAAAGTTAAAGTTTTGCTGGTTCTTCTAACTCTAATGACTTTGAAAATACTTGGATTTTGCTACATACAGGGGTTAAAAAAACTATTCTAAAAATTATATATACATATGTAACAGATACATGGAAAAAGTGTATCGATAAACAAATAGTTTCACAGAAAAAAATCTTTTCATTTGTCTTGAAATGTAAGTGTGTTTCAATTAGTTAGAATTCATAGAAACGTTCATTTAATGTTGTCAAATGTCAAACTTATGACATTTAGCTTTATTACACACAAAATGATTTATTTGAAGCTTTCAACTCTATTGAAGCTTACAACTGATGAAAACTAAAGTTATTGTTTGAAAATTAGAATACTACACAAGATCAATGAAACGGAACAAGTTTATCAATTTAATTAATCCATCCATCCATTTTCCTACACCCTTGACCCTAGTGGGGTCAGGAGGGGGGCTGGTGCCTTTCTCCAGTGAGACATTTCAGGCGAGAGGCGGGGACAGACCCTGGACAGTTTGCCAGTCTGTCACAGGGCAACACAGAGACAAACAACCATATGCACACGCTCTCACACCTAGCGATAATTAACCTAACAGTCATGTTTTTGGGCTGTGGGAGGAAGCCACCCAGAGAGAACCCAAAGTTGGTTAACATAATCTTCTGATTTTCTGTGGATTTTCAGCGAGGTCATAATCATCAAAATGAACAGAAATTCAAGGATTTTTTTATTGTCGTACCACCTTGATAGTTTGTGGTACAACATTTATACTCAGGCCCCAGATCAAGAAATCCACTACACTAAATAATTCTTTGAACTGTCATTCTCTATGTTCATTGTAGCTAGCTTAATGATGTGTCGCTTGAAAACACAAGGCCTTTTTTTTAGAACCAGAAAACATATTCTTGTTTCACCCACCAGAAACAATAACTGATTGTTCTTCATTGATTTACAGTGAAATACAAGATTAAATCTGCTGTTATACCTTGAGAGCCACAACCGGTGTCTCCCTCTGCCACAGCAGATGATCTAAAAAGTGTTTGCAACACTTTTGCGTGCAAACAGATTACAACAGAAGGGACATGTTGACTTTAATGAATGACATAAGATTTAAGGCAGCCATGATGACAGAGAGCTCTGGCAGTGACTTAGCAGACAGATCCTGTTTGTGTTGGTTGAAGGAAAACATAAAAGTTTCTCATGTAAGAAAACATGTTGGTTTACAGTCTTTACATGTAATCTGTCTGCAAAAAAAACCATCAGCTGTCAATCGCAGATTAGCTGCTGCAGAACTTTCTTGTTTTTTTCCAGTGCCTCAGTCGAATCAGTCAGAGAAAAGTGAGATTTCCAGCTACTTCCATTCACATTCTGGTCACATAGTTTTACACAGCTGAGCAGTATCAAGTATTCTGCTGAAACGGTTGTTGGGGTAAAACGGGAAGGGGCGACAATTTACATAAAAAATAAAATAACCAACCAGAAAAAAAAAGGAAATTGTTCACATGAATACCAGAATTATTTTTTAGATTATTATTTTCATTTTTGTAATAAATTACAGGCCAGATAAAAATGTGCAGTCCAACCGGGCTCCCCGCAGAGCGCTTTGGACCGATTAGCGTGCCGCTCCATTAGAGTTTCAAGCTACGTTTCCGTGTAGACCTCTCCTCTTATGCTGCCTCCGCCTCACTGAGCAAATTGCCATAAAAATGTCATTTTATAAACTGACATTTGAGTCTGAGGCTTTGCTATAACTGTTCTTTTTCTCAGGCGTTCCATTGTGTTGTGCAGTCATGCCCGAAATCCGTGTTCCTCACGTAACGTCATCACTTTTGGCAACGTTCAGCTGCATAGTCGACTCCTTTGTGCTCAGTTTCTTTCTTTGACACGTCTCTCCACGTTTTTTAGACATGGAAATAAAATAACCATTGTGAGCAATTGAAAAGGTAAAATTGTAAAACTTCTGTAAGCCCTTGAAGCAAAGACATAAAAACCCTCCAGAAAGTTTGATCGACAGTTAAAAACAAGGCTGATCTGACATGCTAACCTCCTTTATCACTGGATTAATGTGCTTAGGCATGTGACCTTCACCAAGGTCATCATAAAATGATAAACAGTCCAGTCATGATTTAGAGATGCATCTTGAATTTCAATTTAGGCTACCCAACAGACATTTAAAGAGGAAGGACTTCAATAGCAATAAGTCTCTTAAACCAAGGTTCTTCTCTATGGTTCTCTAAATTCAAAGACAAATGAAAAGACATATTGCAGAGTGCATCTTAAAGGAGACAGACTGGTTCATAACCTGGTTGATCAAAGTAATTTACCAGTTTCTTTAATTTTTTGAAAAAAAGACTTGATTACCTCAAGATATCTGAAGTTATAATGGACATCATAACATCATGTGAAATATGCTTAGAGCTTCTTTTTTATTTAACAAAACAGCCAGATCCTGAACATCTGGAGACAATGAAATGTTTCAAAAACACAATATAGAATAAGAGGTGTGTCTTTATTCAGTATGACTTTAAATCTGTCTTCAAAGTTATTTCAGTAAGATTCTAAAGGTCCATTCTGTTTTTATTAGTCTACCTTAACATTAATACGCAAAGCAAATACACATGAATTCATTTATCTTTATGCATCAGGCTCTGTGCAGTGTGCATAAAATGAAACTTCTTACCACCAGATACGCTGTAACATTGACACACCTTGCAGTTAAATTCTACATAAATAGTTAAGGATTAATGCAGTCATGACAGGCTGAAACAACTCAGCACAATTCCACTGGGAATCACACAAATACATGTATGTTTGGGCTATTAACGCATTTTAAAACTAGAAGCTATTTTGTATGCATGCAGATTAGTCATTACAATGGAAATGAGAGCAGCAGGACAGCAAAGAAGAAGTGAGTGAGAAAATAGAAATTGGATAAAAGAGCCACTTGCATGCACATCTCCAGACTATTGGTTTGGATCGCCGTTTGTGTTCATCTGTATCTGTGGTTTTGATATATTTGCATGCATCTACAGCTCAGAAGAACGTAGTCGTGTGTAATCCTTAGTATTTATTTTGTTTTGGTCTCCAGCATTGCAAGCTGTTGTCCCTGGCAGCGTGTCCTATATTTTCTGCCTTTCCGTCAGTTCATGTCTTAAGATGTCTTCTTTCTATTTATTCAGAGAAACAGCTCCAGTGAAACTGAGAAACACCCCGTGAGACGTCATGGGGACAGTTTTCACCGTGGAAGTCTGCGGCGTCGACCTGCTGGGAGACGGGCTGATTCTGCGAAGTGACGGCGTAACGTGTCATTCCGATGAACCACCGGGGGGTTCTATAGAAAACAATGCAAACACTCCAAGATGAGATGTAATGAGCCAATCTCTTCATCTAGCAGGTTTCACAACTATGACTGCTGGAGCTCTGGGAGTATTTGTATTGTGTTGAAGATGCAGTTGTTTTGTAGATCAAAGGAGAAAAAAAATATGTCTGCATTACACACCAAAACTCTGGCAGACTTTTCCTTAATTCTGCCTCCTGTGGCCGAGGTGGTTAAGAGTTACTGATAGGTTTATTTTGTCATAACCTGCAAAGAATCAGCCAGAGACAGAGATTAGGTTTCTTTTAATTTCTTTTCTGCAGAATAGGAGAATTGAGAACAGACGCGACAAATCGCTGTCAAACACTGTCTGGACTCAATTCTGCCAGTTCTTTCTTTGCATTTCTCTTTATTGTATAGAAAAAGGAGGTTGGGCTTCTTCACACAGTCACACAGAGAATTGACCAACCGTCTTTACATTCTGAAACCTCCTATGGACATGCCCTTACAAGGGCATGTGACTGACCACAACTAATCAGTTACATATGGAACTAATAACACATGAATGTTTAACGTTTTTAGCTTCCAAGCAAACATCCTAAACAAAGTTAATGATATACTATACTACAAAAGAAAGAGAAGTTAAGTAAATATAAAAAGAAGAATAATATGAGAGTAATAATATAAAAGAATAATATGAAAAGAATAATATGAAAAGATAACTTATAAAATAAACTCATGAGTAAATGAACAGGAGGATAATTTTCCTAACAGTTACACTATGCAGAGAAAATGATTTGGATCCACTCAGAGATGTAACTTACTCTGAGGATAATAAACTCACCAGCAGTTCATTCTGCAAGCTTTATTAGTATTGGTATCGGTTTTCGCCAGATGAGTTTTAGTATACCGGCATATCGGATATCGGCCAAAAATCTAATAAAGTGCATCTCTATTATCTTCTATGTTTTGCTGAACTCTAAGGTCCTGTCATAATACTTATCCGAAGCGAATAGGCGTCTCTGTGATTTGGACAGAAATGGGCGGGATCTGAAATGTAATCAGGTGGTTTTTGTTTTCCTAGGCGCATTTTTGCTTTGGGCACCATTGGAGTCCATCGAAAAGCTCTTGGGTCCCAGACCAGCAAAACCCTACCGACGTACGGCAGCAAAACGAAAAGGCTGTATAGAAGGAGAAAAACCAGATACAAATCGTGGCTCACATCATGCATCGTACCATATGATCAGAATCATTTTTCTTCCGTTCGTAGCTTCCTGGTATACGGCTGCATCACTGAAAGCACCACATCTTCAGCCTGAAATTTACATAGAAGATCTCCAGCAATGAAAAAGTTGGATCCTCCGTCACTAACAATTTAAGGTCTGCAACAGCATATGTTGGAGTGAGAACAACCTCTGGTGATGAATCACGATGCTGAGTGTTTTCTGTCCAACACACACCGTTAATTAGCACCTGTCTGCTTAACAACCCTTTTACCTGCTCTTGTTTTACACGTTGTATAATTAGAGACATACTGCTTTGTGATGAGATCAGCCACTTCACTGCAACATGTTCAATGAATTGTATTTAATAAACCGGAAGGTTTACAAAATGTTTTGGTGTGATTTTTGTTGTTGTTGTTGTTGCTGTTTTTTTAATGGTGCCATGATATTATAGTATTTCACAGAGCTGAAGGAGGCCCAGCTATCATTACAGTTTGTTCATATTTTTGTTCAGCCAAATAGAGAAAAGTGAAAAATAAATAAAAGCTTAATATTGTTCTTATTATTCAGCATTGTCATGTAAAAGCTGAATGAAAACTCCTGCTACCATGAAAAACAAAGTTAAGTGCAAACCCAGCTGCATGAAGAATTCAAACTGCCACGCAGGGCAAAATGATCCAGATGGCGTGATTCTCAGGCCACAGACATTACATTTCTTTTTTTTGCCCCTCCAGGGGGTCTTTTTGTGGGCTCTAGTGTCCCTTATATGACAGTAGACTGACAGGAAACAGGGAAGGAGAGGGGGAAGACATGCGGCAAATGTCATCAGGTCCGGGATTCGAACCCGCGACAGCCGCGTCGAGGACTCAAGGCCTCCAAATACGGGTCGCGCTAACCGCTACGCCACCAGGCACGCCCGACATTACATTTCTTTATCAATCATAATAAAGTTCCAGGATGTTTGCTGTTCTACTTAATATGAAATTAAAATGAAAGCCGTACATGAGATTTAAAACCCTCCATGCCCAGGGGAGTAGATTATGCTTTTATTGGGCCATTGCTGTAATATTTGAGTAGCAGTTGTGTCTTCTCACTGCATTCTGTAGGGTTGCTCACAAACAGAGTTATTGGACAAACTTATCAAAAACTCTGAACAGCATTTTAACAGTTTGTCAAATGCACAAGGTTCAGGAACTTTGTTCATTTGGTTAGTCAAGGAGACGTGAGTCAAACAAGGACTGGAAAAGAGAACGTCTCCACAATCAGGTCTCAGCTTTACACCTTAGAAAAACGTCAAGGAAAATAAAAATGGGGCCACGGCCCCATAGATAATTCCTACCCTAAATAATTGTAGCTGCATTTTCATTACAAATGTGAGCAAATCTTTGTCTATATTCTGCTTATGACCAAAAAAAAACAACTAAATTTAGTAATTGTGGCGTTTCCATTTCATTAGAAATGTAATTTAAATCACATATGAAGAAGCTTGTTCACATGACAAGTCATTAAAAATCATAGTAGGGACGGATGTAAACAGATACATGATATACTGTATATTCATAACTCAGCCATGGCGCTAGCGCTGATCAGAGTCTTATTCAGGCGCTGGAGCAACAAGCCCCGCCTACTTGGCTACTTTCTGGAAATTGTAGTTGGTGATTTTACATTAGAGCTACAGATTCAACATGTTGGAATGACACACGTCCTTCTGTGAGAGCTCTGGTGGAGCCAGCTGCACATTGTCTGGAAAAAACAAAAACAAGCCATCATCCTCCTACTGCTACTTCCTGTCGTGTCCTTCATCATCTCCATCAGTGGTAACATCCGGCTATTAATCACATGACTCATGTCATGCGAAAAAAATGGTTCCACGTCAGTTTTGCAAAACACATCTCGAAACAACTGAAAACCATCTCATCATATATACAGCTTCTTTTTTTCAATTTCAGTTAACATGGTTACTTGATTGTGCTGTAAAATGGCATTATGTGCCTGGCAAACACATAATACTGCCCCTTTAATACAAATTTCAACTGAATTACATTAAACTGAATCACAGTAGCATAAAGTCTGATGGGATTCAGAGAAGTGGGCCATGCTTTAATTTATAGACGAATCACAAATTCATTCCTGGAAGCATCAAACTAAGAATGGTATTTTTAAAAAATGTTTTCAAAATTCAAAACATTTCAATAGACAAAGCAGTTTAAAATAAAATGTCCTCAAGCACCAACTGAAAATGATCTCTGCGGTGTCCTGACTCCATTGCTAAATTATTTCTTTGTGTCTCTTATTACACTCGTTTTCTGTGACCGCTGTGTGTGAATGATGATTATTCTGACTTTCACTCTGTCCACACTGTGTGAGCAGATGGACTGAATGATCGAATGTGATTGATGGCTTCTCATGGTTCCTCGTCTTGTTGTTTTCAGACTGTGCAGTCGAGGCCAGCCAGTCCTCTGTGTACGAGAGGCCAGTTAGCCCCTATTAACGTTTCAAGTTAGGAAAAAAATAAATAAATAATAAAACAGATATTCCCACGTAGAACTGACTGTGCTTGCCTCCCCCACCCTCCGAAACAATTCCTCGTCTCAGCTTCTATCTATCCCTTCATACCCAAAGGTTCATAGATGTTTTGGCCCTATCAAAGTAAGAATTATTCACTCGCGCTTCTGGAGGATTCTTCTGCATTCCACCTACACACTCGCTTCGTTTCTGATGTCACTCACATCTCTCTGAAGCAACTCTGTCATCGTCTGTTAGCCCGCTCGATATTCCCCCACTGGCATTTTTTCGTTATGTCTAAAGTAGGTCTGGCAGAGGGAAGGGAAAAGAAAAAAAGAGAACGGGTGTGTTTTCCTTGTTAAAATCAGCCAGGAGGGAGGAAAATAACACAACAAAGTTTTGCTTTCTTGACAGAAACAGGGAAAGGCCTTCCTCCGCAGGGAGCAGAGTGTCATCAAGTTTCCATTCAAGTACCGTCACGTTACACAACAGCAATCATCGCTCACCAAAAGGCCTGTTCATCCTCCTGCCAGCATGCAAAAACAAATGCTTGTTTAGTTTTCTCATTTCTTTAGCTGAATGTACACACAGTTTTCTTCTTTGACTGGGTTCACTGGCAGATTTTAATGTTGGAGAAATCCTTCTACCAGGTTTCCCTTCACAACATGGGGGTCTAAGATCCGTAGCCAAGTAACACTGACTGCTACTGCAACATCTGAAGCAAAGCACAAACACGTCTGATACAATCTATAGCATAAAAAAATGTATTTTTGCAAATCTCTCTATAGCCCTTGTAGAGCCAGAGGTTTATTCAAGGCTTTTCTGAATTTACTCTTTACTCTGTGTTTAAGACTATTTTCAGATTTTTGTTGCAGATATTAACAACAAATCTATTAATAACTAAAAGTCCAACTTTCTCCACATTTACTGCATTTAAGGTTTTAAGAAACAAAACAGCTGATAAATAACAGTGAAACGTAGAGAATTTTTAGGATCCCTGTGATTCAGTATCAGAGAGGCAAATATAAAAGCTGCACCCGACGTTTTCAGCGCTTGGGAAATCAATGAGAGTTATGAGATAAAGAGTGAGCGTATCAAAGGTAGCACTGAGATCAATCTTCCTCTTCTGTAGCCTTATCGGGCTCTGAGATGCTTCAAAATGAGAGTGAAAAATTGCTAAACCTTTGGAAACCTATAATATTTATCAGTGGAAGACAGGCAAGACTAAATAACGTTGAGATTCAGCTTCAGTCGTGTTACGGCTCGGGGTCAAAACGGTTTCTCTCAAGCAACGGATCAACAATCGGCTTGTGTCAAACCGGGAAAGGAATGAATGTGTTGGCTAAAAATGGGAATGGATTTTTAAAGGCAAAAACCACCTTTGATAATTAAAAGACAGGATATTTTAGACAGTGTTGTATAAAGTACTGAAATCTCAGAGTCAAGTAAAAGTACAAGTACCTCTCCAAAATATGACTTTGGTAAAAGTCCAAGTCACTGACTGAAATGTTACTTGAGTTAAAGTCTTAAAGTATCTGAAACTTCTTGTACTTAAGTATGGAAATTACTGTAAAAATGGATGTACTCAAGTAATGTAATGAAAAGTACAAGTAAAAAGTAAAACAAAGCAAATGCAGTTTGAATGACATTTTTTATATTTTGGTAAACTTGTCAAATACACTTAAAATAATGTACACAACCAAGTGCAGGCAAAATTAAACCTGCTAATAGATATACCTGCAGGCATCATTTAGTTAAGGAAATTAGGTGCTTTACCTATAGCACAAGGTTAACTTAACCTGCTTTACAACTGAACCAGCTTCTTAGTAAACCCTCCAGGACAGAAAATACAAAGTTTTTGTAAGCCTTAAGTTTTCCCTTCAAGTAAGGTCAGTGCTGAAAATGAGAAAAATAAATAGTACAGAAAATGCGGCCAACATGAAGAAAAAGAGCTGTTACGATTACTCTACTTCACAAATCAGTGAATCAGTCAATAGGTGGTGCACACAACTGGTCATTATGCAAAAGAAAAAAGAATTGGGAGGGAAATGCAGCTTATTGGCATCTGTAAACCTGGTTTTGAACTTGCATGCCTTTCCTATATTCGTTAAATTTAGTCTAAATTGCTATCGCTATGGCTTCTGTCCCCCCCTTGAACAGAGGAATCTAGGTAGCCTGCTACAGTCAACATTAGGCCTAAGCTAAATACACCACGTGTGGAACTGAAACAATGCCTAACAAAGTTCATTTATGGTCAATGTTTCACAATACAGTAGTGCCTAGTGACCAAGCTATAGTTACTGAAACAGGAGGATTATAACCATTTCATAAGACGTTACCTCGATGTGTTTCTTCAAGTTGGACGGGGAGTTTTTGTAAGATAGAATTTCCACATCTTCGGGCAGGAATAACATAAACTGCATGCGGTACGACGAATCTTTAACACCCACGAAAGAGTATATTGTGTTTAAATAAGGCCATGGGCTCTCATCACCAGCTGGTGGTTCCCCTGGAGCCGTGTCCGACGTAGTTGCAGTCGTTGTGGTCTCCGTCTCCTCCTCCATGTGGCTGCTGCTGATTGCGAGACTTGCTTTGTGTTTAATGGGAGAAGCGAAACAGGTGTATCCTATTGGAGGTGATGAACAAGCCCAGGCAAGCAGGCTACCGACTTTGTTCGGTAGCCTGCTTGCTACTTGCTAATCAGTAGGTGGGATCAAAACACTTTGTTTCTCTCTCTCGCTTTTTTGTAACGAGTAACTAAACCACACATTGAAAATGTATCGGAGTAAAAGTACGCAATTAAGTTCGGAAATATAGTGAAGTAAAAGTGAAAGTCATCAAAAATTTTCATACTCGAGGAAAGTATGAAGTACTCCAAAATATACTTAAGTAAAGTATTGAAGTATTTTTACTTCGTTACTATACAACACTGCTTTTAGACTCTATATTTTTTCTGGGTAAAACAAAATTGGATCGTTTTATGAATGAAGGTTTTAACTTGTGTGTTCTGAAATAGGAAAGTCTGCCATTGAGATTCAGAAAACAGACGAGTTCAAGTTGTTAGCAAGTCCATTAATTGGGTTTTACTAATGAAGCAGGAGGCTTCCTGGACCTTTGACCTTACAAAGAAAACAGATTTTGTAATGAAGCTTGATAACCTCTCTAGCTTAAGTCGTTCAATTACAGGTTAAAATGAACAAGTCACATGTTGACATAAGCAAAAGTTTTGAATGGCAAGTAGTAGTTTGAAGAAAAAAAACGTATGTAGTATTCCTCTCAAAAGTCAAATTATACCATAAGCAATTAAGCATCAATCAACCATCCATATGGATACAAAACAGCCAGAGTGTGTACATAGAAATGTATACACACAGATCAATCCTGCAGTTTTATGAGTGACATCAGTTGTGTTTTCTGAAATGTTGAAAGGTTTTCCTTGGAGTTGCTGCTGTTGTTTTTTGTATTTTTTGAGGGAATATTTCCCCAGGGAAATTAAAATTGTTTTTCTTTCTGAGTTATCAGATACGTCTGATAACCGAATACAGTCATAATTTATGGGGATAGTTTTTGAGAGCATAAATAAAGTAATTTTGATCAATGTTGAAAATGAAATTTAAAGTTTGACGCTTTAGTTTTGTTTCCATTATTTATTTATTTTTGCTGTTTGCCGCACGTCAGATGGTGGTTTTGGTCAGTTCATCTCTCCCTCTGGGTTTTTATTTACTTCACAGGTCTCTGTTGTAAACGAGACAACGAGTCTCAAGGGATTTTCTGGCATACATAAAGGATAATAATAATGAGAACATACTTGGTTAACGTCATAAAAACAATCTTAAATTAGCTTCCACTGGTTTGCATTTGGATCATCCTTTTCACATCTTTCAATTTACAAGTCAACTTAAATTACAATTATTTAACCAATTTCATTGTGCCATTTGAGTCAAAATATCTAAACAGTATCTGATACTGTAAAATCTTCTCCCCCAACCTTGAACTGCCAGCAGAGCACAGCAGCTAAAACAAACCCTGACCTGATCCGTTTGCCGGGTTTTTTTGATAGATGGGTTTTAAGAGGCACACACAGAGAAGCCTCACCTCTCCCGTTCATTAAACCCTCCTCCATCCTCTCCGCTCCCCCTGCTAGCTGCACCTCCAGGGTTGGTTTATACAAATCGATGCGAGTCTCCTGGCTTACAAACACGCTGTCATGAATATTCCCATCAGGTCCGAACTGGTCAGGACTTTCCTCAGAGGACACCCAGGATGCCACAGAGGAGCCTATCAAATCCTGGCACAGGGGTCAGTGGTCATTGTGATGCAGGACGCAGTTTTCATTACCGTCCGCTAAGGCAAAGCACAGCGACACGAGCCGTGGCTGTGCTGCTCATTCCCTACGCTCCCTGCAGCAGCAGTGTTAAGTTTTCTGACGTTAACATGTAGAGATGTAGCAAAACTTGTGTCCGACTGAAAGAAGACAATTTTATTCATATGTTTGTGTTTTTTTTTCTTTTGCCAAAACAAAATATGTTATTCAACGTCTTAGTTTCTCATTTACAAGAGGGTAAAATTAGTTCACACCATTGATCCCAGTACAAACACACTATACAACCACAGAGTGCATAAAAACTTGCATACACAACTCAAAGATGTGACAAGACTTGATTTCCCACAAAATCCACTTTATTTACTAGTGTCTAGACCAGTTTAATGCTTTTTTTTTAATTAAAAAAGACAGAATGTGTTAAAAGACACTCCAGTCTTTTAAAAGGTTTGTTGGAAAGATCAAAACTTTGACTAGACAGAACCTGAAAACCAAAGCACCTGTAAGGATTCATGTGTAAGAGTGAACTTCTGTGTGACAGGAGAAGGAGTGTAGTTTATTCAGTGTAGTTTCTTTTTTTCTTTTTTTTTGAAAACGTGCATTTCTACATTTCGAGCTTACAGAGTTGAGAATAGTGACTAAATGTGATTAATCACAGCGTTGGAGTGATTATCCATCCATCCATTATCTTACACTAGTGGTGCCCAAAGACGGTCCTCAGGGGACCCTGCATGTTTTAGTTCTCTCCCTGGTGGTAGTAACTTCCTCCTCAGCATATCAAAGTTCTTCTTAGGCCTCTAATGAGACATCATTGGATCCAGATGCATAAAACCAAGGAGAGAACTAAAACATGCAGGATGCCGGCCCCCCAGGACCCACTTTGGACACCATTGTATTACACCCTTATCCCCAGTGGGGTATCGAGGGCTGCTGGTGCCCATCTCTAGTGGTCACCCTGGACAGGTCACCAGTCCATCGCAGAGAGCGTAATTCATCTGATTCCATTTTTTTTTTTATCGATTCACAGCTCTAATTAATACGCTTACGCATATCTGCTTTCAAACAATAAACTTGAACTTGCAAGGAGTTGGCAAGAAATGCTAATTTTTGGAAAAATAAAACATTTCTAGTGATATTATTATAGGGCAATAGCAGATCAACAAACAAAAGGTAAAATGAACTCTAAACAAAAAGTATGGAGAATAATCCTAGACCCCTTTAAATAAATACAAAAAAACTCTTTAATGAATAACTCTACAAATTACTCCATCATGGACTAATTAGTGAATTTGAATTCTTACTTCAGCATTACTTCTAGATTCGACAAATATCTCAGAAAGCAAAATGTCCGCCACTTCAGCCAAAGCTCAAGTTATTTCGTTCTGTTCCCTCAAAACGGCCCCTGTTTTTATTCCAGGATGAATTAGCAGCCTGGCCTCTGATGTCCTCTACCCGTCCCTGTGTCGCGTCTCGGTAAATACATCTGATGTCCGCCATGTCTCTCAAGAGCCTTCTAAGTATGCTGGAGGTGCAGCTGTGATTAGCAAGGCTTTACGCAGACACAGATGAAAGAGAAGAGGACAGAATGTCGACTGTAAGAGTGAGCGAGGAGGACATGGAGAATTTACAAATGCATTTGTTACCTAGAGGAAGAGAGCAGATGTAACCGAAGCACAAGGGCCGCAGAGAAGAAGATGTAAAAAAGTTTTACACGAATGAGTAAAACTCCAGAATATGTGACCCAGTTACTCTCAAGGTTGAAAAGGCAATATCTGCCTTAAAAAAGAAAAAAAAAGTGAAGAAATCCCAGCCTAAAGCCAAAAAGCTTTCCAGTCCGTGAGCCGTTTCATGTACTGAATGAGCCAAGAAATCCCGGGTTAGGAAAAGCACTTCCTCTAACTGAATCTGCATTTTCAGTCGAACCTCTTTCTTATGGAAAGCCACATTAATGCCGGAGAGTAATAAGTCTGCTGCTGCAGTGCGGTTTACAAGCAGCGAGCGACTTTTGGGTCAGACATCACATGCATCAGCTGCTCCCTGCAATTATTCGGTGCGGGATAGGAAATGTAATTCCTCCTGCATCCTCCGAGGAACATGTCTGGAAAACGTCTGGAGGGAGCGCCGGACGACGTAAGAACCGGAAAACTGCAGCACCTCTCACAGCTTTCTCCTGTATAAAAAGGGGAAAATTTAAACTTCAAGGTTTTCCTGCATTTCTTTTAATTGTGCTGTTTCTTCATAGATAGATATTTTAAAATCCATTTTGTTATTAACCAAAAATATTTATGTACTTGCATTAAGAACAGATTTGTATGGATGGTTACACAAAATAAAATATTTGCTTTATAACACACCATGTTCCAAATTATTATGCAAGTGATATTTTCTCAGATTTTCCTAAATGGTCAATACAAATGATGGTCAGTATAATTTTCAAGTAATGAACTACTACAGTATAAATCAAATTTTACTGAACAAAGCTCCCCATGAGAACAGTATTTTTTTTCAAAAATAAAAAACTCAAAATGCAAAATGTTCCAAATTATTATGAACAGCAGATTTTCTAAACATTTAATGGATTATAAAGAACTGCAAACGGTCATTCTTTAAATGTGCAGCATTAAGTGTTCACATGTACTAAAATTAAAAGCTGTTTCAATCAAAAACATCTTAACAGACCAAGTTACATGTTAACATAGAACCTTCTTTGATATCACAACACAATTCTTGATCCATTGAACTTGTGAGTTTGTGGAAAGTTTCTGTTGAATCTTTGCAGGATGTCAGAAAACCTTCCCAGAGCTGCTGGTTTGATATGAACTGCATTCCACCCTCAGATCTTCTGCTTGAGGAAACTCCAAAGGTTCTCAATAGGGTTGAGGTCAGAGGTCAGAGGAGGATGGTGACCACACCATGAGTTTCTCCTCTTTTATGCCCATAGCAGCCAATGACACAGTGGTATTCCTTGCAGCATTCATTGTCATGCATGAAGATGATTTTGCTACTGAAGGTTCGGCTCTTCTTTTTGAACCATGAAAGAAAGTGATCAGTCAGAAAGTCCATCTACTTTGCTGAGGTCATTTTCACACCTTCATGGACTCTGAAGGTTCCGACCAAAGATTCTCTCCTCATGATTTCAGCCCCAAAAATGTCTCCACCACCTCCTTGCTGACGTCACAGCTGTGTTGTCAAAGAGCTGAATGAAAACTCAACCCCAGGCTCACAGTGAGATCTACTAAGACAGTGGTGCCCAAAGTGGGTCCTGGAGGGCCGGCGTCCTGCATGTTCTAGTTCTCTCCCTGGTTTCACACACCTGGATCAAATGATGGCTCATTAGAGGCCTAAGAAGAACATTGACCTGCTGAAAAGGTTGTTGGTACCAACCAGGGAGAGAACTAAAACATGCAGGATGCCGGCCCTCCAGGACCCACTTTGGGCAGCCTGTACTAAGAGAATACAAAGCTATTATTTAACACTGAAACACGTAAAGGAAACATGTTTCAGTGCTGAAGCAGGCCAATCAATGAATGCAGTCTGCTGTCCATCAAGTTGCTCGGCACGGCTTGTTCTACCCCGGAAGCCTTTACCACAAAACAGGGTCAACATTCCTTATGCTCTTCTCTCATAAGTCTAAAATAGTAGAAACTTTCATACATGCCGTTAGATGCGCAGCTAACCAAACTGAACAACAACAACTTAAATATTGTGGCACATTTTCTCATCAGTGCAGCTAATTTGCTCTATTTGATTAGAAACAATGTGGCTTGAATCAGCACCGAAGCAGAACCAGATCACGTAACGGCTGCTTCTCCACTCCGGCTCTCAGTTGAGTCCGTCATTGATTTCAAAATTTCATTGCTCCCTTTTAAAGCCTGGAATCTCCTCCTTTCTAAACACATCTCTGATTTATTGATTTGATATCTGCTCCCTTGGTGGTTGAAATCCACAGATGGTCCTGGACTATTTGCTCATTTAAACTCATCTGTTGGCTCTTTATAGTTCTGCCTTTGAAATTCCTTTTCAAATAAATACATTGAAGTTTTCTCCTTTTTGTGTATTTTGTGGCTCATTGTTTTCTTTCCCCATTCTCATGTTTGGTGACCATATTCTCATGTGTTGACATTGTCTGAATTTATACTTTGATCATGATTTTTTTGCTTTCTTTTTAAAAGAATTTTTAAACATACATGAAATGTCTCTTTATTGCCTTGTGTCAACATGTATGCCTGTTTGCCTTTTCATCAACATTAGGCGACAAAGTAACTGACTTATTCCAAAACTGGTCCTTGATTATGGTTCTTCTGTTATTAAATAAATGATGAAGCCGCTTCTATATGGGCTCATTTTTGAGTGGGGTTCTGCAGAGTAGTTATCAGCAGTCAGTTTTATACACACCTACAGTAGAAAGCCGTCTTTGCAGAGTCGGGTGGATTTTTAACCACGAAAAATACTGGATCCAACTTTTGATACCGTGGGAACATTTACTGAAGAAAAACATCACCAATTTCAGTAAGAAAATATATGGAGTTAATTTTCAATTGAACGAATAGGAAGAATGCAAAATATTTAGGAACTATTTAGAAATAATATATAAAAACTGTAGGCATTGTTTCCTTGTAAATCAAAGCACACAAGATAGCCCTCCAACAAGAGCACACAGTCAGGTTCAATTACTAACAATCAATCATTTTAAACACAAATTATGCAACTTGATTGATTAGAGAAATTATTTTGAAATTGTTTTCATTTTCTTTAGCCGTTACCTTCGTGTGGTGGGATGGTGTTCCACCCTCTCCACCCTGCGCACCAGGGGCAGCCAAAAGCTCACCGCTGATTGGTGGGCAAGGCAGATGGCTTCATAGTCGAGCAGGCCGCTCCCAGGTGTGTGTGTGTGTGTGTGTGTCTTTGTTTCCCCTGCTACATGTCGGCTGCCCGAGTGGCTTGTGTGCTCGATCGGCTCATCTGAGATCATAAGTGCCATTTGTATCATCTGTGGCTGGGATGGTGGTTGGGTTTTGGGTTCTATACCCGCCGTGCGTTTCTGCAGCGTTGCTCTGCTGGCGTTAGGGCTGCAGCTGGAGGTTGTTGCGGCGTGCGGCCTCCGTCTAGTCCTCACCTGCTGATCCGCTCCCTGCCTGGGTCGGCTGTGTTTCCACTCCTGGGTAAGCTACCTGCTGTGTGGATTTGAAACTTGCATGTAGCAGCAGCAAAGTGACAAGATGTCATGCAAATTCACAATAAAACATAAAAAAATTTTAACATCAGATTATGATGTACTGTATAATATGAGGTGTACATTGGCAAGGAGTTGGTCATTATTCTGATGCTGTGCATTATTATTATTATGGGTTGGTACATTTTCTTGTTTTGAGAGTCTGTCTGTAATCATTGCTTATAACTTAGTTCATATGTATACCACATGTTTTTCATTACCCATTTCTAGTAATTATGTCAGTAATTAATATATCGCATTAAATAAAGTTTTAAGAAATAGTGGTAAGATAATTGTTTTGGTTTATTTCTTCTCGTCCTGTAGTTTTGTTTTGAAAGCCTGTTTAGAACTGAATAAAGCTTCGTGAACGGACCAGGAAACTGAAGAATTTCTCCAGCTGTTTTACACCTGACTCTCAGTATCTCTTTCCTAGTTTTCACTTCTCCCAGCATATATAAAATGTTCTTCACCCTCCAGTTCATTACTAAATTCTCCTGTTGTTGTCACCTAGGTTTTTCATTCCTGCTCCGAGTGTTCAGGCCTGTTGGCTTTATTGAAGGATTTATTTTGCTCCTGAACATGCCTCCTGCCAGCATCCATTCGTGTCCCTTCACCACCATGTGGACTACAAACCTGCCAACACTTCCAATACAGCTCTATCACAGCTGTTTCACGCCAGAATAATGAGGGTTTTCTATTTCCTATTGTTGCATCAGATGTCAGGAGTTTATTTTTTGGGTTTTTTTAAAGCTCATGACATCCGGATGGAAGGAGAGGTAAAGCAGAGGAGTTCCTGCTTCGACATTTCTGCTGGCAGATTTTTGGCCTAATTTCAAACCGTGCTGACTGATAACACCGGCAAATACACACGATTAAAATTTACAAGCACTCGGTACGTGTTCATATCAAAGGCAGAGACGATTTTGCTGTAAACAGAAACACGTCTGACGTTCTTGCACATAATTATCGGCTGTAGATCTGCTGCAAATCCAATCTGATGCACGTTTAGAATGTACGTCACATTTTTGCTGTTGGTCAAATGTAAGCCGAAGCAAATGAGAGGGGGGAAGGAGGG
Source organism: Xiphophorus maculatus (assembly GCF_002775205.1). Taxonomy (NCBI): domain Eukaryota; kingdom Metazoa; phylum Chordata; class Actinopteri; order Cyprinodontiformes; family Poeciliidae; genus Xiphophorus; species Xiphophorus maculatus. The sequence continues at coordinate 29,763,455 of NC_036447.1, read as the reverse complement.
GGAACGACATAAATAGGAGATTGTGTAAGTTTCCTTTTGGCTTAACTTGGATCTTTACAAAATTGCAACACGGCCTCCCGCTGAACGAACAGAACTTGTTTAACTGTGAGGCACAATCCTGGAGGACGGCTGAGTTTTATCAGGCAGGAAAAGAAACAACAGTCAGTATAAGTTCTGGGACTTTAGATTAGCATTATATATTTTTTTAATTTCCTCCCTATATACATGTAAATTGTCTGGGATGCACTGAAGTCTTTGTTGGGGCGTCGGCGAAAGATGCAGACATACAGAACGCCATGCTTGATTCATTCAATTTTCCCCCCCGACGCCTCAGATGCAAATTAGGGTATTTGATGTAGTAGCTGTTGTTCAGAAGACACTGCAGCAAGCAGGGAGATTGGTGACTAAGGTTGATAATTAAAGAGTGGAACAGTCTTCCTCGCCGCTTCCTCAGTTTATAAGCAACAGAAGAAATTTCTTTGCAGAAATTATCTGAGCTGGCAGACGCACAGAAGAGTAACGCTCTGGTTGTTAAAAGGCAAAGCAAGCACGCGTCAGGATGAGATGGCGGCGCGCCGTAAGCCCCCCATTACAAGGTCTCACTAATCCAGACGTGCAAATCTGAGTAGGAAAAGTTTCTCTTCTTTATATGCATAATCCGGTATTCTATGACATTGTGATTAGACACAGAAAATAAGACAGAAAATACAGCGTCTGTGAGTCTGTTTTATGTTTATCTACGCCAGAACACATTCTGAGACCGCTGGCGCTCAAAGGGGGAACGAGGAGACGCACTCAGGATTCTCGGAAATCACTTTTTGACATCCAAAATCTGCGAGAAACCGCTGGAATTGCTCTTGAACTGCAAAAGTTACAGTAGAGGATTTCAAAGAACAAATTAACACCTTTGGTTAACAATAACTAGGTTCTATTTACATTAACAGTGACCTTTTCTTATCGTACAATTCTTTACATTTTTCCTTTTAGGGAAAACTAGGAGTGTTTTATTTATATTAGCTTCTTTAATAAGGCATAAATATTACTTTATTTGAAACACAACGGCTTATGGATGGATATTTACACCCAGTGATCTCTATCACAATTTAACATAGCAGACATGTTGTTCAGTTTGAGCGGAAATGATGACCAGTTTCAGTTGAAATATTGATCATACACATTACTGATGGTTTGAATCCTGTGTCAGTTATTATTTATAAATGCCTGTCAGATTACATACTCAAAATAATATATGAAATAAGTCCAGCACTGGCATTATCTGGACAGAAACATAACACACATGTGTGGAATAAAAATATAGACAACTTCTCTAAAATATGCAAGCGTTCTTTAGCAAAAAGGAATTCCATCTGACAATCAAATACTTTCAAAAACTCACTGAGCTACTAACACAGAACTAAGAAGACAAAATAAAACTAATAAAGATAGAAACAAAAAAGGCCCAAACGACAAAGCTGTCGCATTTACAAAAGCCGGCTATTTCTGTTTGCAGGATTGCAAACAAGGCGAAAACCGCCAACTTGACCAAACAGAAGTGGACGCGGCCCAAGTGCACACACATTGTGTCCAAGTCTGATCCAAAATGACTAATTAATTCTTGGATAAATTGTATTATTAGTAATTATCAAATATTTGTTGTATCATGTAGCCTTGTAGTTACATTTTAGATAATGTTTCTGTGTGTTAAATAACTTTGATTCTATCCTGAGACTTCCCTGGGAAATAGGGGTGACAGCTACTCTCAGCAGCTGTTGTCCTGCAGGACTTCCTACAAGACGGAGGTGTTAATTGCTCCCAGCAGAGTTTTACAGGCCTGACAATAAACTCTGCTCTGTGCTGCTTTGTGATACAAAGCCGTTGCTTTGAAGCTATGCAATGTGTCTTGTTCCACACCGGGCCTGGAGCAAGAAAGATTTAAAGTATAGATAACGTGTGTCTAGACTAGTGAATATTATTTAGCGCTGCGACCATATGATGAATGCTTTGACCCCACCCCATAGGGTTGCAGCGCCCCGTGTGGCAGGGTTTCCTGAAATCAATAAAATAGAGGAGCGGGAGATGTGTTTTTCAGAGCGGTTGGAGATTTGTAACTGGAAGCACATCTCTGTCTGCTCTCCTCGCGAGAAACAAAGAATCTAACTCTCTTGTCTTCCTGTGTTTTGTTTAATTAGGTATTTAGACCTGACATTAATTCTAATCAGTGGCCCAAATTTATGTGACTTCGTCAAGAAAAGAACCATTGAAAAAGCGCTTACTTGCCAACCTAACCTGACGTACCCATCAGGCCTTTCAAGGCCTTTAAATTAACTTTTTTAAGCTTTACATCATGTTATATTATTCCCTCATCACAAACATACCTGGGTTGTTGCTTTGATTCTTTCATGCATGTTTGAGAAAACCTTTAATCTCCCGTGGCAACCATACAGCTGTGCAAAACGCCTGGGTGGACTTAGCACCGCCTTCGAGGCACACTATTCATTATATGAGTTACTTCTCAGTGGAACGCTGGTAGAAATGTTGTTAAAGGGTTAATAGAGGAGCCATGTTGTGACGACTTCCTGTAGGCAGAGTTTCAGAAAGAGCAGGAGTTTTTAAAGAGACAGAGGTCCAATTTCAAGGCGTTAAATTACAAAGTCAAATTTATTTTAAGTCAAATTTGATAAATATGCCAATTTTATTTAAAGAAATGAAGATAACATATGTAGTTCACTGTGTTTTAAAATGTCACTATGTACCTGGAAAAACATCATATTGCATCTTTAAACGTAGGTGACAAAATAAATGTAACTGAATAAAATAAATACATTAAAAGCCTGGGGAAGTTTTGCTGAAGACCAATTCAAAATATACAAAAATTGTAACAAAGCAGCAACACATCATTCAAAAGTTTTACACACTTTAATTCCTAACTGAATTTAAACAGCTTTTTTTCCACATTCAGCTCGTCTGTTGTCCTTAATTATAAGATCTATCAGTTGCTTTGAAACCATTTTATTTTTCTAACCGTTTGAACCCTTGTCCAGGAAAATCACAGTAATGTGCAGCTAATTTGCAGCTTTAACTCCCATTGTCCTGTAATGGTTAGCATGAATGCAGGGCGTAGATGGACATTAGCACACTTCAAGCGATGCTAATGGTCTGGCAACATGACAGATGGTCAAAGCAAGAGAAGCCTTCCATCATGTCTGGTAGCTGAAGGCTTAATTTCAGCCAGATGTCTTTAATTCTCCTTCGCTTGAGTCGGTTTGTTTTTCTAGACAAAGCAATATGAACTGCAGCCATAAGTATTTGCTTGTGGTGCAGCAACATTTTTTCCACACATCTGCTCTTGAAAACAAACTGAAAAATATTCCTGGCGCGCAGCCTCGCAATCTGGCTTAATTCTCTGTTTATATAAGTTATCTCCCGAACACGTAATGAATTAACCTCGCATATTGCAGCATTTAGGATGCATGGCTAAAAAAAAAAAAAAAAAAAAAAGAGCAGCACTGAGCACGGTAGCACCTCGAAATATGAACTCTATTCCCACAGTTCATTACACATTTTGCAAATGTATGCAGAGGGGAGCTGGGAGTGTGAGCTGAATGTACAACAAGAGCTTGAATAGTCGGACATTCATCCATATTCAGCGTGTGACATTTTGAAAGAGACATATGGACCAGAACTGCTCCCCGCCCTCTTTAGTTTGTACTCAGATCGTTGTGTGATTTGGTTTGATTTGTATAAATAATCATGTGCAGCCCTGAGAGCAGTGATGGGGGAAGATTTGCGTGGGGTGTGTGTGTGTGGGTGTGTAGCATAAATGCCACTGGATGAACACAACCTTTGACAATATGTTTGGGAGAATATCTTCCAGAGAACACAGCAAAGACCAGTTCATTACTGCGTAACTACCATATGCTTGTGAGACTGTGGGTTCAGACCTGGTTCAGATCCAGCTTGTGATTCACGTCATATCTCACTGTATGAGGCTCCACTGCGGGCTGCACGCGCCCTCGCCTCAACACTCAGAGCTGTGACAGGTGAACTCTTTAGCATCTCGCTGATCATTCTTTGGGTGAATGATGATGACCTGTTTTTTTGTTTGTTTGTTTTTTTCCTGGTCATTCGGACTGCTGAAGATGGACATGGGCCGATTCATAGTAGGTGACGTCAAGTGGAGTAGCTCCTCTGTTAGTGAGTTGGAACAGGAGGGAAAAACAAGGCCATCTGTGCTGCTGGAGATGTAAGAAGGAAATGAGCGCATGCTGACAAATCTTACTCTGCAACAAAGCGTGTGTGTGTGCGTGGGTGTGTGGGTGTGTGTGTGTGTGTGTGTGTGTGTACGCGAGCCCCTTTCCACAACAAGATGTCTCAGTCCTTGGAGTGTAAATTATACAATTTGTTTTGAAAGCTGTGATTAAACATAATAGTGATTAGCAGAGCCGGATATACAAGGACGGGAGCCCCTGTGCCAGAGCCCTGTCCACTAAATAATACTTATTTTACTAATGCAAATTACAGTACAGTACATGGTAGGTTTAATACGTCCTCTGGTCAGTAGCTCCATGTTGTTCCCCAAAAAAACTTACAATAGTTTCATAATTTTCAAATAATTGAATATTGTTTATATTCATAAAAATCATATGTATATAATTCCTCTGTTATGGGCCTACTAGCTTTTTTGTTTAAAGTTGTGTTTTTTAGTACAAGACAATCAAACTTGCTTCAGACATATAGTGCCAGTCAAAAGTTTCAATACACTTGAATCTTGTGTTGATATTGGGCTGTTAATGATTTATTTGTACCATTCTTTCTCAACAACGAATGAGCAAATAAATTATTAAATTGAGTGCATACACCTGGATTTATTGTAAGGTGCTCTATTCCACACATGGTAAAAATTTGACATCCAGACTCAAATATTTACACAGACTTCCACCAGTGTTAGCTGAGTAGCTCAATCAAGTTACACTTTAGCCAGATGCGCTTTGTAGCCATCAACAACCTAATGGTGTCGTTGTTGTCTGGATATTTATCCAATCATCTCGGGCAGATTTAGTGATCACTGGCTGATTTCCTTTCACCGACTGAACTTTTAAGCCTAATTGGGACATTTTCGACATTACAGACATTTAACATTAGTCAGTTTATTTATCACAAAACCAGCTTTTTGTGTGGTTCGAATTAGAGCCGATTGGGACTGTGTTCAAGTTTCAATCACTGAACCCAAACTGTCATGTTCACATGAAAGGATATTGGTCAGGATGTTGAGAAGCAACCCACAACCCGCCGTGGCTCAGCAACCCTAAACAGCAGCATCAGTTCTTGACAACGGAGATAGGTTGCCACCAACTCGTACTGAGATGTTCCCCAAAACAAGAGAAACCTCTATTGTTATATTGTTGTATATTGAATAATCCGTTCACACTGGCTGTGATGTTAACGTCTGCCATAAAACATTGTGACCTATAAAATGACATGCCATGATAAAATGCTGCCTGTGCAGTGTTGTATAGTAACGAAGTAAAAATACTTCACTACTTTACTTAAGTATATTTTGGAGTACTTCATACTTTCCTCGAGTATGAAAATTTTTGATGACTTTCACTTTTACTTCACTATATTTCCGAACTTAATTGCGTACTTTTACTCCGATACATTTTCAATGTGTGGTTTAGTTACTCGTTACAAAAAAGCGAGAGAGAGAAACAAAGTGTTTTGATCCCACCTACTGATTAGCAAGTAGCAAGCAGGCTACCGAACAAAGTCGGTAGCCTACTAGCCTGGGCTTGTTCATCACCTCCAATAGGATACACCTGTTTCGCTTCTCCCATTAAACACAAAGCAAGTCTTGCAATCAGGAACAGCCACATGGAGGAGGAGACGGAGACCACAACGACTGCAACTACGTCGGACACGGCTCCAGGGGAACCACCAGCTGGTGATGAGAGCCCATGGCCTTATTTAAACACAATATACTCTTTCGTGGATGTTAAAGATTCGTCGTACCGCATGCAGTTTATGTTATTCCTGCCCGAAGATGTGGAAATTCTATCTTACAAAAACTCCCCGTCCAACTTGAAGAAACACATCGAGGTAACGTCTTATGAAATGGTTATAATCCTCCTGTTTCAGTAACTATAGCTTGGTCACTAGGCACTACTGTATTGTGAAACATTGACCATAAATGAACTTTGTTAGGCATTGTTTCAGTTCCATACGTGGTGTATTTAGCTTAGGCCTAATGTTGACTGTAGCAGGCTACCTAGATTCCTCTGTTCAAGGGGGGACAGAAGCCATAGCGATAGCAATTTAGACTAAATTTAACGAATATAGGAAAGGCATGCAAGTTCAAAACCAGGTTTACAGATGCCAATAAGCTGCATTTCCCTCCCAATTCTTTTTTCTTTTGCATAATGACCAGTTGTGTGCACCACCTACTGACTGTAGGATTGACTGATTCACTGATTTGTGAAGTAGAGTAATCGTAACAGCTCTTTTTCTTCATGTTGGCCACATTTTCTGTACTATTTATTTTTCTCATTTTCAGCACTGACCTTACCTGAAGGGAAAACTTAAGGCTTACAAAAACTTTGTATTTTCTGTCCTGGAGGGTTTACTAAGAAGCTGGTTCAGTTGTAAAGCAGGTTAAGTTAACCTTGTGCTATAGGTAAAGCACCTAATTTTCTTAACTAAATGATGCCTGCAGGTATATCTATTAGCAGGTTTAATTTTGCCTGCACTTGGTTGTGTACATTATTTTAAGTGTATTTGACAAGTTTACCAAAATATAAAAAATGTCATTCAAACTGCATTTGCTTTGTTTTACTTTTTACTTGTACTTTTCATTACATTACTTGAGTACATCCATTTTTACAGTAATTTCCATACTTAAGTACAAGAAGTCTCAGATACTTTAAGACTTTAACTCAAGTAACATTTCAGTCAGTGACTTGGACTTTTACCAAAGTCATATTTTGGAGAGGTACTTGTACTTTTACTTGACTCTGAGATTTCAGTACTTTATACAACACTGTGCCTGTGCAAAAACTTCCAAGTAAGAATACATCTAATGAAATCCCAGAAAGAAAGAGGCCAACTTCCAAAACACAAATTTAATGCAAATTGTATTAAATTAACTTCTTAATTAAACAATAATTAAGGCTGTGGATACGTAAACGTATGTAAACATGATTTCTTAGTTTTCTATTTTTAGTAAATTTGCAAAACTTTTCCCCACATTGTAATAGTGCGGCGTTAGTGTGTGGAATTTTGAGAGAGGAGGTTAGTTTAATGCAATTTGGAATAAGCCATAACAAAATGTGTAAAAACTGAATGAATGAGTTGCAATTTGGAGAAAATTAAACACAGGGAAGCTGTTCCTTGGAGCAGAATGAAATGGGGAAAAATGTCTAATCAAGCTGTTTCAAAAATCACATATTCTGGTCAAATTATATTAAGAAGCTGAAATTGAAATAATAATAATAGTAACAAAAAAAATCAATGCCCAGTAAAATATCATACCAGGACAATTCTCCACTTGATTGTGATCTTCTTTATCTGAGTTTTATTCTCCAAGTCTGACAAACTAGACACATGTGCATCAGTTTTCAGTTTGTTTTATTTTTTAAATGAAGTCCTGCTGTGTAAATCACACTTCATTATCTAGAAGTATGTTTGTCAGTGTTACACAGCTGTTAATGAAAACAAACACCATTCAGAAGTATCTCTAAAGTAGATTCCATCATGCAGATCTGTCTGGGCCGAGGGAAGTGGATCCCAGATGAGTTCACTCCTCTTCCAGTTCAGATCCTGTTAGATATCCGTCCACTGCCAATTCGCTTCGGTTCATTTCGTGTCCAGGGACTGAACTGGATACGAAATGAACCGAATTTAACTGCAGCATATTTGTTTATTAGTTTTTGGTATTTATGACTTTTGTTGGACACAAAAATTTCCCACCAAAATGTTTTCAGTTTTTTCATAGGCATGCACCGATCCACCTTTTTTTCCCCACTTCCGATACGATACAGATATCTGAGGTTTAGTATGAATTGATACCGATCCGATACACACCCGGTATTTTCTGTAGTCAGAGAAACAGTGCTGAATTTAATTAAAACATTTTATTTCACAAACACAAATGTACTGAATCACAAACTTATTTGACAGCTACGCCCCAGTAGAGCACATTTAAATACACCAATAGCTTCATAAGCTTCATAAGTCAAACATGTGAAAACAAACCACAAAAAACTTTCTTTCAAATGGCTCAGAAAGTGCATTTAGTATTATTAAATATAATGCAACATAAATAATAAAGCATGATGTCACTCAGAGCACAAAGTGTAGCATTAGACTGAACAGGTCTGTCCTTAAGGATCGGGCACATAGTCACCGATACCCGAACTGGAATTTATTTTCAATATCGGGACCGATACAGACATTAATATCGGATGGGTGCATCTCTAGCACCCAGCCTGGTGTTATATGGATGTCAGTTGTAGTCAAAAGGGAACATTTTGTAAAACTGTGACAAAATAAAACAAGAAAATAAATCCTCGTCCAAATGCTCTCTGAACTCGGTGTGTTCCTCATGTATTCGTTAACTGGCAGTGATGTGCCACTAAAAGCCTGCGGTGATGTGCAGAAGCTAAAACATTAACAGAGTGTCAGTGTCTTGATTTATATTTTTGCTGCATTATAAATATAAGGACGAGCTTAAAATTATGCAAGACGGTGAATTATTCAGCCGTTCCCCTCACACTCACAGATGCGTTTTGACTTCATGCTGCACAGGCGTGGTGAGCAGTAAGGACACCACCAGGGTTTTGTTTTTATTTGAGGTGAAATAGCTGATTTAAAACAGAATTGAATAGAACGAACAAAATGTAGTTCAAAATGGAAGAAAAAGGGGGATAATTAGTTTTTTAACAGCAGTATGTTTTTTTTTAAGAAAATGATATACCACCCATAGAGCATGTAAATAAGGCAATTTATTTGCAAAAGCATGCAGCTGCATGCTCAGTGTGAGTGCTTTAGAAGGAAATGAGTGTTTGAAAGTGTTAATGAGAGCATTTCCCTTACATATATAAATATATACTTTTCCTTTAATGAAAAATGCCTAGCAGTCATTTTAATGTTTTTGGATTTTATCCTTGTCTTTTCACGTTTTTTTGTTTTGTTTTGTTTTGAGGTTTTTGGCTGTGAAACTTAGTTTTCTTTGGGTGGAATCAAATCTTACAGAAACTGGTCTTTGTTTATCTGCAGCCTACATAGATGCATTACTCAGAAATATCTCATCTTGAGTTATCAGAGGATGCAGCCTTAAATTCACTGTTGCAAACAGCAGGAGGGAGGGAGGGGAAGCTGGGTGAGACAAGGGGGGGGATACGTCATGCCACACACCGGCTGGCTGCTCCACAGAGCCGTGTGTGTGTGTGTGTGTGTGTGTGTGTGTGTGTGTGTACTGCCACCTAGTGATGAAGGCTGAACGAGAAGACTGAGTGAGTCATGCTCTGTAGCCGAGCTGCCTGGCTGCAGAGGGACCCGGGTGGTGTCAGAAATTAGCCTCTTTTTAACATTCGCAACAGAAGGTCAGGCGCTGTGAAGACAGTGAGCGCGGAGCGTGAAAAGCAGGAATCGTTGGAGATATCGGAGGGAGCCCTGTGGTGCTCTGGAGCTCTGACATAACGAAACAACACAGCAGGACCCCTGACTGCGAGTCTGTAACTCTGTAAAGCAAAAGAGTAGCAAATATCAGAGTTCAGCTGAAAGGAAGGAGAAGGGCGTTCTTGAGTCATCTTTCTCTGCTTTACACTCTCACCTAAAGCCTCAAACTTCATATTGCTTTGGATTGCATGTGACAGACCAAGAAGTAGTAGTGCATAATTGAGGAAAGAAAGTCTTTTTATTTCTTTTATAAAAATCTGCAAGTGTTGTGTGCATTTTGTAGTCGGTTGTCCTGAGGGAACAACTTATAGAAAGACATTTTATTGCAGTCGCAGCTGCAGTTTGATGGAGGTTTGTCTCTGCCAGCTTTGCAGGGTTAGACACTCAAATTGTTGACAGTTTATTTTCTTGCAAAACTGTCCAATCTTGGTGCAGTTTTCTGCCCCCAGTCTTCTAACAGTTGCAGGATTGTCATGTATTTAGCTCCATCCATCTTCCAAATATTTCTGACCAGCCTCTCTTTCCCAAGAAGTAAAACCTTCCCAGTGGTATGATGCTGCCACTAACATGTATCCCCAGGTTTTTTCAGGTTTTTGTACAGTGTTAGTTTTCCTCCGTACACAGAGCTTTCACATCTGAGCTGTAGATCTCGGATCTCCACAGATTCCATGATTAATGCTGTCTCTGTCATATCTGTCAGTTTTGGTGATTGACAATGACCGTTGGAACAAAGCTTGATGAGATATTCAAAGGTTGGGAACCACTTCCTCCCTCACTCGTGTGTTTCTTGGTTTACGTTTACGCGAGACCGTTGCCTGGAAACTGTCGGTATTTTCAGATGTCGACTGGGGAAAAGCTCCAAGTTCAGACAGCACCACCAGGACACTTTGAGTAGCTGTAGTTGCCATTCCAGGCCACTATATGGCGCTGTGATTTTAGCCTGTCATTGAACGAGCTTTTGCTTTTGACCCTCTTTGTAAACAGTAAGCCGTCTCCCATGAACCAGAAATTTCAGAAATTGTGCTAAACTGAACAGATTAAGTAGCACAACGCAGCACAATCCTATCCACCATTGTTTCTGTTGTTGCCGTTCATGCACAGAATAAATCCTGCAGCCATGCGTTGATGCGCATGTCCGCTTTCACATCGGCTCAGGGAACAGCCGAGGTGCTGGAGGTGTTACAGAAACGTTTCACTCTGAGAGCTGGCGTCACAAAGTGCCGGTTTGACCGACTCTGGTTTCTGGTGTTACGTAAAAGAGCAGCTGGATTACAACGAAAATGCTACGGTTTAACTGAAGAGCAACGCCGTGTAAACGGAGTCATCAGCTTTGCTGTTTGTCCACAAATGTTCTCCAACAAATCTCTGCAGCCTTCACAGAACAGCTGGATTCATGCTAAGATTCGCACTCTGTTAAATACCTTCTGAAGGGTGACTGTTGCACTGGATTGCAATTAAGGGTATACCATTAAATAGGGGCCTGAGTAAAAATGTATGCCACACTTTTCAGTAAAATGTGTGTATTTTCCCTATGCTTCACAACTACGCACATAATGTCGGTCTATTCCACATAAAAAAGTATATGGTCGTAACATGAAAAATGAGAAAATGCTCACGCTGTTGTAATGTATTTGCAAGGCTTTGTAACATGCATGCAACACTGATTCTGTTTATTTGGAGAAAGGAAGAGGGGAAAAGAAAATCTTTCCAGCGGCTCACAAAATGACGGGTTTCAGGAGGTTTATAATTAGACATTTGCCACAGAACCTTTTATAAAACCTGGCACTGAGAGCAGTCCTCAAGGGCAGCAGGCTGTAAAAGTTTCAACATCATCTATTTCCGCTGTAACCTTGATGAGTAACATATGTTTGCGAGGGGTCAGACGTGTCGCGCGGATTTATGCCTCCGAACTCCGAAAAGTGCAATTTCATCCGCCCACAGCTCACACATCCAGGTTTCTCGCTTTAATTTAAGCACGCGCCCGGCTCCTCTGTGCTCGACTTTATATTTAAAGCAAATTTATGTCGAGGAAATGCGTAGAGGAGTCGCGCTGCTTTTTTCCAGTCAATTTCTTAGTGCTAAAGGGGACTGTGTGCTGGAGGGCGGGGAGGAAAAAGAGCAGTGTGTAAGTCATGTTAGAGAAGAGGTAGAATTTCTTTGACGGGAGGCGTTTAAAGGAGAAAACAGGTTGTGTGGGAAGTGTTGCCTTGAACACTGCTGAAAGGAAATGTCACAGGTGTTTATCCATTCGTTGAACTCCTCTCTTCCATTACCTGCTGCAAAATTGCCATAAGACCTCTAAATGACTGTAGACTGTAGTCAATTTTGAGATTCAGCGCCCCATGAAGACAAGTAATACCACAGTTCAGTCCACCATGAAAAGGGTTAAGGCAGCCACTTAGTTCATAGGGGGAAAGTGGCTCCCCTTTATAATTACATGTCTTTTGTTAATAAATGGTCTTGTATCCTTCGTTTAGTGATACAAGAATAGCAGCACACGTTCTTTTGAGAAGTTTTCTTTTTCCCCTCGGAGCTCAATCACCACTTGGAAAGCAACGCTCCATCACCTAATTACTGCTCGACAGGTCATTTCAGTCAAGCAAGACTCCGGCTGAAGGAGGGAAATGAAGAAGATTTAATAACTGTTGTTGATTTCATTCTGACTCTGAGCTTTATAGAAATCTCATCTAGATGTTAAGAATAATATACTGCTCAAAAAAATAAAGGGAACACTTTAAGTGTGAAACACCCGTTTAAGTGTTCCCTTTATTTTTTTGAGCAGTGTATAAAGCAGAGTATTCCACCATGATTTTGGATACATTTCTGACCCACGTAGCTCTCAGGAGTCAAAGTTACAAGTTTAAAAGGTCAGTATTCTGTGTTTTCCAAGCACATAGTGCCATTTTATAACATAATAGAGTAACTATGTTCCCTTAAGTTGGCATAAAAATGCTGTATATATAAATATGACTTGAGAGAAATTTTGCTTTCTAATTTAATATCTTGAAATTGGGCCTCTGTCTCTTTAAAAACTTCTGCCCTTTCTGAAACTCCGCCTTCAGGAAATCATAACAACAGCGCTCCTCTATTAACCCTTTAACAATGTTTTTACCAGCCTTACGCTGAGAAGTAACTTGCATAATGAGCTCAGCAGATATACAGTTTCACTGGGTGTTTGCTAATTGCTGCTGGCTAGTCTGAAGGAGCTGAGAGAGGGTCGAGCGATGCTTTGGATGAGGCAAATAACATTACAGCATGATGTAAAGCTAAAACATAATACCTAATCATGCCCCTTTAACAAGTTTATTGTGAACAGTGAATAGTGGGCAGTGTGGTAATCTGGATCCAGGAGGTTCTTGAAACACCATGAGAGACAGGGCAAGAAGGTGAACAGAAAGGGGTAAGAGATGTGAATTTTTTTGGAAGATGAGGGAAAAGGCTTACGGTTGCCAAGGATAGCTGTAGTTTGGCAACGGTAGAAGCAAACATGAACAATACAGTCCATGTTGGCCACACTTTCAAATACTGATCAGCTGAAGTCGGAGTAAGAGGAATGTTTAGGACATTTGATTGCTGGAAAAGATGTCGTGCATTTTCTCTCTCCGCAGTGGGAGACGGTTGTTTACAGCAATTGGTGGTAAGGCTCATAGGCTAGCTTCCTTTATGATCCAGCTGGTGCATTACATACTTGATAGCCAAACTCCAAACTCCAGATCCAATCATTTAAAACTTCAACACAGTCCACACATCCAGCAAGCAATCATTTCTTAATAGTCGAGGGTCTCTACAAGAATAGCTGATAGAGAAGTAAGACAAAAGACATATGGCTGAAATTATGACTGACTATGGAATCTCTATGGTAAGTATTGATGACGCGTTGTTTTAGATTTTCATTTGAAAAAAAGCTTGAAACTCATGTGTCAGCTCCCTTCCACTTTACCAATACAGTATGTCTAACTGTAATAAATTACTCTGCAACTGTTTTAAGTCTGCTCAGATAATGGACGGATGGATAATGGATGTTTTTCTAACGTAATGAAATGTGTGAAAATTCAACACTTTGTCTTATTTCTTCTCCACTGGCACACACTAATGATGTGACGTTATCTCAACAGTGTTTCCTTAGCAGTCTGAAAGCCTCAGACCAAACCACTTGATTCATGCTCAGCTGTCTCCTTGTCTCAAATGCTTTTCACATCATAAACTCAGGTGTTCTGCAGAAACACACAGCGTAGAAGTCAAGGAAACACGAGGAAGGAGAGGTGACATTGACAAAGTGGGAGTGTGTAGCAGCACACACGGCTCCCTCACTGCAGGAAACACCTGCTGCACACTGTCAGCAACTTAACCTTTTATCACATAAATCCCTCAGCGGAGGATTAGACGTGACAGAAGTGAGACAAGACCTGTTTAGGAGACGGGGTGACAGGGGCAAAGCGAAGAGTAAAGTTGAGAAAGTAATCTAGGGTAGAAAAAGAGAGATTTTTGCTGTGAGATAAGAATAAGAGAACATCTCTGAGAGGAAATGAAGACAAGAGGAAAGAGCTGACAACCCAGTCTACAAGACAGGTAATTATAAGGATGTGTTAAAATCAGACCCCTCATTAGTTCATGCATCAACACAACCTGATAGAGCCTTTTGGTGTCAACTTCCTTTTAATCAATGTAGGCTTTAGTATTAATATCGAACAACTGGGTTTAGCCTGTATGAGACAACTTATTCCAAGGACCCACAGCATCACAATAAGGAATCTTTCCTTAGGTGTTTTTCTTTCTACATTTAGGACTCTTGTAGAAAGTAGATGATGTTGATGTTAGCACAAGCTTCTTCATTTGCATCCTAACTGCTCTTTTGGTCAAACAATATAGGAAGTCTCCAAACACAAAATGAACAGTAGAGATATGGTTATCCTTGGCAATCCATCCATGAGGTCCCAGGAGAGATGAGCCGGTAGATAACAAGGCACTGGGATTTTTTTTTTTTTTAGGGTCCATAATTCCACAAAATGTCATAGTAATCACTCTGCTCCTCTGCTGATTGTCTTTAGATCAAAGCGGCCCACAGTCAGACAGATTGACAGACCTTGAATAAAAAGTAAAGTGATTTAATCCCCTGTTGGCAGTTCTGTTGGTTTTGAACTGTGTATATAAAGGATGATGAATGTGCTCTTTCACAGTTGAAAGGCAGCTAATGGAGCAGGGAGACTTTGTTAGACGAAAAAACACTCTAACAAGGACATGAAAGACACAAAGGACACAGGACTTTTCCAGAATTTACTTCTCCTTCACCAAATTACAGATCAACTGTTATACAGTAACCATAACATTTGCCACACTGTTTATTATCTCATGTCATCCTACACATTAAAGAGGGTGGGGGTATTTACAGTATGGCATTTTAATATCAAATTATCTCAAACATTATGATGTATTCTCCATAGCACATACAAACTATACAGATTACAATTGGACTGAATCTCAATGAGCATTTTTTTATGTACAGTGTAATACGTAGGAAGAGGTAATTGACTATTAAACCTATCAACTTTAGGCTTAAGGGTCTGCAATTCTGCAAAAAAAAAGAAAACAATTCTTTGCACTTGGGTTTGTTTAAGGTCTGGGACTGTTTAAGGTGATTCCTGAACCAATCCGATTTATGCCTGAACTTTGACTCAGTCATGCCACAACCTTCCTTTGATATTTTCTTTTTTGTTTTGTTTTGTTTCTTGAGGAATTTGTAACTGGACTTGCTGGTGTGCTTTAGGTTTCTGTCTTGCTGCATGTATGGTTAAGCTTAGATCAGGAATGGGATGGCTTGTACATTCACCTTTAGGGTGAATGTCATGCTAACTGAGATTTAGCTTCTCATCACAGGTATATTCCAACTAAGAGGCCAAATAGAGACTAACACAAACAGCATTTACTGTACTCGGCTGTTTTTAAGCTGTCCATATTTAGGTTTAGAAATTGATTGCTATAGAGAACATCTTAAGACATCTCCCTCTGTTTTCCATGACCCAGACTGCTCCATGCCATCTGCTGCCTGGCATTTAATGCATAAAATATTTTTTAAAATTAATCTATTTCTGACAGACAATTACACTTTATGCATTGCCTTCTGATATCTGGACTTTATTTTCGTTTCTGTAATTATCCACCTAACGTTCTTGATACAGATCTAGATGTTTAGAAGCAACTACATCATGTCCAACTTTTGAGTAAAGAAGACAAATAGCATTAAAATGTTCCACAAACACATCAATCAAAGCAGTTCTGGGCCTCAGATTTAGGTTCTCAGTGTTCTTAACTATTAAGACAGCCCACTCCCTGAATGTTTCTGTAACACTCCCTGACCTGAAGCGTGGGCTGAGTGCTGCTCTTAAATGCACTTTTTGCGTTTATTTCTCCCAAAGAGGCTCTGTAGCACTGAATGCGGTGTTTTACCATTCCATTTGACAGCGTCAGCTTGCTTAAAGTTCTTATGGGCTTAAACACTCAGCTTCGCCAGAGCAGGTTGCGATTGCTTAATCCCGCCAGCGACAGGGATTGCTGTCAAAGTTTCACAGAATTTTGCCAAATAACGAGAAGAGAACCACTCGGGGTTCAGATCAGCCTAAAGCTTTGACTCATGGTTCCTGAAAACATCCGTCAGGCTTACAGGACTTTCCTGATTAAATTAATCTCAAAAATTTGGATGCAGCTTTTCTTCACAGCATCACCATGAGTCCCACTGTAACATTACCCCCCCCCCCCCCCCCCCCCCCCCACACAACCTCCCAACAACTGAAGACTTGTTTAGCTCCAGTGTGGTCGGTTTGAATGCTTCCTCCAGCTGTGGACTTATTTCTATCTTTTTTTTTTTTTTTCCAATACACAGGGTCATATTCTGTGACAGAGTCCTCAACGCAGGTTGAGTTTTACTGCAGTGAGCAGATAACACAAGTCACTGTCTAATTTATTTTATTTCTTGACAGTGCCCACAAATGATTTATTACCTCCTGTCACAGGCTCCTTATTAGGCCACTCCTGTTTAATGAGGCCACATTAGCATAAATATTAAGATGAAGACAGCATCCACGAGGTCAGCTCTACCTCTGCCAACCTTGATTGGTTTGACTGTCTTATTTTTGTATTTGAGAAAGGGCGTAAGGGGGGGTAAATCAAGCAATATTTCACTGTTGTGTGTGGCCAAGAAAAAGAGAACCGATGACCTCATAGCTGACTAGCAGGAGGAATTAGACTCTTAGCTGCAAAACTAAAAGTAACATTGAAATGCGCGTGGTGGTAAATTGGAGAATTGCTTGTTCTCGTGCAGCCTGTTAGACTTTTTAGGTCATATTTTCAAAATAAAAAAAAGAAAAAGAAAAACATCACTGAATTGCAAATTTTAGTAAGCTACAAAATCATCTTTTATTCAGATTAGATGTTTATTCTCCAGTGGTAACTGATAAACCCAGTTTGTTATACCTGAGATCAGCTGAAACCAATGAAAAAAAAAAATCAATATAATAAGTCAAAGCTGGACATCAGCACCCACATGAATAAAAATGGAATGATTTTCATTGTTGTAGGTCCACCTTTACAGACTTGCTTTTTAAAAAAACAACACTAACTCCACGTCAATGTTTTGTAGAAACACTTTACTTTGAGTGATATGTCTCTACCACTTGGGAAACCAGCAGACTGAAATGGTTGCCTGTTTATCTGTGCAAAATCACCCAAGCCTAGTCAAACTTAATGTGAAGTGTCAATGAGAATTAGTTTCCAAGCCTTGACATGGATTTTCCTTGTATGGAGTGCTGGACTTTGCCTGGACCATTTTAACACATGGATAGACTCTGCTTTGTGGCGCTGACTCTATACTAGTAAATGTTGTTTTACTGGAATATGAAAATCACCCTCTGTCTTACATATGTGTGCAAGTATTTGGAGTGTTTTCAAAAAAATAAAAAAAAGACATCTTAAAAAACTGAATATAAAATAAGATGAGCTAACATCTAGCATGTTAACCACCTTGGCATCTGGCTAACTAATGAGCTATTCTTAAGTTTCAAGTTAACTAGTTATAGATAAAAATATGTTACAGGAAATAATGGCGATATTTTAAATAAGTGATAAGACCAAAACAGAAAGTTTTTGTCTCACCACTTCCACCATTCTGAAACACAGTGGTGGCAGCATCATATATATATGAATAACCGTAGGTAGGAAGGTATCTTACGGAGCCCTCTAGGGGACATGGGGATTTTTTTTTCTTTTGCGTTACCTCGCAATACTTTTGCGTTCCCTCGCAAAACTTTTGCGTTCCCTCGCAGTACTTTTGCGTTACCTCGCAAAACTTTTGCGTTACCTCGCAATACTTTTGCGTTCCCTCGCAAAACTTTTGCGTTCCCTCGCAAATGTTTTGCGTTACCTCGCAATACTGTACTGGTCAGTTATGCAGCATAATTGAATACTGTAAGCCTTTCCTACGGTGGGCGCCGTACTTTATGCTTTAATATAAGGTTATGTGAGGTATTTCCATGAATTTTAGTATCTTTTTGTGAAATATCTGAAGTTTTATATCTTTCCTTAGGATAGAAAGGTACGGAGCCCTCTAGGGGACATGGGGATTTTTTTTTCTTTTGCGTTACCTCGCAAAACTTTTGCGTTCCCTCGCAAAACTTTTGCGTTCCCTCGCAAAACCTTTTGCGTTACCTCGCAAAACTTTTGCGTTCCCTCGCAAAAGTTTTGCGTTACCTCGCAATACTGTACTGGTCAGTTATGCAGCATAATTGAATACTGCAAGCCTTTCTTACGGTGGGCGCCGTACTTTATGCTTTAATATAAGGTTATGTGAGGTATTTCCATGAATTTTAATATCTTTTTGTGAAATATCTGAAGTTTTATATCTTTCCTTAGGATAGAGAGGCACCACAAACCTACGATATAAACAGAAACTTTCCGTAAGTAGGAAAGAAATAAAAACACATTATAATTTGGACTATTTCTGAGTTATTATCGCGGTTAATAAATCATCTGACAGTTTTGATTGTGTCTCTGTTGTGTTCTGAATGGTTTAAAGAGCTGCTTTCAGTGCCGCTCCATCTTAGCCTTAACAGACATAAACATGCAGTAATAAATCGATTTTCAATCAGTGTTTTGCACCAAGCAGTTTTTACTGTTAACAAGTTTTTATTATTAAAAACACGACAAACTAATGATGGTAAAGGGCCGCACTGGGTTAACTCGGGGAATCTCATCTGTCCGTGTATCAATCAACTCCAAACCTTTTCTTTGTTCTGTCACAATTATCGATTTATTCCATTTTGATGATTATGCTCCAAACTTTGCAAGGACTGACCGCCCCGCTCACCGCTTCCTCATACACACAAAGCCAGTATCCTTCCCATTCATGCCTGGTGACGTCACTCCCACGTCGACACACCTAAGTGTCAAAGCCGCTGCTCCTGTCATATCAATAATTACTTATTTCATTCATATGGCTCTTACAGAGCCTCAGTGAAAACTTGTTTATTATTATTAACTGTTTGGTGCAAAACACTGATTGAAAATCGATTCATTTATTACTGCATGTTTATGTCTGTTAAGGCTAAGATGGAGCGGCACTGAAAGCAGCTCTTTAAACCATTCAGACTACGAACACAACAGAGACAATCAAAACTGTCAGATGATTTATTACCCGCGATAATAACTCAGAAATAGTCCAAATTATAATGTATTTTTATTTCTTTCCTACTTACGGAAGGTTTCTGTTTATATCGTAGGTTTGTGGTGCCTTTCTAAAGAAAGATATAAAACTTCAGATATTTCACAAAAAGATATTAAAATTCATGGAAATACCTCACATAACCTTATATTAAAGCATAAAGTACGGCGCCCACCGTAAGAAAGGCTTGCTGTATTCAATTATGCTGCATAACTGACCAGTACAGTATTGCGAGGTAACGCAAAACATTTGCGAGGGAACGCAAAAGGTTTGCGAGGTAACGCAAAAGTATTGAGAGGTAACGCAAAAGTTTTGCGAGGGAACGCAAAAGAAAAAAAAATCCCCATGTCCCCTAGAGGGCTCCGTAGTATCTAATGTTCCATTTGATACCTTCCAAAAGTAGCTGTGTTCATGCTGATTAATAACAAGCGGATTCAAATAATCAATTAATCAGATTTTTAAAACTCGCATTATATTTTTTTCAAGCAGGGCAGGTTTTTAACTAAGCGGTTAAGTAGGCTCTGCGAATGCGTCTCAGTTGTTAACTGGACCTTCCCGGCTGCCGTACTATAACACGATTTGTTTATCACAATAACAAGGTGTTCATGCTAAGTGGTTTAGAGTGAGAAACATGTCTGAATATTCACATGTAAAATCAACTAAGCTTGTTCTGAAGGGTCAGAATAAAGGGTAAGTGTTCTGCTTTGTTTGTAGCGTTAGTTCTTGAGATGTCGCGTTGTTTGAAGCAGTCTCTTCCCTAGCTAGCTTTAGCTAGAGCGCTAACCTAAACAGTGACGTTGGAAATCATGAAAGACCTCAAAGAACCTTTAAGATTTAAAATGTCTCCGTTATTTAGTGTAACATATTTTAGCTATAGCTAGATAACTTGAATCTTAAGAATAGTTCGTTAGTTTATTAGTCAGCCACATGCAGTGGTAGCTAACGTGCTAGCTGTTAGCTCATTAGTTTGCAGTGTTTCTTACGCTTATTTTATCAGTTGTTTAAGGTGTTGGGTTTTGTTTTACCTTGAAATGGCCGCACCTACTAACATCTGCAAACTTAGGATAATGTGTGAGGTTATGTCTGTCTGTTGATGAGCTTTTCCTGAAATAAGGAATCTATTCGATTTAATTGGTTTGGGAATACATTCAGAGTGTACTTATGTTAATATGCGCATGACGACAACATGAACATTGAATTGGATTTTTTCCCCCCAGAAAAAAGAAGAAGCACAAGGATAAAAAGAGAAAATCTGCAAATGACGAAGATAAGCAAGATATTGTTGGTATGACCTGTTGTTATTATTATTATTATTTTATTGTTGTTGTTGTTATTAAATTTCCAAAGTGTGCTTGAATGCTAAGAACGCTATTGAAAGGGTTTAGCATTGTTCACTGTGAGTGAACAATGCTCAGGTTGCTGTAGTGCAGTAGAGTCTAAATGTGTCCCAGCTTTAACTTGAGGGAATTTAGTTTGAAGCGAAACGTGTAATACGTTAAATATATATCTATTTATCTACTTATTTGCCAGACTTTAACCGCAGCTTTCTGCAGTATTTTGCTTGCAGCTCTTTAAGTATCTAGATTTGGTCTCCATGGGTGGTTTTATCAAAAGGCATTTTACATATTTTTACAGTCAGAACTAAAGTACAGAGGTTTGTAGTCTTTTTTTGTTGTTGTATCTGTCACCATGTCTGATTCATTCTGGTTTGTGATATGAGTGGGCAGAATGAAAATTTGGTTCTCAAAATATGATTTTATATATATATATATGTATATGTTCTCTGAAAGAACTTGAGGTATGTGTCTTTAAATTCTATTATCCATACCTGTCTTTGTTTCTGCCATGCAGAACTCATCTTGTGTTCCCAGACCTGTTCTCTAAATGTAAATAAATTCAACATTGGTCATTTTAATGACTTACTTGCATAATAAAACTTTAATTGTCCTTTTTTTTAATCCCCTGAAAGTCAGTTATATTTTGAAATATCTGCCACCTTCAAATAAAGCAGAGGACGTGATTAAATTCGTATAACAGTAACTTGAATGACATGACCAACTTCCTTTACAAAGGCTCTACATCCTGCCAGATTTTAGTGTAAAGAACAACAAGTGAGACTGTATTGAATGCATAATTTAACATCTCCATGACTGGACCTTTATAAAAGATTCATAAAAGGCCATTTTTCTTGGCCTCATACGGTACCTTGGTTTCTCTGTTCCCCAGGTGGTTGGTGGTGTGTCAGTAGTTTTGGAGACGTTGCAGGAACGGTTGCCATAGAAATGCAGAATAACTCATACATTCATGCCCTGGATACTGGGCTCTTCACGCTTGGCGCACCACACGGAGGTATGAAGAGAGACGGGGATTATGATGCAATTATTACTTCAAGGGTTTAGTTCATTCATGCAGTTCATGAGCAGTTTGGTATTCCAGCCAGGTGATTCCATTATTACTATTGGAGCTCCACAATATAGCTCCAACAGAGCTATATTGTGGAGCTATATCACATACATTGGCTTTGTATGTGAGACATACAAAACCAATGTATCACAAAGCACACATTGGCTTTGTGATATCAATGTGTGCAATATTGCAGTTACAAAATATTGAATGCAATATTTATTAAACTATTATACACTGCTCAAAAAAATAAAGGGAACACTCAAATAACACATCCTAGATCTGAATCAAAGAAATATTCTCATTGAATACTTTGTTCTGTACAAAGTTCCATTTGCACAACAGCAGGTGAAATTGATTGTCAATCAGTGTTGCTTCCTAAGTGGACAGTTTGATTTCACAGAAGTTTGATTTACTTGAAGTTATATTGTGTTGTTTAAGTGTTCCCTTTATTTTTTTGAGCAGTATATTTAAAATTGTAAGTTTTTCAATTCTACATGCAGATGATCTGTTTGACCTTGATGTCTAAGTTTTCATTAAATATCTAATGTTTTCATATCTTGTCATACGGCACTACACTGTCTGATGACTTTCATCAGCAGACAGATTCTTTCTCTTTTCCATATTGCTTGAAACCTGTGGCCTGTTTAATAATATGGAACATCCTTCTTAAGTAGATTTCCTTTAATTGAGTTCACCAGACAAACTAATCAACCAGCTCTCTGAAATTAATTACAGTGATTCAAAGAGCCCTGACACACAATACCATCTATACATTTAATAGCATAACAAAAAAGTTTATCTTTATGACACATTAATCTAATTTGCATAATAATTTGGAACACGGTGTAATCAAGTGGTTCATTTCAATTAATGTATGTTTAAAGACCACTTTAAACCACTGGGCGACTGTGGTAGAGTAGTCGTCTTGCGATCGGAAGGTTGTAGGTTCGATTCCAGCTTCCTCCTGCCACATGTCGATGTGCCTCTGGGCAAGGCACTTAACCCCAAATTGCCTACCGATCTGCGTATCGGTGTATAAATGTGTGTGTGTTTGTGAGTGCGACTGGGTGAATGTGACTCTAGTGTAAAGCGCTTTGAGTGGTCAAAATGACTGGAAAATCGCTATAGAAGTTCAGTCCATTTACCATTTAAATGTGAGAATTTATTACATTTAGTTTAAAACACGTTTGAAGGACTTTTCTAAAACAAAAATAAAATCTTGCCAGAAAAACGACAACTTTTACTGTAGGGTTTAATAACTGACAAATATTTCCTGGTTTTTACTGTTTAGTGTTTTTAACACGTGAATATGTGAATTAATTAGTCATATCAGTTTGTTTAATTTTTTTTTTTTACCACATTTGTGCCTTTTTATGTTTCATATTTTGTATAGATATAATCTACATATCACCATAGAATATGACCTTATGAAGAAAACACTTGTAGTCCATGCAGGGAAAAAAGATATTAACAATTGATGAATAAAATATTCTTTACAACCAGCCTTGAATTGTAAAATACATTTTGAACTTATTGAAATGTATATTCTCTAGTAATCAATGTGGAGGGAAAATAAAGTACAGAGCTGAAAGCGCCAAGTCATTATGCAACGATTATAGAGCCTTGATGAGTTGAGTAAAATGTGGATAATAAAAGTTAGAATAATTGAATCTGTCAATCGGATTGAAATACCACCAGCTGTCCAGTTTTTCCACAAAAAAAGTGAAAACCTGGTCTGGGTTTTCTGCCTAGAGAGTTTTGTGGGAATAAAGTTGTCTTCTGGCTTAAGCAACAAAGGAGCTAAAGTGGAGGCGAAGTCAGATGCCAGGTGAAACGCCTGATAGGAGCTGAGTTGAAGAGAAGTCCAGAGCTAATTCAAAGATATCACCTCCATCTACCTGCAGGCACTTCTGACAGAGTACGGCTCATTGAATCAGTCTGCCCTGAAAAACACCCGGCACACAATTAATTCTGCCCATGCTCAGCAGGAACATCCAATTCCCTCAGTGAGCCTTCGGTCTCTGCATGCATATAAGCCCATTTGGATGAGATGAATGGGACCAAAAGCTTCCAGTGTAGAAGGAAAGGCCACAGAGCCACTCAAAAACGTGGTCACAGTCTCTACAAGATTATGAAGATAATTAGCATTTCCATTCTAGATTTTATGAGACGTTTTAATCAAACCACACCAGACGTGAATAATGCGTCCGGGGGAATCTCCTCATCCACAGCTGCGTTGGAAAAACTGAGAAATCTCAGGGAATAATTAAAAATTTATATCTGCAAGCTCAGCACCGCACCGGAATCCTGGCGACGGCGGAGCTCCGACACCGCCACCTGTCGCCATTCCCGCACATATCCACTAGGGGGTGCGTTTGACGAGTCTTTTAATTCACCATCAGTCCATGTCAGTACGAGTCCAGCTGCAAGTCTTACACGTTCAGCCTAAATCCGACCTTCCAGTTTGAGAAAGAAAACCACTAGTGAAATAAGTCAGGTGGCGTGGTTAAGGTGATGTCACTAAATTGTGAGCATATTGTGTTTATTACTATTCGGTTATGTCACACAGAACCGCTATGAAATTGTGTGTGGAAGTTATTCTACCCTAATGTTTTATGGAAAATGGTCAGATTTTGAAGCTTGACCACACCTACACACTTTAATGTAGCAGAAAGATGCATTAAAGCAAAAAGAGAGAGGAAAGGATTACATAAAATTTTATGTTTAAATAAAATTTAATTTTTATTTAGATAGCTTTTGATCTTCTAAATATGTTAAGGCTTTAAAAAAGCTATATTAGACCTTCACAGCACTTTTGCTGCCCAGGCTTAATTAATGAACTCAGTTCAAACATTAATGTTAATTTAAAAGGAACATTCTGGTCTATGGCTGTATTGTTTAGAGTAGCCACAGCGCCTGACCTAAAACTGACAGCAGTAGTCTGGTAAACTCTGGCATTTTAAAGTGGAAATTTTGCAATAAACCTGCTTGTTGAGCTGTACAATGGAAAGTAACAGAGTTGATGGTGTTCATCTTAGGAAGTACTGTTATCACGCCAGAAGTATAAACTTGATGTATGTAGACGTTTATCAGAAATGAGTGTGAAGCCTTAAAATGTGTGTGACGTTTCAGATGACGAGGGCCCGGACCCACCAGAGCAGCTTACCGCCATTAAACTGTCAGACACACGGTGAGGTCACACACACACACACACACACACACACACACACACACACACACACACACACTGCTCTTTGTAACACTTTGAATTCATAACTCCATTCTATTCATAACTTTTCCTTCTTTTTTTAAAGACTTGTTTGTTTCTGTGTGGAGGCCAGTAGGTTTCCAAGCAGTTTCTGATTGCTGCCCTTTTTTTTATCGCTCTTTATGATACTTTTGTTTCAAACTCTTTCTAGGAGAGAGGGAACCAAAGTCAGCAGAAAATGATTTGTTATTTGTCTTGTTGAAGGATTGCGTTTAAATCTGGATATGGAAAGTACCTGGGCATCAACTCTGATGGTTTGGTGATGGGGCGCTCCGACGCCATTGGCTCAAGAGAACAGTGGGAGCCCGTCTTCCAGGACGTGAGTAAACCTAAAATCGTTTCTCACGTTGATTTACTCTGAGCGGACTCTCATTTAAATTCTCAAGACTGTTTTTTTTTTTTTTTTTTTTTTTGTCCAAACCTTGAAAAACAACTAAAAATGTGAGACCTTATAGTGTTTACTTTTCCTGTTCTACTTGTTTTGGTCGCCGCTGTAGGTTTTGAATTGACTCACTACTTTTAAACGTTAACTGCTTTGGAGCCCTGTTTGGGCTCAACTGGAGCCTGGATGTTGCTGATATCCAGACTCACCTGAAGGCATCGTCATTCTTACAAAAACAGCTTCATTTCTAATTGCCTTCATTATCATTATGTCTTCCAGCCGACACTGAGGGGACTCATGTTCATTTTCTAATCATTTGCAGCCATTTAGTTCACAGTGTGGCTTTATTATCTAATCAATTATTTTATTTTGAATATTAGCAAGAAATTATATGAATAGCTGAGATTATATGAAGATCAGGGTGTAAAGACGATGACAGAGCTCTACCTGTTAGTGGAATTCAGTGTTTTTTTGTTTTTCTTCTTGAGGAGAAAGGTATCAAAAACTTTTTTTTGCATTGTGGACCAAACACTGCAAGTTGGAAATATTCAATGGACTTTTATTTCTAAGTTAAGAACATAAAATCGTCTTAGTGGAAATTGTTTTCTTTGTACCTGCTCAGCAAAACTAGTAAACATGCAATATTTTCCAGATGCATATTTATCGGATTTTTGTAGAAAAGAACAAATCATGGATCCAAAAAGCCTCTCAAACATTTGCCTTAATAAAAAGGCAGGTGTACAGTTTCAACTGTTTCTTGTTTTTGTCGCTCTAGAAATGTTTTTTTTTTTTTTTTCCAGAAATGACAACAAGAACTTTGTTCTGAAATCCTTTTCTGTATTTCACAGAGTTAAAAGAATTTGTTTGAAGTTTGTTTCGAGTAAAACTGTCACTGGATAAAGTCGGAATAAAAGTCAAAAAAGAGAAATGTACTCGGTAGCTGCGATTCCGTTACAAATGTGCACAGAACTTTGTTGATATTCAGCGAATGTCGAAAAAAACTTATGGTGTTTCCATATAATGTTTTCAGTAATTTCATTAAACTTGTCTGTGGTGCTAATTGTTAGCACCTCTTAAGACAAATATTAATTGTTGTTTTTGTTGCATTTCTGACAGTTGGAGCATTCAGTCAGAGGACTTTGGCGCATTTCCTCTAAATTATCCAGAAACCTGCTTCTTCTCTCAGGCTCTCCTCAGCTAACCTCCACGTCTCCTATAGACGGCTCACTTTTTGGAGCCGAGTTAAAAGAAAGCGGATTTCCCTGCTGAAATACCCAAAAAACATTCCTTTTCTTTCTTTTTTTTTCAGAAATAATAATCTTAATGTGAGATTTTTTTTTCTCCTCATTGATTGAACATATTTAACTTCTAGGTTGGATTTGGTTCTGTGTGGGATGATGCTCCTATGAAAGATTGGTTTGTTTAAGAGCTTTTTACACATCTTCACCAGGAGTAAAAAAAAAAAAAAAACAGATGGAATGAAAGTCGGAATAACTTATTTAAAGATAAAGTTTCAGAAACTTTTCTGTCTTTCAGGTTTTCACATCCAGATATGTTAGGAGCATTTGATTTTTGGATGTGTTTTTGTTATTTTATTCCTTGCCCAGACGGATGACAGGTAAAAATTAGCTGTGGTGATAACCAATCACCCTGTCCTCCTCCATGGCTTGTTAAAACCTTCAATCTTCACTCGTGTTTTACATCAAAGATCTGTTTTTTTTTTTTTTGTTTCTCTGTCACAACAACCCGTCTCACTGCAATTGTGTTTAATGTGTTTTTTTGTTTTGTTTTTGTTTCTCTTCCTTCCCTCAGGGTAAAATGGCTCTGCTGGCTGCAAATGGCTGTTTCATCTCCTACAGTGATGATGGAGACATCGTGGCCAACAGCAAGACAGCGGGGGACGCCGAGATGCTGAAGGTGACGGGTCGCCTGCCTCTCTTTCTCTGAGGATTCGTGTTGGTCCTCAGACTGTTTTTGCACGTTTGCGGTCTCTGCAGGAACTTGACCGGTTCAACAGAGGAGGGGAAATGTTCGCCTCCTCACGGAGGGAGGTCAAGGTGTTGGTAGTTGACGTTCTCCTTCTCTCTTTGTGTGTTCTCCTCGGCCCAATGAGTAGATCCGGACCAGCACAGAACGGGAAGTCAAGCACAAAGATGAGCTTGCGGATGAGGACAGAGGGAACGTGAAATCCTGTGAGGTCAATTATGTGTAAGTTATCACCACTGTTTCAATGGATATTACTCATTTATGCAACAGCAGTGAGCATGTTACATCAGTATCTTATTGACTCTGCAGCCTGCAGTGTGCACAACAAAAAACTCAAAAATCAAAAGCTCTTTACTTTATAATTAGAGCAGTTTCTTATGGGTGACACTTTATTTGAAGGGGTTGTTCATAAGACTGATATGACACTGTCATAAATATAACACAACACCCATTATGAATCAGAAGAAGTTTGTAACTGTTGCCATGAAGTGTCATTGGGTAAATAAGGACACTTTTAGTGCAAAGTTGCATTAAAAGCTCATTAAAAGTGCCAACTCTGCGTTATTTGGTAAGTAGTGACACTTTAAGGCAAATTTGACATTTTTAATGCAACTTTTAAGGCTACTATTCAGTAAATAAATGTCATTATTTACAGAATGACCCTTCATAACAACAGTCAGACATTCATAAAGACTCCTTCATGTTCATAACAGATGCTATGTCATGTTTATGATGGTGTCATATCAGTCTTCTGCACACCCCTTCAAATGAAGTGTTGCTGTTACGTAATTTCTTAAAGGAGAATTAAAAAAATATATTTATTATTCATCAGCATGTGTATATACAACAAATATTATAGAGTGACAAAAAGCAAAAAGGGGTATTGATGTAGAAAATAATTAACCAGATAATAGAACGAATAACGCCAACAGAAATCAAATAACTAAACAAAAAAAAACCACAAACAAGGAAGCATATATTAAAAAGAATACATTCAAAACAAAGGCAACACACAGAACATAGTCAGTTGGTGTCACAACAAAAACGAAATTGATTAACATAAATTAGGATATGCTTTTTTCTTCTAAAAAAAAACCTTTCCTAATTTACCAATATTTTAAGTTATTTTGTCATTTGAAATATTTTTCTGTTCTTTAATTAATTAATCTAGCGTCACAGATATTTTGGGGAAAAGTGGAGAAGAGAGAGGGAAAAAAGAAGGCAAATAAAAAGAGAATAAATAAATAAAAGCAAATGCCAGAACAAAGAATAAATAAATAACGGATAAGGATGAAACACAATGAGTCTTATTATTTGGCTCTCTCATTTCCCTCCTCTCTCCTGGTCTTGGCTTCCGCCATGGTATTAACTCACCGGCAATGAAATGTCATCTAAAACCATGGAGTATATTTTATTGAAATGTTCGAGTTGGTTTTTACGTATTGCTGATTGTTGCTCCATTGATATCTGATGTGTAAGTAGATCTAGCCATTGTGAGGAACTGATTTTTTCTCCCTTATTTTACCAGTTAAGCAGTATTGTATTGTTACAGGTTTTTATGTCAAATAAAATAAGTAGAGACCCAAACCACTTGTGAACATAAAAAAATAAAACATGTTGGACACTTACTCACCTGTTGTGATGCTAATTGAACACTAGGTGGTGCTTGTTTGTAGTAGTGGTTCCTGGTATTAATCTCCCTCAGACATCACAGAGCAAGTATGGCAAACCAAACAGACAGTTGGCAAAAATTAGGCCTGCTTTCAATGTCATATAATAAATATAAATATAGCTTTCCATATAGGAGCTGCCTATGGTCAACATTTCTCCTTCTTCACTGCACACTGCTGAGTGAACACCAGCTGCTGCATGCCACTATTACCAGCCGTGACACCATTAGTTTGGTGTGGAGAGCTTTACATGGCAGTCTGCTCACGTTATGTGGCAGAACTCAACTAAAAGCACTGAAAACACATTTGAACGTCCTCATTTGAATCACCGTGGCGATCTGCTGGGTCTGGTGTATTCTTCAGTCAGAGTTCTGACCAAATGGATCAGGCAGTGCAATAATTTACAAACACTGTCAAAGCCCGATATTTGTAAAGGTCTAAAGGTCTAAGACTTTTGGTTCAAGCAGACTTAAACCTGTTTGATTTTCACAAGAATTGAAAAGAAAAATGGCATCATTCAATTTAATAATGGAATTCAAATAGTCAATTAGCATAAATGGAAGTGGGCAACAGAGGTTGATGCTAAACCACATTAAAAGTCCAGATTCATTGTTAATTGTACTTTGGGTTTTCATTTGGGCTTTTCAGCTGAATTTGCTAAGAGACGGCTCATGTTGAGAAGTTTGAAGACAAAGTTGAAGGGTCATGGCTGAGATGATTTGGACAAGTTACAGTAAGGACAGGGTGCAGAATGCAGAGCTACACAGGCTTTAAAGGGTTTTTAAAAGTAAACTTGCATTATTTGTTTTTTATTTATGCCATAGTCGCTGTTTTGTATCTGCTGTTTGTTTCAAATAAAGCACAATAAGGTGGCAAAATTTTCTACACAATAAAAAGTAAAAAAAAAAATGGAGAAACTTGTTTCCTCTAGAGCAATAGTTGTCATGACTACATTGACACGTTCAAATGTTTAGAGCTTTTTATTCTGCTTTGTGTGTCTGAGCTGTTTTATTTCTCAAATCTTGCAAAGCACCAATTTTTGCACAATGTTGTATAAAAATTGCAACACAAATAAAGTTTGATTGAAAGGGGGCAATGGAAACAAGAAGTAATGAGAGAGTTGTTAAAAAAATATGCAGATTAAAACTTTTTTTTTTTGCAGTTCATATATTAAACATGATGTCATGAGGGAATAACATTTTCATGTTATAATGTTATTACCCTCATCAAAACTATCTGGAGTGTTGCCTTGATTCTATCATGCATGTTTGAGAAATCCTTTAATCGCCACGGCAACCATTCAGTTGTGCAAGACACCTGGGTGGAGCTAGCTCCGCCTTCAAGACGCACCTCCACCTCTCAGATAGTTTCTGAGCTTCCACCTCACAGAGCAACCCTCCTCTGACTCCCACACTCAGCTCCTTCAGACTAGCCAGCAGCAATCAGCAACCCGCTTCTGGAACTGTTCATCTGCTGAGCTCATCACAGGAGATACTTCTCAGTGCAACGCTGGTAGAAATTTTGTTAAAGAGTTAATAGAGGAGACTTGTTGTGACGACTTCCTTAAGGCGGAGTTTCAGAAAGAGCTGGAGTTTCTTAAAGAGACAGAGACCCAATTTCAAGGCATTAAATTATGAACTCAGTCATATTTACTATATAATGCATTTTTTAAACAAGCGAAGTTAACATAGTTACTTCATCATGCTTTAAATTGACACTGTGTGGCTGGAAAACACATGATTCTGCCCCTTTAACACAAAGTTCTCAGCAAAGAGCAACAGAGTCATTTAGATCATGTTAGAAGGAGCTGAAGTAAGGAAATGTCACAGATGTCCTAGAATTGTCTTCCCCAACTGTTACATCGAGTTAAACAGTTTTTGTTCTGATGATGGTTTTGTTTGTCATCTTTTATGCGTGTCATTAAATCCACACTGCTGTGCAGCTTGTCCTAAGTGCTACCTGTATCGGACGTGTAATGGTGTCTGGATGTTTTCGCTGCGCTCTGATATTAATTTTTTCTAGCCTGAACAGAGAAACCTTTTGGCCTCTGAAGTCGGCGCCGCTGAAGCTTTTTATTCAGATTCCTTTGTTTTCCCATCGTGTCCGTCTGCTCCGGCAGGAGTTTGACAGTAAAACCACACGCTTGAATGAGACGACGCCTTCTCATCAGCGCCGTCGCTCAGAGGTGCTATTGATGGTCTGCAGTTAGTGTGATGAGAGCGCGAGGAACGCCACATTTCACTGGGGCTTTGGGGGTTTTTTGTTTTTCCTGCAGCCTATTAAAGTTGCAAACAACATGTCTGAGGCAGCCTTTTATTTATTTCTTTTTCTCTCTTTGGTTGGCATGCTTTAGATTGTGTTTCCACTCTGTTATTTGTTGTAGATGAATGTGAGGAAAATGGACTCATCATGCTGACATGTTGATAATGGCTGCCCCTGAGCCCTGCGTGGTGATGTAGTGTTTAGCGCGTGAGACGCCTTTCAGGATGGAGTGCAGTCTGGTCATCATAAAACACCGGCTGAGACGAGACAAACGAACTGTCAGGAGCACGTTCAGACTCAGAAAGGCCCCGGGTCGTTTTCCAGCTCCGTTCCAGATCTTTCAGCGTAACCTAACAGCCTAATTATTTCTAGCCAACGCGCTGCTCGAGTTATAACACCACATGGTGCACGGCGGATCGTCTTCTTCGCTGTCTGAATGTTGTTGTTTTTTAAGTGCTAATGAAATCAAGAACACCCCGTTCTTCTGGTTACTCCTCGCGTAGAGCTGAGGTATTTTTATTCTCTGTCTTACAGGAAGAAATTTCAGAGTTTCCAGGACAGACGGCTGAGGGTTAACGAAGACGACGCATCGACGCTAAAGAAGGCCAGGGTGGACGGGAAGTTTCACGAAGCTCTGCTGGACAGGTATGAAAACCGAAGTAACACACGGGTGTTCCCAAACACTCTGGGAGTTTATTTCATCATTTTCTACGTTTGAATAAGTATGGGGAGGAAAAAAGTTTGATTTTTCAGATATTTTTTTTTTTCTACTCTTGGCAAATATCAAATAGCGTTTCATATATAACTGAAAATACATTTGACTTTGTAATTTTAAATAAGAAATGGCAAAAACTATTCAACTTCCACTTCCCAAAAAAATTCTCTACGTCGACATTAAAAATATTTGATTAATGAACATATTCCAAAATAGAAATGTTACTTTTTCTTGCATAGTTGAATACAAATAGTATTTCTACATACATATTGTGGACGTAGTAAAAATGTGAAGCTAAAGTGACGTATTTAGAGTTTGAGGTTAAATGTTGTTTTGTTCGTTTGCTTGCAGGAGAAGCAAAATGAAAGCAGACAGATACTGCAAATGAAGACGGGGAGGATTTCTACCGTGTCCTTTTTAAAGTCCTGCCTGTTGTCCAGGTGTGGTCATGTGATGTGGCTGTTTTGTTTTTTGTTTGGTTGTTTTTATATTTTAAAAATAAACCTTTTACTGGTTTAATATGACTTTATTGCTTGGACTACCACATGCCCACATTTCATGATGAGCTGTGACTTTCAGGTGACCCATTTGGCCTTTTAGTGTAAATAATTAACCGGTGTGTGTCCACGTCGCCCTGCAGTAACTAGAATAACAGTACAGAGATCACAGTGTGTTCACAGTGTGAGATTTATCACAAAATCAATCAGTTTGGCTTTAAGCTATGTGCTGCATCGATTATTTTTATGATGAACTATGTCACGTAAAGCGGCGCAGTAAGAGGAGGGGAAACACAGCAGCACAAAGAAGTTTATCTCAGAGCTGGGATTTATTATTTGGAATACACAAAGTCATTGGTGCAACAAATTAACTGTAGCACATGGAAGCTGTACATAATGTAATAAGAGGCATAATCCTAATTAGAATTAGAAAGCAGCAAAAATGTGTTTTACTGTAGGAAATCCTAAACGTTTGAAGAGCTGACTGTCTGCAGACGCTCAGGAAGCCTGGAGCAAACCATCAGAGGAGAATTTAATGTTTCATATTCTGTTTCATATATTGAGCTTGTAAATACTGTGTTTATCTGGACTGGTTTACCCAAAGGCCCTGGATTATTTCTACATGCATAAAGAAGTCGGAGCGGTTTTAGTTCCAAACTGTTTATTGCTTCATAGATGAAGTAGGAGAGTTAGGAGAACCCTGAGTAAGTCAGGAGTGTGTGCAGATGCAACAGAAGTATTCACACCTCTGCAATCTACTAGTGATTTTCATGTCTTGACATGGAATTTCAGTCGGAACTTTGACTAGACCATTGCAACACATCGACAGAGTTACCTGAAGCCCACTTTAGGTTTTATAAACATTTTGAACGTGTCTTATTGTTCATCCACGCCTAGTGTTGGTCATATAAAAGTAAAATAGAAGTTTGTGGTTGTAAGGTCACAGTCTGAGCTCCGTGAAACCTGTTCTAATAAACCGGCATCATCAGGGAAGATAAAAGTCCTTGGATGGGAAAACCTGGTCATTCATTACATTCTGATGTCCTCTTTGTCTCAAAGCTTTTCTCACTGCACCAGAATGAGTCCACAACTTGTCAGATCACAAAACTTTTCATATTCCTTCTGAATCCATTATTCATTTTCTTTGCAAATTGTACTCATTTCAAAGTTATCTTTTTTAATAAAGCTAAAGCCTTATTCACACGACCATGAGATTTTTCTATTGATTGTTTTGAATTAGATAAATGTTTAGGTTATCTTGGATCATTTCTTCCACAGAGATTGGTTATTATTACTGATCGGTCAGGGATTAAAAATACATTAGTCTGCTTTTCATCTCGTTTTGATTTCATCAGTCTCGGACTCAGGTCCTCACCAGACACATCCATTGTGAAGTGTGTGTGTCTGTGAAGAGCAAGTAATAAGTTCCTTAAAGAGGTTAAAAACAGAAATGGTTCAGATTGAGCTGAAGAAAATTCTCAGCCATT
Source organism: Xiphophorus maculatus (assembly GCF_002775205.1). Lineage (NCBI taxonomy): Eukaryota > Metazoa > Chordata > Actinopteri > Cyprinodontiformes > Poeciliidae > Xiphophorus > Xiphophorus maculatus. The sequence goes on along the minus strand of NC_036447.1, from coordinate 29,729,401 downwards.
CATGAGTTAATAGCTAAAGAACATTTTAATAGTGTACCAGTTGGGTTTGGGTCATCAGGAGACTGAATGATCTCTTTTCAACAAAGTAAAAAAAAAAAAACCCAGAAATGAATGGGGCCGTTGCCATGTCGCTTGCTCACTGTGTCCGTGCTTTCCCCTCCTGTACGTCTCTCTTATCTGATACAAAACCAAAGTAAAGAGACTCGGTGGAGCAAATCTGTGGTTAACAAACACGTCTGGTCACTATTTCAACAGAAGAAGCAGGAGTCACATGCAGACCTGAACGTTATCTACAACACGAGTGGCTCTGTGGTCTACTTTCATTTCCATATGGGACGGACAACTGAGATAAAAATATGAGGGGAGGGAGTTGATAAGATTATGGGACTTGGTTTTATTTCTTCTTTTTTTGTTGTTTTTGATTTATTTTATTTTATTTTTACAAGAAAAGGACATGGAACTTTTGTTCGAAAACGATTTCATTCTACAACAACGCGAGATATTTAACTTATTTATTACGCGTGTCTGTTACCCTCCTTGAAAATGGCCCAGTCCAAAGTCACGAGGGGAAACAGCAACTTCCGCAAACTTGAAGCGTCACTGAAACCCAAACAGACGGAGGCTCCGGGTTCCGGCTGGTAGGAATGGCTCGCGGGGTTCTTCTTCTTCTGGCCACTTTTCTCGCCGTCTCGGCGGCTCAGTTCGTCCCACCGGTGAGTTCCGTCCTGCTCGGTCCCCGCTAACATGGAGCTGCGCTGCTACCTGTTCTAATGGTGTCATTTCCTCTCAGTACACAGAGGACTGCCGGACGGGCATGTACCCTCCGGACGGTCCGACGTAAGTTTACCAAACACTGTTGAGTCACGGTGTGTTGCCTTCAAATGTCAGCGCTGCCTTCACTTGCAGTTTAACTCGGGATTTTTGACATTCGTAGAGGCTATGTGTTGTTGCATTGTATTTTGTGGGCGTTGAGGCTTTATTTTAGAAACAACATGACGTGATGTTTGTGCTGTTAATGATGAAAAACACGTGACAGCCTCCTCTGGTGCTCATTTACATGCAGCTATCATCTGAAGTTACTGAGCCCAATACAGTAGACCATATCCGGGTTTAAACGGAATAAAGCTATAAAGTCGGTAATAAAATCCAGTTGGAATTTAACGTCTTAGTTAGTCACTCTTCTCAATAAGAAAAACATGAGAACATGTCAGTGGCAGTGCAGGTGTGTGTGTCTTCCTAAGCCTGAGCAATTCCATGAAAAGCTGCTTGCCTGAACTTGCCCTGTTTAACAGTCAGAGTAATAATTAAACGTATGTTTCATGAACACAACGTGTTTCCCTGTGTTCATCTCTCAACCACCAACCAGGAGCGTTAGAAAAATGCAGCAACTTTTCCAGTGTGATCTTGTTTAATTACAATACAAGGAGTATTTGTGCTAATTTTACACATCTTTACCAGTGGTGATCATAAACCTAGACGGCCCTTTGTAGCCTAGCAGAGATCATTCCTGAGTGGTTTGTCCTTGGTTACTTCATATACTGCTAACGTCTTGACACCAATGTTCCCAACATGAGGTCAGAAGATTATTCCGTAGCATACTTGTTTAGTTATATATATATATATATTTTATGCATTTTGCCTTTTTAACCTCAAAGAGGATCAGTAAACTCCATGTTTCCTTTCTGTTCAGGTTCAAAGGTCCGGTCAGTTGGTACACCATTGACCTTGACCTGCCGCCCAGCAAGAGATGGACGGCTGTGATCACTGACAAAAAAACAGAAGTAAGAGGATTACCGGCCGCCGGTGAAGGCGAGTTGTGACTCTTGACGTGAAAGTCACTCAGGATGTGCTTGTTTTCAGCTGACCGGGATGATCCAAGCCATCAGGGACTTGGCCAACGCGTTTGTTCCCAGCGGAAGGCTGATAGAGCTGGTTGACATCACGCTGGTCAGTCGTCCTCTGTCACAGAGCGACTTATTTTCAGAGAGTTGAAAGGTCACCTTCACGCTTTCTGCTTTTTCTAATATTTTCCAGCCTCTGATGGCGGACTCTCTCCCAAGCCCGTTTGGCGAGGAGATCAAGGGAATCGCTGGCGCCTCGGGGGTTCCTCTCGGTAAATAAAGAGGAATCGTCGCTTCTTTAGTTGGTAAAAGAAAACTCCCAGCTGACCTTCCTGTCTCTGTGTCGCAGGAGAAGTTGTTCTGTTTAACATCTTTTACGAGGTGTTCACCGTTTGCACATCTGTTGTTGCGCAAGATCAGAAAGGTGAGTAGCAAAGAGAAACAAACAGCCGGGGAACTTCAGTGAAAATCTGAACATGGGCTAAAATTCTTTGGAATTGTGCTTCTTCTTTTTTGTTTTTCTTTTTTTAACAGGGAACCTCCTCCATGGCAGGAATTTAGATTTTGGATTATTTTTGGGGTAAGGACATCAAGGATTTCACCGCGCCTTGCAAAAATGTTCCACTGTTTGTCACATAAACCCAAAACGGTGTCACTTTATTTGACCGGGTGTGAATAAGGCTGACATGACACTGTCATAAGACCTGTCATGAACTTGAAGGAGTCTTGATGAATGTCTATGACTGTTGTCATGAAGTGTCACTTTTAATGCAAAGTTGCTCTAAAAGTTGCACTGAAAGGTTGTTAAAAGTGCTAACTTTGCCTTAAAGTGTCATTATTTACAAAATTAAGCAAAGGTGGGACTTTTAATGGACTTTGAATGCAACTTTTAAAGCAACTTTGCATTGAAAGCGTCATTATTTACCATATGACACTTCATGACAACAGTCATAAACATTCATAAAGACTCCTTCATGTTCATAACAGATGTTATGTCATGTTTATGACAGTGTCATGTCAGTCTTATGCACAGCGTTACCAAGACGTATACATTTTTCCTTCCGTTTCACAATTGTGTACCGCTTTGCATTGGTCCGTCACCAAAAGCCCCAGTAAAAAGCTGCAACATGACAAAACGTAAAAAAAGGGTTGAGACAGAATTGCTGCAGGTTGCATGTTAACCTGCGGCTGTTTGCAGCTGGGATGTAAAGAACAAGTCGTGGACCATCAGTGAGAAGCTGAAGCCTCTGGTGGTCAACCTGGACTTCAGAAGGAGCAACAAAACCGTCTTCAAGTCCACAAACTTCGCCGGCTACGTCGGCATGCTCACCGGCATCAAGCCGGTAAGACTTTTTTTTTTTAAGAACGAACGTCTTCCATAAGCCCTGGGGAAGCAAAAATATTCAAAGTATTTTTTCTGTCGGTGTCAGCACGCCTTCACGCTGACTATGAACGAGCGCTTCAGCCTAGACGGAGGATACATCGGTGAGTTTCAGCCAGAATTTCACACCATCTATGGAAACGTGGTGAGTTTTTATGACTGGCGGTTTATGATGGTGTGTTTGCATGCAGGGATCCTGGAGTGGATCATGGGACAAAGAGACGGGATGTGGATGAGCTTTCTCACTCGATCGGTCCTGGAGAAAGCAAACAGGTTCTTTTATTTTAGTATCTGAAGGACGTTACAAAGTTCAATTTGTTTTTTTGTTTTTTTTAACCCCTCCAGGGGGTCTTTTTGTGGGCTCTAGAGTCCCTTTTCATGAAGTAGGCTGACAGGAAAGGGGGAAGAAGAGGGGGGAAGACATGCGGTAAACGTCGCTGGGTCCGGGAGTCGAACCCGCGACGGCCGCGTCGAGGACTTGAGGCCTCCAAATGTGGGTCGCGCTAACCGCTACGCCACCACGGCACGCCCACAAAGTTCAATTTCAATTAGACAATCATCGATATGATATAAATGTCTGTATCGGGTCTCAATATTGGGAAAAAAAAGATCCGGTATTAGTGACAATGTGTCCGATCTATAAAAGCAGATCAATTCGACGCTTTGTGCTCCATTATTGATTTTACATTATATTTAGAATCCTAATTGCACTTTCAGAGCTATTTGAAAAAAGGTTTGTTGCAGTTTATTTTTTACCTGTTGACCAAGGTAGTCAACCTATTGTTTTTGTCAGTATATTATTTATTGTCCATCGACTGTTCTACTCTTAACTGCACTGACTGAACAGATCCAATTTGTTGTTTTCACATATTTGACCAAGCTTGTGAAGCTATTAGTGTCTTTAAGTGTGCTGTACTGGTGCAAAGTTCACATAAATATGTAATTCAGTAAATTTTATGTCTGTTTAAAAAAAAATGTTCTCAGTCAATTCAGTAGATTGATATCGGCCGATACTAAATTTCAGATATCGTTATCAGAAGTGAAAAAAGTGGATCGTGTATCAATAATTTAAATACCTTTTTCTTTAGGACAATAAACATCTACTGACCAATAATCATAACCTTACTCTGCAATATTAACATGAAAAACAAAATAAGGCTTTGCCACCACTTGGTGATTTGAGTATTTTATAAAGTCTTAGTTAAATTTTTTTTTTAATGGATCCTGGATGCCAGCAGTGACTTTTCTCTTTGTTCCCTTCAGCTACAAGGAAGCCAAGAACCAGCTGGCTCTGACCAAGATGCTGGCTCCAGCGTACTTCATCCTGGGAGGAAACCAAACCGGAGAAGGCTGCATCATCACCAGGTCCAGGGAGCTCAGCATCGACGTGCTGGAGTGAGTTCTGAGGCTCGGACCGCTTCATTCACACTGCATTTCCTTCAATTTCCTTCTGAGAATCCATTCTGGAGATGCGCGTTTCGGGTGTTTGGAGCGTTTTGCTGAATCATCATGAAAAAGCAACGTGATGGGGCAAGAAGTCAACTTCCAAGTTTTTTGACACGTCCGTCTTGTGAAAACATTGCTCAACTAGGAACTGATGACTCGTCTGGTTTCAGATCACCTGACTGACGTCTTTACTGGTCCTTTTTGTTTCAGCATCGACGTGAAACTGGACCGCTGGTACGTTCTGGAGACCAACTACGACCACTGGAAGGAGCCCTTCTTCCTGGACGACCGCCGGACTCCTGCCATGAAGTGCATGAACAAGACAACACAGGCAGTAAGCACTGAAGTGGTCTAAGTTACTGCCTTTTGGGTCACAAGTCTGACTGAACTTCCTGTTTTATTATAGTTATGACACCCATAACCTATCATCTCTTTTTTTTCATTTTAGAACATCTCTGTGAAAACCCTGTATGATGTTCTCTCAACCAAACCAGTGTTAAACAAGGTAATATATTATTTCCCATTGTACAGCATACTGTGTGATAATGCGCTGCTACATTGAAACGATAAAGTATCTGCTTTCTATTTTTAAACGTCAGCTAAAACACCTTTTTTAAAGACATAAAAAGCATCACAGCTTCACAAATGTCGCAACGATGACCAGATGACCTCAGCTAATGTCTATGCCATGCAGGTACTTTGTCTGTGCTGATGAAGATTCACTCAGCTCGGCATGCTGAATGCTTGCAATGGGATTAAACCCAACTCTGTCCCGATGAAGTAGCAGATTGAACATTTTACACCCTTCATCCCGATGAATACACAAATCAGGGGACGTCAAAAAAGCGCTTAATATCTTTGCATGTCAGTCCACAAAAAATAATGGTTTTTAGAGACACAAACATAAATAAGAAACAATATCTAGAGATCAAAAATTTTACTCGAGTGGTACTACTCTTGAGAACAAGCTTCTGTCTCACAGCCTTCCTTGTGACTCCCACACTCAGCTCCTTCAGACTAGTTAGGATCAACTGGCAAACATCTGGTGCAACACTTGTAAAAAGATGTTGTGATGACTCCCTGAAGGGAGAGTTTCAGAAATAGGAGTTTTTAAAGAGACAGAGGCCCAATTTTAAATTGCAAAGTCAAATTTCTTTTAAGTTAAATTTGATAGAGAGTAACTTTTATAACAACTGAGGTCAAGTTACTTGATTGTACAATAAAATGGCACTATGTTTCTGGAAAATGAAGAATACTGCCACTTTAAAATCTGTTTTTCTTAAATTACTTGTGTAGAGTATCTGGAAAATTATTTTTTTTTTCATGTGAAAGTAAGCTCTCAAATTTTTTTTTTTCTTAGCTGACCACCTACACAACACTGATGCAAGTGTCTGAAGGCAAGCTGGAGTCGTACATCCGGGACTGTCCTGACCCCTGCATGCCCTGGTGATCCTCAGCTTGGGGATCCGCTGCACTGTCTTCCTGGCACAACAGCTTTAAGTGACCGCACAGCAACTGCTGACCTGAACCGTTCATCGTAACACTGAAGTCCCACAGACGTCTGGATTTTGTGAAGCTTGGAGGACAATATTCCAGTTCTTGTTATGAGGGAAATTAAACCTGTAGATCTGTTTGCTTTTCTTGAACTTTCTTTGTCTAACTATAAAAGTCCTGCCTTGCTAGGAAATGTTTGTTTTAAGCTTGTACTGACAGGCGTACCTCATGGTGACCTTTTTAATTTTTTTTTAATTGTTTAACAAACAAATTCCCAGATTTTCTGCTGTTTTATAACAGAAATTTTGTAATGTTATAATAAGATCTAATCTACCAAACAAGTGTGTGACTGATTTTCTTCTGAATAAGCAGCTCAGCAGCTCCAATCATTCGGTTTATTATAAGAAAAGCAGAAACATGTTACAGTTCTGAGGATGAGACAGAAGAATCATTTTGAGCAGAAAAACGTCAACAGATTAGCTCTATTTACCCCATCACACACATATATATATGTACATACAGTCATTAAAAAAATACACTCAGTTCCAGAACTTTAATGATCTCTATAGATACTAAAACTATCTGAATCTAACCTCAAGTGGAAAACCAAAGAAGACATTAACATGGAACATGTGGCCAAAAATTAAATACACTGCCAGAAAAAAAAAAAACCCTCCAAATAAAACCCTAGAATTTAAAGAGGGTGTACTTAATTTTACACAGACTATTTGTTGTAACAGCAGCTGGTTAAACCATCAAGAGATGGTTATGATTATGAATACAGTGAAAAGAGCTACAGCAGGGCCAGGTAAGAAGAGGTAAAAATATTAATAAAACATGTCAAACTAATCCAAGAACCAAAGAACCTTCTGGATGTGATCAGCAGCAGGAGATAAATCCAAACAAATCGGTAAATTACAACAAACATTAAGGAACAAAATGAATTTAGAGTGTTGAGCTTCCTTAAAGATTCACAGCTAACGTAGAACTTTTCTCGTCCAAACGAGCAGATTAGAGAAGCGAACTGAGGGGAGGATTCTCAGTGAATCAGCAGAGTGAGACATCTGGAGCATCAATGGTGTCTGGAAAAACAACAACGGTAGTCGAGTTTCCGTGACAAATGTGAGCAAAACCGTCAATATTCCACTGATGTCATAAAAACACAACTTTGTAATTGCGGTGCTTTCATTAAATAAAAAGCTAAATTAAAATCACGTGTGAATAAGCCTGTTCACATAAGTCATTAAAAATTATGATCATAATGAACATGATCAGCAACCGAATGTTGCCACTGGCACAAACCATGAAGATGATGATGATGGGAAGTAGCAGGGGGATCAAAACATTACATTTTTTTTCACATGAACAAACTTAATTGCATTTCTTATTTAATGGAAACACCATAATTGTGAAATAGTGTATTTTTCACAGTAGCGGAATATGGACAAAGTTTTGCGTACATTTGGAACAGAGACGCAGCTCTCAATCCTTCCTACCTGGTTCCTTCAGAGCCTGAGCGTTCCCCACCAGCCCGGGCAGCAGCTCGGCGTTCCCGTTCAGGATCTCCACAGACAGGTTGTTGTTCTGCTGCTCCTCGACGATCCTCTTCTGCAGCTCCTCCTGTTGGCACACAGCACACATGACGCCCTGTCCGCTGGTTGCTTTCAGAGTGACGGACTGCAAAGTTCCTTCCTCACCTCGCACATCACCGTAAGCTGCAGAGGAACGTCGTCCACCTTGACGAAGTCTTCCTCGTCCGACTTTTGACTCGTGTTTCCCGATCCGATTTCCTGCATGACGGAAAGCTGAGCAGCATGAATAAAATGATTTAACATGAACGACTCGTGTCGAGCGGAGGGACAACAAGCAAACTCACGTCGCCGCTAACGAGGACGGGCGAGTCTGAGCTGGGGCTGCTGGCCGTCTCCTTGGGAACGTCGTGGGAGGGTTCAGCAGCCCCCTCTGCAGCAGCTGCAGCCCCAGCTTCCTGCTGCTCCTCTGGGCTCTGGAGCTCCACCAGAGTGCGTCCTTCAGCTGAGGAGTCCAAGGTCTCGGCTGGATTACTGACCTCTGCAGGACAAGAGGAGATGTGCACCATTAAAAGCTGAGATGGGGAGACTCATCAGGGAGCGTCTTCAATCAGAACGGAGGGGAAGAGCTCGAAAATTCCTCCAGATCATCCACTCAGAGATGCAGTGTCACTGTTACTGTCCTACCAAACAAACTGATTTTTTTTCTCCTTCTCATAATTTTTGAGCATGGAATTTATGTGATTGGTTTGATGGCTTATCCAGTTTTTAATTTTTAAAGCACAGAAATAATGTATGAGCAAATTAGGGAATGCAGCAGAATAACATAACAGAATGTAGGAACAAAACCAATACAAAAATAACTGAATAATCCAATCAACAGAGGCCAGTGTACCATAAAAATCAATTAATCGCATTATAAATTAAAATTAACTTGATCATTTCTATGCTGACAATTAACTTTTTTTTTAAGGGCAATTTTGTTTACAGAGACTTCATATTCCATTTTATTTATGGATTGGTTGTGTTTGGTTTTTATTTTCAATTTATTTATTTGAATATTAAAAGATCTTCCAGTTGCATTGTTAAGTGTTCTTTACTAAATTAAAGCTTATTGGACTTGGAGAGGGCAAACTTGCATTTATGCGGTTATTACTAAAAGATGTCTCAAAACAGCATTATTATCAATTGTCAATTATCAATTGTCCCAGTAACAATAGTTACTATGACAATTTATTGTCCAAGAACCTTTGTTATTGTGAGATTCCTATTTATACCCAACCGGAGAAAAACCCAGCCTGTAGACGTCTTTTTAACCATTTATGCTTTATTTTATTCCTTTGTTTGTAACGAGGTTTTATGCTGTTGTGTGCCGACTAGAAATGAATAAAAACATAAACATTCTTCTTTATTCACATAAAAAGTAAAAAAAAAAGTAACTGAAGTTACACTGGGCTCACCGTTTGTTTGTGAACAGTTCTGTTCAGACATTTTCTCCTCAGGTTCGCTGCTGGTTGTGACCTGGAACGAAGCACAAACACAAAGTTAAATCTCAGTGAACAGAGCAGCTGCTTGGCGCTACAGAAACACATTCTCATCAAGGCTCACCGGCGCGACGACTTCCTGCTCCACCTGTCCGTCAGCCGAAACCTGCAGAGACGTTTGGACGTCTACAGGTCCAGCTTCAAACTCCTCCACCTCCTCCTCATCGTTTTCATCCTCTCCGCTGCCGTAGTTGGTCAGAGCCTGAGTCTCTGCTTTAGACAGACCTACAGACAAGAATTGATTGATTTAAAGCATTTATGCTTTTTAAACACAAAGACATAAATGTACCGAATGAACTTTTTCGATAACTCTCTATTTAGGTGTCCTGTCAGAACAGGACACCTAAATACACCAACGGCTTCACAAGCTTGGTCAAACATGTAAAAACAACTTTCATTTGTTCAGTCAGTTCAATTAGGAATAGAACAGTCAATGGAAAATCATAAAGAAACTGAAACTGACAAAAACAACAGGTTGACTATGTTGGTCAAACATGTAAAAAATAAACTGCTACAAACTTATTTCAAATGGTTCAGAAAGTGCAATTAAAAATTCAAAAGATAATAGAAAATAAATAATAAAGCATGATATCGCTCATGCACAACACATAGAACTAGACTGAATAGATCTGCCCTTATAGATCAGGAGCATTGGCATCAATACCTGATTTAGATTTTTTTTTTCAATATCAGGACTGTTACAGATATTACCATCAGATTACTGGATCACTATTGAAAACAATATTAGAAATATTATCTGAGAATTCCTGCAGCTTGTATTTTCTTTTTTTAAATGTTTCACTCACTGATTGACAGAAGAGCTGCTTTCTCATGTCCTTCATCCTCCTCCTCCTCCTCTTCACCTTCTGACCCATGGCTGCTCCTGCTGCTCCTCCCCTCAGTCTGCAGGTAATCCTCCTGCAGGACGCCACATTCTTGCTTTTCTGTCTCATCTTGATCCTGAAGTGAGAAACATTGGGCAGTTTTTTCTAAATCAAAACAGGTTGAATACTGAGAACAGCTGCTTTCTCCTTTCAGTACAAATGCACCAAATTTATAAGGAACAACGTTTCCACCCACTAATTAAATGCAGGCTGCAAGCTTAATAGCATGAACTTTGATTCAACTTGTTTTAATTTGAAAAACTCCAGAAAAAAGTATGTAGAACCCAACAATCCTGCTTAAAGGCTAAAAAGATCTGGATTATCCCAATAACTCACCTTGTCCTCATCAGCAAATGCCGGAGAAACAGACCTGGCAGCATCTGCTTCAGAGTTCTCCTAATTAACCGCAATTAACACAAGACTTGAATTAGTCCAACAGGATTTCACATCATAGAAAAGTGGGATGTAAAACGCAATTGACAGTAAATAACCTCCAGGTTCTGATTTGTTTTACAGAGCTGTGGAGACGTTTTCTTATTTTTAAATTTAGCTCCCGGGTTGGCGGTGGCGGCGTTGCTGCTGTCCAGATCCTGCATCAGCTTGAAGAAGGCCAGCTCGTTAAAGAGGATCTCTGAGATCTCCACCAGCAGGTCCTCCCCGCAGTCCCTCAGCGTGCGGCCCTCAAATTTACAGAGAGATTCCTGAAGGACACAAGAAGGAGAGGTTTTTCCAGTACGTTGCCTCGACGTGTTGGGTCTGCATGGCAGGGTGCAGGGAGCTGCTCCTACCTGCAGGATTCCTCCCAGCTGCTTGTGGAAGAAGCGAACAAACTCCTTGCTCTCGTCGTTTTGCTGGGTGAGAGTCAACACCATGCGGCGCACGGACGTCAGCAGCTGATGGGAACACACTTCGTTCATGTTCTCCTTCAAAAAAATAAAAAATAAAAAATAATCAAGAAAATGCATCCGTCAAATTTTCAGGAAACTTTGAAATCTATCGATTTATTTATTTAGAACAAACAAAAAGTAAAACCAAGAAAAAACTAAATAAAAAAACAAATGATCATTCCCAGTTGACATGCAATGTTACATTATCTGTTTGAAGAGGAGAAGGTAGCTGGTACAAGACCTTATGATTCCTGCTGCTCTCATACTCAGCAACTTATAAACATTTAAGTCTTCCAACACCAGATAAACTTAAATTATTTCCACATTACATGACCTTTAAATCTCACATTCTCATCCTTTACTGTACAATTACCTATATATTTTCTATATCATCAATAGTTTGGTCTTTGAAACAGTCATCTTGTACAGCATATTTCCCATTAAGCTCCTTTTTAAACAGTTTTTAAGTTGGTTTGTATTTGTACTGTTTTTTAAGCTCATCATTAAATCCATTCCATAAATCTACTCCACACACTGATAAACTACAAAAATCTTTCTAATACATTGTTTTTTAAAATTTCCTTCTCATTTTTTGTATATTGTGGAAGATGATAGTTTCTTACTTTAAACACGAATTGTACAGTTTTAAATGTTACAAGGTCTCAGAATTTCAGTAGATTTGATTAAAAAAAAACAACAAAAAAACAGCATGTTCCCAATACAACACTTTATGGAGTATTTGAATGGATTTCTTTGGATGACGTACAACGGCTGTAAATTTGTTTTGTATGTCTATATATAAGCAATTTCTTTGGCACCGCAGATTAATATCTTCCCCCTTTTCTGCAAACATTCCATTGATTCCATTGACTTATACTGGTTATGTTTTCTTCTACTGTACCTTGAGGAAGGGAATGACTTCGGTCATGATGGCTTTAATCTGCCGGTCCAGCTGCTGGGTGTCGATCTGAGGGCAGTGCACACCGTTGGCTGCACTTTCTGCACACAGACAGCAACACTTGACGCCGGCGCTTTGACAGAACGATGAAGAGACACAAACACAGCTCCAGGTTTTCTGGACATGCTGAGCTCAAAGCTTTGTCACATGATCGTATACCTTCCACTTGTTCAGCGGGGTTAGCGGAAGCACCTCTAGCATTTGTCGCGTCAGACCTGCTGCTGGCACTGCGAGGGTTAAACTCGGCTTTAAGCTTCATGCGCTCATACTCCCTAATCCTCACCAGAGCTTTGTCTAAATGAATCACGGTGTTGCCTGTCAGAGAGGCACAGGGAGGAGGGCGAGGAGAGAGACAGAAAGAACGTGAAGGGTTCAGCAATCAATGAGGTGAAGGAAGAGGAACGGAGTGAATATTAATGCAACCAGCTTTACAGCACAGGAACACGGTTTCCCAGCCTCACTCTGAATTGATTACAGTGAGGTCGGCTAATGAAAGGTAGCCAATTTACTCTGCAGCTTTAATCCTAATGTGTAAACTGGTTGGTTAAAGATGAAACTTGAGAAGCCCTGTAAAAAAAAAAAGGCACCAGATCCTTCGCTAAAGTTCCAAGTTATAAGCAAAGCTCTTAGTCAGTACACAAAGGGGAAGGGAGAAGATGGTGAACCGTAAACCTGAACCTGATTTTTAAAAAGAAAAAGAAGCAGCACAGAGACGTGTATACTCATACCCAGGTCATCACTAGCAAAGGGTTCCAGGTTGGAGGAGGTTGACATGTTGCTGTCGTTATCAACAGATTCTGCGTCTTCTCTCCTCTTTAGGTCCTGCTCGTGTCTCAAGTTCTTCTCCATCACCTCCTGAAACGACAAAGGCAGTCTTTGTTAGGGTTCACGTTCCACACACATTCACTTTTTAAACACTGGTTTAAAAAGGTTGTTAACAACACGGTTGTTGATGTGCAGAGTCTTTGCCGGTTGGGACAGAGCGGATATCATATGCTGCAGTCACAGGAGGGCTGGTCAACCTGTCCACTGTGGGAAACAGGGCACGGGCATCGTTGACGTTTGTGTTTACGAATTCTGTGAAGAACGTTTCCCTAGCATGTTTCAGTGCTGAATGTGGTTTCTCTTTGTAGATTTCACAATGAATGCGAAGTGGAGTTTGACGCCGCTTACCCTGAGCCCTACAGCAGAGGCTTCTTTCACTTCTTACAAGTAGAGAAGTCCTCCACGGAGATTTCCTCCTACCAGACATGATTTTTATTTTAATGGGACCATTCAACTTCGCTAACTGAAATTTTGAAAAGAAATTTGCTTAATGGAAACGCCACTTTTGAAAAAACTCAAATGGAAACTGGATTTTTGTGCATCACACGAGTCACATGCTCAACAGCCGGATGATACTACTGGTGGAAACGATGTAGAAGATGACAGGAAGTGGTAGCAGGATGATAATTACATATCGCATGTAATTATATTTACATCTGCCGCTGCCATGATTTTTAATGACTTATCACGTGGACAAGCTTATTCAAGTCTGATTTTAATTTAATTTCTTATTTAATGGAATGTTTAAATTGTATTTTTTAGATGTTATCAGGACACAGACTAAGATTTGTTCACATTTGTAATGAAAATGCAGCTGCTGATGTCTGAAATTTGACAACTGAGAGTAAACCTAATTACAGTTTTCAGCTGTGTTGTCTTTAGCCAAAGAGATATTAATGTTATTTTTTTAAGTGAGTTTTTTTTAAGTGTCTGATTGATCAGACAGGGTGACATCAATCACAGAGACCTTGGAAATATTCACGCCCTTACTGGCCCAGAGTGTGTGTTGACTTTTTAACATGTTTTGAACTGTCTCAGCTTTTTGCCCCTCTGTCCCTGGGGGTTGTCAACATGAATGTTAAAGTCTCCCACATTCAAAAACAGTCGTAATCAATGTAAATCACAGATAAAAAGTCACTAAAATCATTGAAAACGTTGGTCACATATTTTGGGGTTATATATGAAGTTAGAGTTAGATGATCAATCTGATTCCCAAAATACTCAAGAGTCAAATTTGCCCAAAAAAGTCTCTTTATCCGTTGGAGGTTACTTTAAATGTGTGTTAATTATTGGTAGTTGTGTTTCTCTTACTAGCACAGGAATCCTTCTGTATTTCACCATTTGGGGGCAGATGCATTCTGGAAGAAGACAGGTGTAGAACTAATGTCTGCTCCCTTTCCACTAGATGCAATCCTGTGCTTTCAAAACAAATGTTGCCATGGTATCGCAAGTGGTATCGAGGATTTTTCTTCAGATGAATATTGAGTTTGAAACTTTAGCATAAAGATGGCCCTGTTTCCTAAAGAATCCATGGACACAGGGGAAAACCGGGGCAGATTTTATAGACGCTTTTACAACTTCCCCAGAATGTTTTCCTTACAGATCAGGACGGGGGAAAAAGCTCCAACATTTCACCCATCACTCTTGAACAAAGGGAATATTCAGACAGACAAAAGACCTGACTCCCAATTAGCACAACTCTGGGGACCTTGAGAGAGAACAAAGAACACATGTCTAATCTGGCAAAAGAGACGCGGAGAGATGGGGGTCATTTTTTATAGACGGGCTTCTGAGGCTCTGCTGTCGAGTCAAATTCAAAGGCAATGAAGAAGGGCGCGAGAAAATTAAGATCAGAGAATACAGAAACATGGAAGGATGACAGGGGACAAGATAGAGACAGATGAAAGGAGACAAGGCTGAGTGAGAAACTAATGAAAGATGCATTTAAATATAGAAGAGGGAGAATGTTAAGGAAGTGAAGGGATGGGTTGGCTATAAGGGCTGAAGGAGAGAATAAAAGGAAATCTAAAACACGAGAAAACAAAAAGGTTAGAGATAGAAAGTTCAGTGACTTATTCATAGGCCACAAACTTTGCCAGATTGTGTCACGTTACAAACACAAACCTTAATGAATTTTATTGGGGTTTTACCTGAGAGTAAAAACAAAGTAATGCAGAATTGTTAAAGGGATGGAAAACAATAAGCGTGTTTGGTATGTATTCAGACTCCTTTAACTGCAAGCAATAGAACTCAGAAATAAATTAGGTAACTCTTCAGAGAAGATCTTCTACAGCAGGAACAGAGAAGTTAATCAGAATTGAGATAGACAGAGAAAAATAAAGAGCATCATAGCATATTCCTGCCTAGTCCAAGTCATCAGTTGATATCAATAACTATTGATCATTTTTTTGTTTTAAATATTTGAAATAATGCCAAACTGGTGGCTTGACCTTTTCTGCTTTATCCGCAGTTTTCATTACATGGCATTCCTTTTTGATTTTTAATCAGTTATGAGGCACTGTGAAGAAACCTGAAACTGCTGCTGCACACAATACCTACCTGTTGCTAGGTTACCATAACAGGTTACCTAGCAACAGGTTGCTGTCCATCCCCCAGAATGCTCTGCGGTTCTGTGAAATGACTCAATATTCTATCAGACGTACATATCTATTGATATGGATCACGTGTCCATTTCAACATATCTTGTTATTGATTTATTATCCAGCCTTAACACCGTCTGACAGCCGACTCACTTCATCACTGGTGACCAGACTCTGGCTGGGAGTCAGCTCAGACTGAGAGCCTGCTGTCCACACAACCGACCCCAGGGGGGGCAGCTGGTCCTCGGCTGCACGTCTTACTGCCAGGTGCTTGGTCACTATGTCCTGTGGGAAACACACCATTACACCCATAGCCATCACTGCTAAAAAACACAACTGTTCACCAAGTGTTTTTGGTCTAGTTTCTACTGCAAATATCTCAATACTTTGAAATAAGAGAAAACTAACTCATAAGTGCATTTTCAGCAATATATAGGGGCTTATTTTAGGTAAATAATGATTTAATATTGGTGACAACGTTCTAGTTCCACTGGCAGATTGCTTCACTTATAACAACACATTTTTCCCCATGTGAAATAATCTGACAATGGAACTACCACTTTCTCATCAATTTTAAAGATTTACTTAAAATAATCTCCTACATCTTGCTGAAAAGCTACTAGTAAGTTAGTTTTGTCTTATTTCAAGTGCACTAAGATATTTGCACTAGACTCTAGACCAAAATTACTTGGTAAGATTTAGAGTTTTTGCAGTGCATCTGATATCTCAATGTTTTGGTGTCAGTTCATTCTCTGTTTAATGGTGGCTCGTTACATCCTGTCGCAGGTTTCTCCCAAAATACACATCTCTGTTTAAAACAACACTGGCTCAGACAGACAGATAATCATGGGAACGGGAGTCACCTGCAGCGAATACAGAGCTCTTTGGCGTAAATAGTCTGTGTTGAGCAGCTGTAACTCATGGAAGAGCTCGATGAGAAAGTGGGGTCTCGACTCATTCTGCGATATCAGAGTGGCCACCTCGGAGTAAATGGTCTCACGCAGCGCCTCGAACAAGGAGAAGTCGCTGCTCGCATCTACAAGCCAGAGATTTTATGTCAGCCTTGGGAACATTTTGTGCTTTAATTGATCAAAGCTAAATAAGGAAATGACACTTTTACTTAGCAAAAAAGGTTGCACATAAAAGTAGACTTCATAGAGAGGGCTTAGGTGAATAAAAGGCATGCATGATGGTTAGATAAGAACCAAGTGATGGAAGACATGCATGGTGACTTTACCTGGAGCTTCTGTGCATGCAATTCTGTTAGAGAGGAAGGGAGTTCTCCAAGCATAAGCTGTGAGTAGGATAAATTAAAAGCAACTTGTGTCAAAATAAAGTAGAGTCAGGGCAATGACAAATGTGCAAAGAAACATAACTGAATTGGAAGAAACTGAAAATGAAGCTAAAAATGAAGAAAAATATTGTGAATAATAATAAATTCAGGAACTCAGAAAGGTAAAGTGGAAGCATTGAGTTGCGAGCGGTCGAGCCGTACCGGAGGACAGGTCGTTCCGTTTGGTTCCGAGCCTTGCCTTGCTGTCCAGTTTTTCTTGAGTCAGTTTGTCCAACAGAATCTGATTCTGGTCTTTGTGATGAGACAAGGCTGCCCTCTCCTGGCCGAACTCTGCAATGCTGCTAAAGCTGTCGCTGTCTTGGCCTGGAGAACAAAGCAAAACGATGAAATCTGGTAATATCTGTTTTATTAAGCTTTATGTATTCATACATGTGAGAAGCGTGTTTAATAAACTGCGAGCAGAGTGAGAATGGTGACCTTCGCTGTTCTTGTTGTGCCCTTTGCTCTTCCTGCGTCTGTTTTTGGAGGTTTTGCTTCGAGATGCCAGGTTGGCTTGTGCAGAGGCCTTTTTCCCAGCCTTAAAGGTTTTTGTGACCGTGGCAGGATCATCGGGATCAGGGATACTGCAAAAGCTGTCCTGTGAAGCCTTAAACTCCTGCGCCCTAGACTGGGATTTGTTAAAGATGAGGGATGAGGGAGGAGACTCTTGCAGCTCCGCTTTAGACGGCAGATGTCGGGTTATGTTGTTGGTGTAGGAGGTGTTCAGTCGTGCAGCTGATCTAAAATAAATG
The DNA here is from genome assembly GCF_002775205.1 of Xiphophorus maculatus. Classification (NCBI taxonomy): domain Eukaryota; kingdom Metazoa; phylum Chordata; class Actinopteri; order Cyprinodontiformes; family Poeciliidae; genus Xiphophorus; species Xiphophorus maculatus. Next base: position 29,711,927 of record NC_036447.1, on the reverse strand, counting down.
GAACAATAAAAATACGAGCAGAAATTAAAATGTAAACCTAAATAACAGACAATAAATATACAATAAATATCCTGTCTTACCCTCTTTCCAAAGCAGTGTTGACAGGAGAGCGCTGCAGTGGCGGAGGGAAACCCATGTACTCGGTTTTGATCAATGTCTTGGGATCCAGTTTATAAAGTTCAGGTGAAGCTGGACCTTCTGCACTCTGAGGAGACTCACCCATAGCACCAGGGAATGACGGATACAAGTTGAAGCCTCAAGTGAGGATGAAAGACAAGAGAAACATTTAACACACTGACAAAAAAAAAGGAAAAAAGTCAGACTTCCTTTTCTTCATTTATTGCAAAAAAAAAAAAAAAAAAAAAAAGGATCATTTTTAACCTAAAAATCTGCTGCTTCTTATGCAAGGTTAGGCCTTTCATGAAAAATTTTTCTGGACGATAAATTGTGTCAGGAGTTATTATGATTAACAATAACATTGTTATAATAATGCAAGAATAGTATTTCAAAGACAAATAAACTTTCAATTCTAACGAACATCTAATCCTGGAACTAGAAGACATTTTAAATATTCAAAATAAATAAACAAAACAACAGAAACAACAAATAAAATGAATGATGAAGTCTCTGTTAACAAAATTGTTGCTAAAAAAAAAAGGGCCAGTTGAGACCAAAACACCACACTGAAGACTTTGGTCATGCAGTTTTTCATGGAAAGAGCAAAAAAAGAAAAACGATACATCATGAAAATCAAAATTATTGATCCCGTTCCAATTTATCATGCAATTAATTGATTAATTGCTTATTGCGACAGGCAAGATAAACCCCAAAACTAGTCAATGTGAATGCCATACCAGGGCAGAACGGAGATAAGGCAGAGTTCGCCAAGTTTCCACCTGAAGGATGCGTTGTAGAGGTAAAAGGAAGGAAGATGCCGGGGGAGGCGGAGGAGCCAGGACCGGACTCCTGAGCCGAAGTCCGCTTCTGCGTCTGCCAACCTGCTGCTGAGGGGGGGGGCTGCTGCTGCTGCTGCTGCTGCTGCTGGAGGATCAGGTCGTTCAAAACCTGTTTCAGCCTGAAAGCAAAGGGAAACTTTACAGACAAACCTCCATCTGAAAGAACTTACTCCTGTTTATCGATACAAGTTTGTCGTTTCACCTCTGGACGTTGCTTTGCTGCCAGGCCAGCTGGGTGTAGCACTGGTTGAGCTGATGCATCACCAGGTGGACTTGAGGTGACGACACGTTGTTGGGTAATACGCTGTACTGACCCGTCAGCAGGGTTTGTAACATGTATGACAGAGTCTGTGGATAAAAAGCATCACTTTCACTGACTGAGTAAATATCAAGACGGAATACCAGCATAGCCATCAGTCAGACGCTGTTCAGACACGGGGCTAGAGTGTGAAGCTGCTTTTATTATGATAGTTTTAGATTAAACAAGTACATTTGTTAGAGAATATTTTAAACATATCAATAAACCAGTTTACGATAGGATAAAGCTAGTCTGTCAAACTGGAGAGTAAAGCTGCAGTCACACAGTTTCCATCTTACTATGTTGAAATATAGAAAAGACTTGTGAGTAGACAAGTCAGTCTGAGATTCTGAATTTTGGCCTAAGAGCTCAGATGTGAACATGCAGACATTCCATCCTGAATCAGACCAGAACATCCACCAGTAACACCTGTCAGAACCAGGTCCAAACAGAGAGAATGTGTCTGCTCACCTGTTGGTCCTGCAGGAGCGTCTGACACATGCTGGTGCTGAATTCCAGCTGCCTCTGGAGCTGGTTTATCTGATCCTGCCAGTGGCCGGAGCCCTCGGCGAAGGAGAGCTCAGAGGCCCAGCGCAGGTTCTCCTGACGCCGGACGCCTCCGTGCTGGCCCACAGGCGGCTTTGTGCCTCGGCTCTGATCCTTCACCTTCGTCTCGTTGTGAAGATGAGCCTCGACGTCGCTGGAAAAGGCTGCTGGAGGCTTCGGGTTACTGAAGCATTGAGCGCACACAGACAGAGAAAGAGATGACAGATCTCACACCAGCAGGGCTAAAACGGCCAAAGAGTGGACCTTCTGCCAGCTGGACTCACCTTCCCTGATTCTTCCCGTTACTGTAGGAGCTCTGGTTCATCCTCGACGAGTAGATGTGGATCTCATCATCGGAGCTGCTCTCTGTACATTCTTCCTCTTCCTCCTCAGCGCACATCTCAGAGTGATAATCATCCTCTTCCTCATTCTCATCATCCAGGTTGCAAGGACTGGAACCCCATGTTGCCATTGTTCTAATAACAAATAAGAATCATGAGAGGAGACACACTGAGCCAATAGTTTTATCTGCATCGGTCACTATACTGAAAAAAATTCCAGATTTTTTTCCCCGATCCATGAGGTCAGATGTATTCAGTCAAATTCTATGCTTTATTATTTATTTTACTTTATATTTAAAATTTCTAGTTGTACTTTCTGAATTTGAAAACGGTTTGTTGCAGTTTATTTTTTACATGTTTGACCAAGCTTGGGAAGCTATTGGTGTATTAAAGTGTGCTGTACTAGTGCAGATTTAACAAATTAATTTGTATTTCAGTACATTTATGTCTGCGTTTAAAAACCCCCCCAAACATTTCAAATCAATCCAGCACTGTTTTTCTGTATTAGATCAGTATCAGCAATAATAAACCTCAGATATCAGCTAATCCTAAATACATGTAGCTGCTGGTGGAACAACAATTAATACTTCAAACAGTAATACTAGGATGACAACAGAGCTTTAAATTAGACAGTGATTAACAACATTCAAGCCCAAAAATACTTTACTGACCCCAAAGGGAAATGAAACATTGTAACTGATTTGATATGATGAGACAGGAAGTGCGTCTTCTACCTTTCATCCCTGTTGATGGACTGCGAGAGAGTAGCACTCCCCTCCTGCTCTTCCATCTGACAGGGGGAGTCACGGAAACCGCTACGTCTCTGATGTTCGGCCATCAGCGACTCCAGCTGCTTTCGCCGCTGTCGCAGGTCTTCTCGCAAAATTTGTCTCCGCCTCATTTCGGACCAAAGCTGCTGGCGGGGAAAACACGGAGAGCCCTCATGATGAGAAGCTTTACGGTTTGGAAAGTGTTTTGGGTGGAGATTGAGGGTGTGAATCTGTTACCTCGTTGTCGGTGACGGAAGAAGAAGCTGCCTCCTGAGCGGTGGGTTTGAGCACGGTTAGGTTGGTTTTGGGTGTAGGGGAAGGAGAAGCTTTGACGTTAGCAGGGGTGGAAGCTGCAAGCGGAGCCTTCCTCAGCAGACCCTGCTGGCTGCCTGTGCTGGACACAGACGACTGCAGAGGAGGAAATACTTTACTTTTAAATCAAATGATCTAATCCTATTAGCTTTTTAATGACTGGTGTGAGCTTTAAACTAGAGTATGTAACTTTTATAAACAATATGTTTCTTCTTTTCCTGTGTAGGAAAAAAAAAAAGTCGAGCTCATCTGCCTTGTCCCAGTGCTCCAGAAATACACCGCTCAACCAATCAGAGCCAGGAGGAGGGTCTTAACTTTGTCAGTCATGCTCATGTGCATGCTGCTCATGTTCTCTTCTTGTCTCTCTGCTACGCTACGGCTAGTTCACCACAACAAAGCCTGTCATGAATGCTAAGGCTAGTTAGCATGATGACGACAATCTCTAGACTGTTGATTTGTATTAATCTTTGTTGCCTTGTTTCAATTCTTTTAATAATTTAGTTATTTTTATTTCTTCCTTTATTTCTGATCTTCTAAATATGTCAAGTGTTATGTCTCCATCCTAAGATCAAGACATTACATTTTGCAAATGGGACACCTAGAGTTGGGACGGGTGCTGCTCCCCTCCCAAAGCATTTGTTGATCTAAAGGAAGACTCTACGTCAAGGATCTCCTCCAGAGAAGAAACAGAATTTAGCTTTTTTTTTCTCCTTCACATTTTAGTACACATAAAACTCTGAATAACTTTTGGACAAGCAAATTCATAATTTAAACTTGTAGCTGTTTAGAATCAGATACCGGAAGGTCGGGGCAGGTCCACTGCAAGTCCTGGATCTTTCCTTGGATTTCTATGAGTCTCTGTCTCTCCTCATGAAGCTGCCTCAGCTCCTGCTTCTGCTGGCGTAACTTCTCCTCGTACAGCTTCTCCCTGTTAGAAAAACATATGATAATTACATAATTCAACAACAAGTTGCAGGACTAGATGCTAACGGTTTATTTTACTGCACCTGGCCTTGGTGGAGAGAGCCAGGTCTCTTGGACTCTGTTTGGATCCGGCCCCAGAGGCCCCACACACAGCAGATCGGGTGTTATTGGGCTGCTGGTGTAAAGCTTCATCGTCATTGGCTGTTGTTCCATCTGTGTCATCACTCTGTGTCACAAACAGATATGTAGACCCATTGTTTCTTTAATACAACATTAGATATTTTTTCTTTTCAAAGAATTAAACATGATGAAAATATTAATGCTGTTCAAGAAACAACTGCTTTATGCTTCCACTTTTAATAGCAATTCAAGGCTGACATTGAAAATAACATGTTCTACATCTGATTTTACTAGTGAGGTTTAAAGTATGAAGCTTGAGAAAACAGTCAGTTCTGCTAATCAATGTAAACGTGAAGATGAATCACCTTCACAGATGACTGCTCATGTGTTTCTGTTATAACACCATTTTTTTCTATGTACTTGAGGCAGGAAATAGGTATTTAGCGATAAAAGTTTTAATTCAAATGTTCTGGGAAAATAATGTAACAGTAGAGCATGCAAGTGCTTTAGTAACAGGTGGAAAACTTTTAGTAAAGTTAATTGATGTTCTTCAGTTCAGCCAATCCAGTTAGTTAGCCAGACGCTGCGTGTCGTACCTGAACCATGGCAACCAGCTCCTGCAGCTGCCTCAGCTTCTGCGTCGCCGTCTGGCGGTGAACCTTGGGAGGGAAACCCGCAGCGTTCCCAAAGCTGCTCCCTTGACTGGACTCCGACGCACTGTCTGGAAGCATGGCCTGGCCTCCTTCATCATTATCAACACCGTCTTCATCATCATCATCATCATCCTCATCCTTTACCTCCACGTAGGGGAGGTCCCTGTTGTACTGACACTCTAAATCAAGGTAAAAGTTAAAACCATGTTAAATAAGGTCATGTTCACATAAACCTAGAGATGATTGAATCTCAATTAGAACTTTTAAAAATTTAATTTATCTAATGTTTTTTATTTGAGCAACTAACCAGATATAAACATGGAAGGGTATTTGTGTTGATGATGATGCAGCTGAAGGTCTTTATCTTTGATATTCCAGTAATCTTACTGTTTGGATACCAAAATCAGCTCCTTATTACAGTCAACAGTAAGCTTTACTGTAAGGGTCTTGAATGACGCTACCCCTGTTTTCAAGTCAAAAGTTGTTAGATTCCCACTTTATTAGAAGCAAATTTTAATATAAAATTGTCTTTTTATATTGAAGTAAGATTCATAGTTTTGAACATAAATGTTTGAGATATCAAAAAAAGATGAAGGGGAAACAGTTTTCAGTAAAACTTGAAAAACTAATATTCTGTTGAAACACAGCAGTTTGTTTCATTTTTGCACTTAAGTATTTTTCTTTACACCAGCTAGCTAATTTGTAGGACAATTGATCATCCAGCAAAATTTGTTATCGTAACAGGCAGAGCCTAAGCTGGAAAATATTAAATTAAACATTTAAGAGCCTGCAGAAACCCTGACGTAAACAACAGAAACTCCTAATATAAGATGAGACTATTAGTTTTGCTGTATTAAAAAAAACTAACTTGTTGGCGATAAAACGTCTCATACTTATGTGTAATTAATTCTGTAAAAACTATCATTTATGTGATTTTATGAACATGTTCTTACAAAACACCCCAAATTAATCCTCTAACTATCCTGCAGACATAAGAATGAATGTTTTTCCTCAGGTCTACAGTCGCTGTGTGTTAGTTGAGCAGACCTATAGGCGTGGTGACGTTGAGGCTGCGGAGGTTGGCTGCTGCTCGGTTGTTGATTTCACACTCGGTGTTGAGTCGACCGTCCTGGTTGTTTGCGGTGCCGCTCCTGAAGCTGCGGCCGTTGGTCAGGCTATTCACGTCCGCCCGGTTACTGCTGCGCTGTGGGTTTCTGGACACACAGAGGGGAGCATCACTGACGTATTTCAGGACGGACAGTATGGAACATGACCAACTGACAGCCAGGACAACATTTAGGCATATTTACATGCCGAATCGATTCAGAAAGTCGTGGCTTGTAAAAAAAAAAAAAAAAAGAACAGAGACCATTTCTACATGTATTTGGTCGGTTATTTTTCCCACCCACCTAAGGTTTGCACCAGGATGGCGATTCTCATGCTCCAACTCAAACACAGTTTCAAACATGGATCCATCCTCCGTCTCATCTTCATCCTCCTCATCCTCCTCCTCATCATCAGGCTCTTTCACATTTTCATTGACGGCATCCACCATCATATCAGACGTCTGCTCGTAGTACTGAACCAACTCCCTCAGTTCATTAAGGCGCTTATGGACCTCCTTCAGCTTCCTGTTGGCGGATGAGACAAAATGATGAATGCAGCTTCAGTGGAAAACTTTATATTCACTCACAATTTGGACAAGTGTTACATTTTTGCTTCTTTTAATAGTTTATTTAAAGATGACGTCCCACTGCATTGTGGGATTATGCAACAACAAAACAACCTCAATGGTGTTTAAAGTAAAAAATGAGGTGATCCAATGTTTCAACCCTATCAACACTTTATGGATTGTGCACAAAATAAAACTAAAAATCTGTAAATATAGGAAAAAACAGGAGGGTAGTGCAAGGAAGAAATGTAAAAAATAAATCAGTATATGATTTTTAAAAAAGGAAATTATTGAATTATTGAATAAATACAGAATATGAAAAAAATATAATCAAATAAAGGAAACTAATTTATAAAAGAATAAGATCAGAAATAAAATGGAAAATTAAATACCTGATTATGTTAAATTAATAATGTTGAAATTTATCAATAATTTATGTATAGTTAAATAGGTTGGGAAGGTTCTATTATTTTTTTGGATGCAATATTTCACAAAAAAAGACTATCAAGCCAATTATGTATTTTTATGTTAATTTCCAGTTTTCCTGGCAGAGCGCTAATTAAAGAAAAAAACTTAAAAAAACATTCAAACTCGCCTAAATATTTAAGCCGTTTTTTTGTAAAAGTTCAAAACACAAAAATCTTAAAGTAACATCACAGTGATGATGTTGGTGGATGAAAGTAAGTTTCCAGCCAGAACTGCATTTCAAAAGACAAAAAAATTGAATTCAGCAGAGGAAAACTAAAACTGGTCCACAGGCGATGGACAGCAGAAGATTCACCTATGTTTCAAAACATTCTGCTGTTCGTATCTGACCCTGAACTCATAGCTGTGTGTGTGTGTGTGTGTGTGTGTGTGGGGGGGGGGGTGGGTGTTTGTGTTGGTACCTGAGCTTGTCTGAAGAACCAGAGCCGTCCTGCTGTGTGAATAAAGGCTGAAAGGAAGTGGAGGCTGCATTGGAGCAGAGAGCTGATGTACAATCTGAAGATCCTCCTAAACTTGGACTGCACTGTGCTGACAAGCCCCGACCTGAAGGACGCCACAGGAAATTCATCACCACTTCTTAAAGGTTAAAGCTGCACTATGGCTGGAGAAAATGAAAAAATAAAGGCTGAAAAAGAGCCATACATGAGTTGTTGTTCAGGGTATGGTCTCGCAGTGAATGCAACTCTTGCAGAATCTTGTCCATGGTTTGCTTTTTGTCTTTAAGTTCTTGTAACTTGGTGAGTTTGGCGCTGGCGGCCACTCCCTCGGCGTCCAGACCGGCATGTGGGCCGGAAGCGGAGTGAAGGAGTGGCCTGTGCTGAGGTGGACCAACAGCGTGGGGGGGGCGGGACCAGGACACTTCTCTGGAGAGGGACAGGCTCTGAGCCTGACGACGGTTATCTGGCACCGTTTTGGTCTGGTGGAAGACAGCAGTTTACCCCATGACCAACTGTCTATTGTTAAATCTATTAGCTTTAATACTTACGGTGATAGCTACATTTATTAGCATCTCTAATAAAGATGTTTAACTCTTTTTTTTCCAGCAGCAAAGCTCTCACACTGTACTTTTAAGCTTTTTGTACATCTTTAGTATGTATGTTAATTATTGTGGCCAGCATTAGATGAAACATCGGCACGTTGTTTGAGTATTTTAAAGAAGGTACAGATATATCATGGCAGTTACCATGGTAACCTAGCCACAGATATAGTTCCTCCTGTACCTTAGAGTCGTGCAGCTGGTTGTGGAAACGCTGAATCAGCTCATTTAACTCTTCATTCAGTTCTGATGTGATGCTCAGGCCGGAAACACTGCCGGTGGTTTCTGTCACGACTGCAGGCGAGAACAAATGTCAAAAGAGGAAAAATATATAAACTGCCTTTCTGACAATATTTTTGGAAAAATGATTCCAAAAAATTTAACATTTAGCTCCAAAACAGAAAAGTATATGTATGAATATTTCAGTTTTATTCCTATAATGTATTTAAAAAAGTTGTTTGTGAGGAAAGAAGAAATGGAACTGAAAGGATATACCTAAGCTCCAAATAGAACTAGTTTGAAAACATGTGTAGCCGTCTCTGAGGGTTGGTACGTCACCTGTGTCTTCGATCACAGCGAGCGCCTGCTCTGCACTGTGCTGCATGGCCATTAGAGCTTCCTGTCGGCCTTGCAGCGCTCTGAGCTGCTCCTGCTGCTCCAGCATCTTCTTCAGCAGCTCATGCTGCTTACGCAGGTTCTCCAGCTCCTCCTTCTGGTCGGCACGCACACCCTCTGTCCTACCACCCTGAATATTCACAATACAATATTTGAAGCACCTAGGGTCAATGGTTCAGAGGAACAGAGAGGTGAAGAAGTATGTACAAATGGGTTGGGCAGAAAAATGGTTTGCTAGATTCCAGTAGATTAACTAATAACGTCCGCTTAGATCTTTGTTTAGTGTTGTAGTTTGCCCTGTTTTCCTAGGAATTTAAAGTTTAAAATATTAAACTATCTCCCACAAATGTACTCACCGTTATATTTGAAGCATCTGAAGACTGGACCTCTATGTTAAGGGAGGAGCTGTCAGCCAGTGACCCTGATCCAACCGCGGAGTCCAGCGTCCCGACCTCACAGTCACTCTCCTGGGCCTGGAGAAAAATCACAGAAACATTCATCAGGAACTTGTGCTACATGTCAAAGAAAGTAACTACAGTATTTTACCGTACAGCTGTTCATTTTGGGAATGAACAGAGTTTTCAGAACACTGGTTTGTAATCTATTAATAAAGTTTGACTGACCTATCTATTAGATATAGCTGTGACTACTATTTTGTTGACGTTCCCTTTAGCGCAGTTCCATCTAATGGATGCATAACGTAACCCCAGCCTCTACTGTAGCGTCTATTCTATGCGCCTTATAATGCGGGTCGCCTTATAGTGCGGAAAATACGGTTGCTAAATGTAAATATCTAATGACTTTTAAAAAAATTTACTTCATAATTTAGTGCCTTGAAATTGGAAAACTCTTGCTCTTTCTAAACCTCTATCTTCAGGACGACATGGCTCCTTTATTTACTCTTTAACAACGTTTTTACCAGTGTTACAGAGAAGTAGCTCTTATAATAACCTCAGCAGACATGCAGTTCCACCAGGTGTTTGCTAATTACTCCTGGCTAGTCTGAAGGAACCGAGAGAGGGAGTTGCAAGCGAGGGCTGAAACTTGGAAACTGCAGCTCCGAGGAGGAGCTGCATCTCGAAGGCAGGGCTAAATCCCACAAGGCGTTTTGCATAAATTAATAGTTGCCAAGCGTTTCTCGAACATACATGGAAGAAATACTCCAGGTATGTTTTTGGTGAGGGAATAACATTATAACATGATGTAAAGCTCAAAAAAAATTTATTTTACATAATACTGCCCCTTTAAAATCATACACATGCCTGCCACCCAGCAACAGGTTTCTTTCTTTATGATTTCAAGGAATCATTTACACAGGCCACATTCCTTTGAAGTAACTTAGCTAAAGTCTTATTGCATTTAAAAAATAAAAAACACTAAAGATATACATGGGAAAACCAGACACACTTACAAGCATTTTCTGCAGGAAGCGTAGATAGGACTTCTCCTGCTCCTTGAGGTGGTCGATGAGGTAAGAAAGACGTTCAACGTTGGCGGGAACGTCGTTTTTTTCCACCAGATCGTCCCTCATGGCGCTGGCCTTACTGATGTATTCCCGAATCTGAACCAGTTTGCTCACCACCTGAGAGCGCACAAAGGGGAGTATGGTGGTGGTTTGTGATGAAGAGAAGAAAAACACATAAAACGTATTAGGTGAGCATCTGTAGATATAGCTGTGACTGGTACACACGAGGGCTGAGAAGGGGCTGGGCAAGAAACTCGCAGGGCGCCATTGGTGGCATTTTTAGAAACTGTCCTATATATGGTCTGGTTTTAGCTGCACAACCTCTCTCTCACTTTCATCCTAGTTTTGGTTTTTCCCCAAGCAGTCGAGAGAACTGCCATGTAGAAATACACAGCCGTACAGAGACATGAAGACACTTTCACCCTGCTTCAAAGTGTTTTTCACATTTTGTTACGATTTTATGTGAAATACGAACACAAGGTAGCGAATAACCTAAATGAAAGTAAATGATGTGGCTCTCAATTGATATTTTTTTGCAAAGCAAAATTGAAGACTGCAGAGTGAATGTTTTTGGCTTTCTGCTCAAAATATGACTCAGTCCCACAAGCCCTCCAGTTAGAGAACAGGATCCCACCTGATTGTCATTTAATCTCACTAACACAAAAAGCAGAGCGAGGATGAAGGTGGGAGATCTGGGATGATTGGTTGACATGACAACAAGTTATGACCCCTCATATGTTAGGTATTAAAAGCTCTATTAAGCTTGAGTAAGCTTTACAAAAAAAAAAAAAAAAAACAGGCCAAGACTTTTGCTTTGAAATGGTGGACAAAAACCCAGAGCAAGTGCAGCTTCAGCAGAACCTGGTTCTACTCCGTACTGACACGGCCACACCTCACATTTGTTGTATTTGTGCTTGTAATATTTTTCGAAAGCCATCAACAAAAAGCCGCATTTTAATTTTACCTCCAATTATACGTTACTTTTGTTTTGGTCTATCAAAATAAATAACATGCATTGAAGTCAGGGCTGGACAATAACTGCATAACAATATATATCACAATAGACGTCTGATCAATATCAATAGATAATGTTTTTGTCTGATAGAATATTCAATATGTAATCTATAGAATATTCACTGAACTCCAATCCAGAACCGCACAACATTCTGGCATTCTGACGAGGAAAGGCTTCAACTAACTCGCTCAGTCTTTGGTTACCTAGCAACAACCTGCTGAGTACTGTGTGCAGCAGCAGTTTCAGGTTTCAGTTTCAGTTGCATGGAGTGAAAACTGTGGCTACAACAGGAACGGTCATGCCGCCAGTTTGGCATTACTTCAGATATTTAAAACAAAAAAACTCGTTGATATCAATATAATTGATATTGATGAGTATCAATTATCAATTATATTGATATTGACTGATATGAAACACTTCTACCATGATAGGTTTTTCAGCCACATCATCCGGTGCTAACTGAAGTTTGTGGTAATAATGTGATAAAATGCTAGCTTTTCAATAGTTTTACAAGTTTTTCTATTTTTGATAGCATCAAACACTAGCTGACTGTCATATAGACGTCTCTAACAACAAAGCATTACCTGGCTGCTGTCTATTTTGGGCTCTGGCCTCCCATACTCTCTCTGCGTCAGAAGTCCTCTGTCTGTCCCACAGCGACTCATCCTTGGCGACTCCTTGCGAGGACCTACGGGACTTAATGTTTCCCTCCGCCCTGGACTCTGCTTCTTGGTTTCCTTGGTGACAGCTGGAGTAGTTGGGGCAGAAGCTGAGGGATGGAGCATCTCTTTGCTCTTGTTAGTGTTGACATGCAGAGGCAGGTAGTTGAAAGGCTTCTTGTTCTCTCCGTCTAGCTGCCGCTGGTTGTTGGCGGCCGTGACGCGGCCCTGGGAGTCGCTGCCGATGCTCCGCTGGTTGACCAAAGATCAGACCACAAAGATCATTACTTGGGCTCTTGGCCATGATTTTCGTTTTCAAACTTCAAGCGACGTAGATGCACAAGCACTCATCAGTCATGCCCTTTTTGTCCCTTACAGTTTAAAAGAAAAAAAAATCCCTAAACATCATTTAACAGGAAATGGTTTTCAGTAACAAAACATGAAACTGTTATTTGATATAAGAGCATCATCTAACATTCTGCTGGTAGACTAAAAAACCTTCTTATGACAATAAAAGTCAAACTGATGCTATGACAGTAGAGTGGATTAATGTGATCTTCTGACAAATGATGTTTCAGGCATTTTCCTGATTCAGTAGATTATGTATGAAAGGGTTTTAAAGCCAAACAAATCAACTGCAAATCCTGAAGGTAGATCTGTGACTGTGGGGAACTTCCACAGAATTTTACGCACATTAATAGGCTATGTTTACACAACACGCAAATGCAAAAAAATAAAAATAAAAAACAGAATAAAATATTGGACTTCAGAGAAAAAACAGAATTGATCACCAAAACCTGATTTAGGCAGGCTTAGTTAGTAATGAGTGGTCTCCATGGAGACATCAACCTCCCAGAAAACCCCAGCAGTTCTGTCTCCAACTTCAAATGTCTTTTTGTTTCCTGGTTCCCTAAACTATTTTTTTGAACTTTCTTAAACTTTTGTATCTTTTTTTCCCCCTGGTTTTTATTTTATATTTTTAAATATGTCATGTGGCTATTTAATAAAAATATTAAAGATCCACAAAAGCAGAAATACGTTGATTGACCTGTACAGACTGGTTGAGCTCTGCAGTCACATAACAACCAAACCTCCTGAGACACTGAAGAGTTTCATCCCATTACCAGCCAGTCCCCTCAGCTACTTTCCTTATTAGATGCTTCCTGTGGCTCAGGAACATCTAAGACATTGTTCAGTATTGTGATGTCTACCTCATCCAGATCTGTGAAATTGATCCTTTGGCGCAGCTTGTCCAGCTCAGCCTGGTCAGGAACAGACATTTGGGTCGTGTATTTGATGTGGGAAAAAGAATGAGGAGTGCGAGTTCTCCTGCGGCCGGCCCCTGGGGTGGACTCTGGTGAAATATCATTAGTCAGGCGGCTCTCCACTGCTGCAGAAAGCTTCTTCTTGTTTTTCTCTGTCGACCGGTTAGCTTTCTTTTGCTGAATCCCCCAGTTCTGCTCAAACACGACAGAAAACGTAAGAAATGTTGTTTGTTAATAAGAAAAAAAAAATGATGGGAGACACAAATTTAAAATGTTAATCACGCTTTTTGTAACATTTATTTTAATGACAATCTCAATGAGGATCACAGGTATTAAAACTACAATGATGATGTTTGCATTGAAAATGAATGGCAACAGAAAGCCTTTTGTCTTGAGACAGACTCTACAGGAGGAGTGCAAACATGTTCTCATTTTGGCCAAAACTGTCAAGTTCAAAGTAATCGCAGTCCAAAAAGAAAAAAATTATATTGAGTATTGTTTTTACCCGCTCAACAATAAAGTAAATGTATAATATTTTAACTCAACAAATAGACCAGTCAGATTTTTTTTGTAGGAAAGTGGTATATAAATCATTGTTCATCTAAAACGTAAAGGGTTTGCCTTAATAAAGAATGGTATCTGGTTTGCACATTCTTCTGGGCACTTTTTTTTGTCTATTCTCTGCAGTAAGAAGAGAATCTTGAAAATGCTTGCTTGTCAAAATGTAATAAAAAACAGATTTGGGTGTGCCAAAGTCTGCCTTTAATTAAAACTTGCTCGGCAGAAGAAGTTCTATTTGATTTAAAGTGGAGAATATAAATTGGAAGACTTTTTTTTTTTGCTCAAATACCCAATATCTGATTTTGAAGCCTGCAATCATTGACGGGTTCTTATTGACAGTTATTTATTATTGCAAGATTATACATTCAATTGGTTATTTTTGTTTTATTAAGGTTGATAAAGAGTGTTCTATATAGGAGATAGATTGACAAACCACTGTATAATGTACAGATAAAATTATGGGAAAATAACTGGCACCATAGCTTTGTATGTTGTATTGCCAAAAACAATGTGTAAGTGGGACTTTGTGTGTCAGCCCCTCACCATGTTGTTCAGTCTGTCCTCCAGACTGCCATTGGGTGCTGTCCAGGTCTGCAGCTCTTCTGCACTGTCATCAAATGGAGCACCTCCGGTTGCCATGTCACCCACTTACAGCTAGCTGGAAAGAACAACAAACAGTGTGAGGGTCAATTTCCAGAACACGAAAAGAAGAAAATCCAATTCGAAATCCCCAAATAAGAGAGCTGTTACATAAACCGCTTCACTTCAATCATAATTTATAACGAATGTTCATCAGTGTACATACCACCTCTACTGTTTCTTTTTATTCACAACAGGCACAAATGAGTTTTTTTCGAGAACAATTTAAAATTAGATTTGGATGTAATATTGATTATTACCACAAAAAGACTCCGGTTTCAAATCAGTTAGCCAAAACTGAAAACATCATCATTATTCTAAGCTGTAACACCTAACGTTAGAGGTTAACGTTGACATTAGTCCATACTTCTTACCGACAAACATTAACCTTCCATTGTTTAACTTTTCCGTAACTCCAAGAAAAAGAAAAAAAAACAGTTATGGTTAATTGGTGACCAGTCGCTTAGCGTTAGCTGCAGTTGGGTTGCGCGTGGCGGTGATGGCCCGCTTGGACTGACCGTACATTCACCGCGCGAGAGGCTAGCACGAGCTTCCAGTTAGGTCCTTCGTTACCAAGTAAAAAGTGAAACAACAACAGCCATTGTCGGAGCCACTCTTACTTCACACTAGACTTGATGCTTGGTGAACTCCGCTAGCCAAACGTTTGTGACCCATTTCCGACCACCAGTCGCCATGGCAACAAACAATAAGATATTTTTGTATTGTATTTCAATATTTTCACTTTTAGTGTTAGGCGCTTACCCTAAATCATTGCTAACAAGTTGCTAAAGTTGTATGCCTTAACAATTTAGGTGGCTAATACCCATTAGCTTGGTCCCAGCTTCGCACAACACAGACAACTTAAAATTTGTCCATAATAAAGTATTTGATATAAAATAAAAATCTTGCATAACGTTTAGTAACCTACTATCTTCTTAGTTAACTTGCACAAAAACCGTGTGAACACCTAAAGAGGCTAACAAACGTTAACAAGGCAAGCTGTGGCTGGCTTCAAACATAGCTAGCTAAACATTTTTAAACCGGAAAATGATCTCACCGTTTAAAACAATAAAACAGACTCGCAATGACAAGCCTCGTGTACTCAAGTAAAGACTGTATCTTTTCTTCTGCTAATCCACGAATCTGCAACTATTTTCCATGACTCCCAACATCGCAGCAACCAACTATGGTACTAGCCTGAAGTTACAACCGCCCAACAGCAGGTGGCAACGCAATGCAACAGGCAAAACGAAAGGATGTGGAAAGCTGTCACCGCCACGTTGTGAGTGGCATTTTGTTGAGACAAACGTTAAAATGCTGTACTGTCCCAAGGATTTTGGGTCAACTTGAGACTATTTAGTCTTTTGTGACACTATGATGCATTCCTCTTTTGTTTCAAATTATATAGCAAATGAAAAAATGTTTTAAACTTATTTACATGTCTGAATAGAAATGAAGTTTGTTCTACATGTCTTTATTTGGTTTTACATTTTACATTTAGCATTAGATCATGAACTTCATATTTTTATCAGTGATGTGAAGAACAAACTATTAACACACTTATTGTGACACCACTGATTTAAGATTGTTTAGTCTTTACTCTTTGTTTCTCAAGAGTTGGCTCTTTAAAATTAATTAAACCTTAAATATTTTATGCTATTTCTATAATAATAATAATAATAATAATAATAATAATAATAATAATAATAATAATAATAATGAAATTACATCAGACTTAAATAGTGCTTTATTGGTGTACTCAAAAGCGCTTCATATGAAATCAGTCATTTTCATTCACGCACACATTTATATTTTGTTAAGCCTGTTCTAATTGAGTGTACTTGTTTATAAGGAAAATACATATGTACTGACTTTTAAAGATTGTGTAATATACATGGCTGTTCATTATTTTTATAATGAAGACGCTGAAAGAGAATATTTTCGAGTTCATCTCCTGCTGGGAATCCAATCCAGCTAGGTGGCGCTAGCTCACCTTATATTGCTCTGCGAGCCGCCTGATAACTGCAGAAGAAGAAAAAGGTTGTCGTTCGACATTCGTTTCAACTTTAGCGTCGTGAAGGGTTGTGGATTTTAAAACCGGACTGAAAAACACAAATCATCAAAGCTCGAGCATCTTAACTTGCGCTTTGTGGATATCGGAGCTCGAAAACAAGATCTAAGTTTCTTCGAAATGAGTGAGTTGTGTCATCGTGGTTCATTTAGCCTCTGAAGCTAACGTTAGCTAGCTTAAGAGTGAAAGCTAGCAGCATTTTCCTGGCTAGCCCAGCTAAATAAGGCTCTGTAAGCGATTCAACCTTCGCGGACCCACTCGTTTGGACCTTATAGTTGTAACCAGCACAGGAAGCGATGGGTTCTTCTAAAAAACACAAGGAAAAGAGCCGCGACAAGGACGCAGAGGATCGTCGTCGCGAACATAAGAAACATCGTCACAAGGAGAGAGAAAGAGATGTGTCGGACCGTGATAAAGACAGACGAAAACGCTCCAGATCCAGAGAAAAGAGCAGGCGGGAGAGCCACAGCAAGGCGGAAAGAGGCCCCGCGGAGCCCCGAGTAAAGAGGGAGAAGGTGGACCCTGGTTATGAGGAGAGCGGCGCGGAGATCCAGCCCCAGAGCACCAGCGGAGATGGTTCCCTCAGCATCGAGGAAACAAACAAACTGCGCGCTAAGCTGGGCCTGAAGCCCCTGGAGCTGAACGAGGGCAAAAAGGAGCTGGGGACCAAGGAGGCGCCGATGGTGGCGGAGACCATCAACCCCGTTCTGATCCGACAGCAGAAGGAGATGCGAGAGAAGCTCGCCGCTATGAAAGAAAAGCGCCTGCTCAATCAAAAACTGGGTAAAGTCAAAGCAATCGGCGACGATGACTGGCTGGACGACACAGCCGGTTGGGTGGAGAGAAGCAGGACGCTGGCCAAAGAGAAGGAGATGGCAGAAAAGAGAGCCAAGCTCCTGGAAGAGATGGACGAAGAGTTTGGAGTCAGCAGCCTGGTGGAGGAGGAGTTTGTCCAAAGCAAGCGGGACTCTTATTCCTCACAAGATCTGAAGGGTCTCAAAGTGCAGCACAAGGTGGACTCCTTCACCGAGGGCCAGACCGTTGTCCTGACCCTGCAGGACAAAGGTGTGCTGGAAGAGGAGGAAGATGTGCTGGTAAACGTGGGACTGGTGGACAAGGAGAAAGCTGAAAAGAATGTGGAGCTGAAGAAGAAGAAGCCCGACTATAAACCCTATGAGGAAGAGGAGAGCGTGGACGACATGGTCACCTTCAAGCCGCACACTGTGCTCTCAAAGTACGATGAAGAAATCGAGGGCGAGAAGAAAAAGAGCTTCCGGTTGGGCAACTGGGGCTTTGCGGACGGGGAGCGAGAGCGCGAGCTTCAGGCGATGAAAGAAACTCTGCGGAATCAGGCTCAGTCCCTGGATATGCCCGCTCTCACCATCGCCTCCGAGTACTACACGCCTCAGGAGATGGTCGGCTTCAAGAAGACGAAGCGCAAAGTCAAAAAGATCAGGAAGAAAGAGAAGGTGACGATCTCAGACGAACTTCTGGACGACACCCGCACCTCCGACTTCGGCTCCAGGGCGCGAGGCAGAGGCCGCCGACAGGCGGAGGAGGAGCAACAGGAAAGCGAAGAGAAAGTTAAAGATGGCGGCAGCTGGCCGCATGAACTGCCCCGAATGTCCGACGACATCAGGACGGCAGAGATGGATATAAGCGACGAAGATGATTACGTTCCTCCTGAGCCGGCTGTGATTGAGGAGGACGAGGCGGAGCAGGAGCTCCAGAAGCAGCTGGAGAAGCAGAGGAAGCTGAGGCAGAAGCAGCTCCTCAAAGACTCTGGGGAGAAGGTGGCGGCGCAGATCAAAGTCCTGGCTAAAGGCGACGACGACCATGATCCAGAGAAGAAGAACAACATCGTCTTCAACGCCACCTCGGAGTTCTGCAGAACTCTGGGGGACATTCCGACGTACGGGCTGTCTGGAAACCGGGAGGACCAGGAGGACATCATGGACTTTGAGCACGAAGAAGAAAAAGACGACGGCGGAGGTTCAGATTCTGAAATTGACGAGAACATCGGATGGAGCACCGTTAACCTGGACGAAGAGCAGCAACAGGTGGACTTCTCCACGGCCTCCGCCACCATTCTGGACGAGGAGCCCATCGTTAACTCCGGCCTCGCGGCTGCATTGAAGCTGTGCACCAACAAAGGCCTGCTGGACACCCAGATGCAGAAGGTGGCCCGCGTCAAGGCACCGAAAGGGGCCCTGCCCAACGACAACTACTGCATCGAGGACAAGATGGGATTCGACGACAAGTACAGCCGCAGAGAAGAGTACAGAGGCTTCACGCAGGAATTCAAGGAGAAGGACAGCTATAAGCCCGACGTCAAGATCGAGTACGTGGATGAGTCCGGGCGGAAGCTCACGCCGAAGGAAGCTTTCAGACAGCTGTCGCACCGATTCCACGGGAAGGGTTCTGGAAAGATGAAGACAGAGAAGAGGATGAAAAAGTTGGAGGAAGAGGCGCTGCTGAAGAAGATGAGCAGCAGCGATACTCCTCTCGGGACGGTGGCTTTGCTCCAGGAGAAGCAGAAATCTCAGAAAACCCCGTACATAGTGCTTAGTGGGAGTGGGAAGAGCATGAATGCAAACAACATCACTAAATGACTTCCTGGTCCGATGTGTAGCATAGAAACACGCAGACATACACAGAGATCCTTTTAGATAATTCCTTGATTTTTTTTTTTTTTTTTTTTCGTCCTAGCTGGTTAAAAAAATCAATCTGATTATAAAAATGTTGAATAAAATCAGTGCAACTATAAGACAGTTTTATTTGTGTTGTGGATATTTTCAGTTGCAAGATGCAGTCAGTGTCATAATTTGGAACTTGAATATAGAAAAGAGAAAAATGCATCTAAAATTCTGAACATGTTTTAAAATAAAGATTGGTGAAATTATAAAGCTCTTCTCAGTGGTTTTTACTTTGATTTTTTTTAAAACAGGTTAAATTCACTTTATGCAGCTTATCTGACGTGTAACTGGATAAAATCTGAAGACTATTAATACGGTTGTATTTAACAGCTCAGTTGACATAAAACTATTAAGAATTTACGAGCTGTTTGGTTCTGTATGAAATAAGAATTGAGCTGTTTCTCATTTAACTAAGAAGATGTTTGGCTCTGTTATGTACAGACATGATTGAAGTACCTTTGAAAAAGTTTAGCTCCTACCCCTAAATGACAACAAATATGATATAGCCTGGGATAGTCAACAAAAACTGAACAAAACTATTTTCCCAAGAATGGAACGAAATAGAAATTTTTACCCAGTTTAACAGCAACAACCTTAAATGAGACAATATCAAAGATATTTTACATTTAAATTTTACATAATAAAAATGTAATAAATTGCATCAAAGAATATCTTGGGTTGAAAGTATTAAATTAGATAGGTGGAAGACCATTCATGTTTTGCTGCATTTTATTTTTAACGATTCTATTTGAATACTTTTTGAAAAACTCATAAAATACAATAAAAAAAACCACTGCATATTTAATTATTAGATTTGCTGCATTTGCACTGCCGGTTGTTTTTTAGTAACATATCACTGTAGTTTGATATGTCAGCCCTGTATGTGAACATTTTGCAAAGTTTATTCCTACGTTCAGTCGACGTGATTTGATCCATCACGGTTTTTCTTTTTTCTTTTTTTTTATCATAGCGAGTCTTCAGCGGAACTAATAAGAACGATTAAAGAGGTTGGCCGGACACCGTTCCGGTGCACAACGCGTTGCTACGTATTTAGCACAGCTAACGCTCCTGCTCCTTCGTCCTGCCGTCTTACAGGAGATGCTCGCGGACAGGTGAGACGCAGAGATGGTTGACCTAGTTCTGAAAATGGGATAAAAGCCTTGAGTGAAGCTGCTCACTTCGTATAGTTAGCTTCTCGGGCGCGCGAGGCTTAAACTCGTTTTTGTCTGGTTTAGCTTGCTGTGAGCTTAAAGGCAGCCAGAGTTTAAGTAGCTTTGAAGTGAAGAGCTCTGGCGTCTGTTTCACCTGTAACTTACCCCCCCGGTATCCACACTGTGATCACTTGGTCCTGGAATGTCGTCTTTAGGAACAGCTGTACGTCTTCTGTTGTGGGAACTGAGTACAGCTGTAGATTGGTAATGATGAAACTAAAATAGAAACTGTACAGTAATGTCAAATACACAAGGTAAGAACCACACACTAAAACAGCAGCAGATGCAGAGTATGCAAAATGTAAATTTGTGCATATTTTTGAAGAGGTAGTAAAATGATGCAGGCTTTTCAGAATTTAGTTTGAAGTTCAAATCTAAAAACTGTAGCATATGTTTGTATTCACTCCCCTTTTTATTTAATATTTTTAAATAAAAGCCAGTGTGACTAATTTCTTTGTAAACGATAGATCTTCCACTTGGCAAATAAGTCTCGATCTTATTTCACATTATAGATGTGTATTGCAGGACAAATAGAATAGAATAGAATTACTTTATTCATCCCAGCAGGGAAATTATTTCGCAGTTACAGCAACATAGAGACAAGACACACAACAACCACCACTGAGTAGCAATTGTAGACAAAATAAAAATAAAATATAACATGCTGTCAATATAAAAAGCAACTTAGAGCAGTCCTTGCAAAGATTCAAAAAATGCAGATACAGTATGTATATGTAAATATATGTACAGCAAGTGTGCTGAGTTATGAGTTGTTTTGGTTGTTCTGTAGTCTTTAAATTTGATTCTGATCTCCCTCATCAGAGCTTTAGTGTTGAATCTCCCAGGAAAATAAAAATATTTGATCTCTCTTGTTTTGTTTAGAAGTTGTGCCATTCTGTTCAATTTTAGATGCATTCTATAACTGGCCTGGGCTGTGTGCGCATCTCATTTATAAAAAAGAAAACAAAAACAACAAAGATAATGTTCTGCAGTTATTTGGACATGTTTAATATGTGTTGTCACATTCCAGGATTTAAACTCGCTGAGTGAAATCACAAGTAGTTGTGATGTCGGAGTCCAAACCCCCCACTCCTACCACCCCGACCCCTGGAGACATGTACAAGGGATGGCTCTTCAAATGGACTAATTACATAAAAGGTTACCAGAGACGATGGTTTGTTCTCAGCAACGGATTACTGTCTTACTACAGGTGAGCAGTACAGATTTAAATGTACACTAATGTATAAAACTGGTAAGACTTTCCAGTAAAAATCAGACTTTTTTCAACTTATTATAAAAGCTTGGTTATAAAAAGACAAATACTTATTGTTGTCCTTAACATTTTCCTTTGGAAAATAATTATTTTGGTAATAACTTTATCTTGATTAAAAATAAAAAGTTTCCATAAGCATCTAAATTTGAACTAAATTTGTATCGTTTTTAACTGCATTTGGGGGGCCGCACAAAATCAGTCCAAGGGCCACTTTATTTATATGCATGAATGCATATAAATAAAGTTGAGTGGAAGTTGTATAAATGCAGGTAAATTAAGATTATATTCAAACAAAACTTACACTGTTGTTTAAGAGGAAGAACTCCAAAAAACTATGTTAAAAATTGCATCTCCTTTTTTTTATATGTTTTTTTTTTCCCTTACTTTTGTTTACACACACATTCATGTTGCAGAAATGTTGTGTGTCTGAACCTGGATGCTTTTGACTCTCCACCGTGGTGCTGTCTCCAGGTGTCAGGCGGAGATGGGTCACACCTGCAGAGGCACCATAAACCTGGCCACCGCCAACATCGCCGTGGAGGACTCTTGCAATTTCGTCATTTCCAACGGGGGAGCGCAGACGTATCACCTGAAGGCCAGCTCCGAAGTCGAGCGCCAGCGATGGATCACCGCGCTGGAACTCGCTAAGGCCAAAGCCGTGCGCATGCAGGACGAATCTGGTGAGACACAGGCCCAATAAAGACAGGAGTCACGATCACTCTCGTTGCGTTCAGAGACGACATGCTGCTTGTGTTTGTTATCAGACGACTCTGCTGATGAGTTCTCTGCAGCGCCCCCTGCCTCCACTCAGGCCAGGGGATCTCATACCTCAGAAGTCCAGTCCACGCTGCGCACCCTGGGCAGCAAGGTGGAGGACCTCACCACCTGCAACGATCTGATTGTTAAACATGGCTCTGCTCTCCAAAGGTTGGTGTCTTCTACGGAGCATTCAGGAGAAACAAAGCTGCAAATGATTTGTTAGCGTTCTTGCTTTATTTATTCATTTTTTTACTGCTTTCGCAAAACATTAGGTCTTTATCAGAGCTGGAGGGGCTCCAGGTTGGACCTGACATGGGGGAAAAGATCCGACAGGTCACAGAAAGGGCCACGCTTTTCCGAATCACCTCCAACGCCATGATCAATGTAAGGTTTAGTCTGTTTAGAGCTACTGAGGCTGCTGCTGAGTTTTTCTTCCTGACATGACGGAGTTTTCTTCCTGAAGGCCTGCAGGGACTTCCTGTCCATCGCCCAGAGCCACAGTAAGCGCTGGCAGAAGGCCTTACAGACCGAGAGGGAGCAGAGGATTCGCCTGGAGGAGACGCTGGAGCAACTAGCCAAACAGCACAACCACCTGGAGAGAGCGTTCAGAGGCGCCACCGTTCTGCCACCTTCCCTCAGCAATCCCAACTTAAGCATTAAAAGTAAAACTCTTGTTTTGGACTTCTCTCTTCTTAGTCTGTTAGCAGAGATCCTACGCAGTCTGAATGGCTGGAAACTAAAGGTGCAGAAACAAATCCATTTTATAGAGAATCACAATTCTTAGTCCTGGGAATTCAGAATTGATTCAAAATGCACAAAAACAGATTTTTAAATGCATTTAAGTTGCATGTCTTTGCCGCTGCTATGACTTTCCCCATGTGTGACCACTTCCTCACTTCCGTCTCTGTTTGGTACCTGTAAACAAAATATTTCCTGTTCAGATGTGGTTACACAGGAAATAGTTCTGAAGAAAGCAGAAATCTCTCAAACATATTCATCCCAGGTTGGTCCTACTCCCTGTTTCCATATAAAATAGTCCCTTGGTCAGGTAACATTTGACCTACTGGGTACAACTACTCAGTCGTTTGTTAAACATTTTAGATGTAAAGATAAAAGTTGAGTTGCTCCCTTCACCACATTAACTCAGTTAAAATACATTGATGTGTTTATGTCGTCATTTTTGAAACATAGAGATAACAAACCCCAAGTACAGAGGATGATTCTTTTACACTCAATCGGCCAGATAAATGAAAAGATTGACCTCAGAAGTTTTTTTTATGGAAAATATTTTGGAAATATATTTGGAACTGTCCACTCATTCTATTATGTTTTTGTTATCCATCATGTTTGAAGGCGGTGTTTCAGGAAAGGGCGATGCCAGTGATGAGGACGATGACAATGAGTTCTTCGATGCAATGGAAGACCCAACAGGATTTATTACTGTTCCTGCTGACCCCAAGTACCACAGGTTGATCCTCTTTTTCTGATTTTCTAAACATGCTGTTCTTCAGTACCTCACTCTGGCGATGCGTCATGTCTTCTCTCATCTCTGTTCTTCAGGAGATCTGGCAGCAATATCAGTGGGATAAGCAACGAGACGGGAATGGACGACCAGTCGGTAACGTTCTCGTTTTTATCTTCTGATCTACATAGACTTGATGAGCTAAACATACACTAACCTTCCAAATGTCCCCCCCGCCACTTTTTTTTTTTTTCTTCCTCGATCAGTATGATGAACTGTCCTTGGCGTCCAATTCTGAGTCTTCGCCGCCTCTTGAGCTGGAGCCGGTCAGACAAAGACGGACTCGTATTCCCGACAAACCCAACTATTACCTTAATTTGTGGAGCATCATGAAGAATTGTATCGGGAAGGAGCTCTCAAAGATACCGATGCCGGTAAGAAATTGATCTGGTGGGCGTGCCGTGGTGGCGTAGGGGTTAGTGCGACCCACATTTGGAGGCCTCAAGTCCTCGACGCGGCTGTCGCGGGTTCGACTCCCGGACCCGGCGACATTTACCGCATGTCTTCCCCCCTCTCCCTCCCCCTTTCCTGTCAGCCTACTTCATGAAAAGGGACACTAGAGCCCACAAAAAGACCCCCTGGAGGGGTTACAAAAAAAAAAAAAAAAAAAAAAGAAATTGATCTGGTAAGAAATCTTGGATCTTTTTTTTTTACCTAAATGAAGTAAAACGAAGCTTTTTCCATGTTGTCTTGCGTTTCCAGGTGAACTTCAACGAGCCGCTGTCGATGCTTCAGCGTCTGTCTGAAGACCTCGAGTACTACGAGCTCTTGGACAAAGCCGCAAAGTGTCAGAGCTCTTTAGAGCAGATGTGCTACGTGGCGGCTTTCACCGTCTCGTCCTACTCCACTACGGTCCACCGCACAGGGAAGCCCTTCAACCCTTTACTGGGGGAAACCTTTGAGCTGGACCGGATTCGAGAGTCCGGTTACCGATCGATCTGTGAACAGGTCTGTAAAAAATATATGTACACACCTGAGCTGTTTGCTTGGATTAAGCCGGTTATTGCTTTCAGCTATGAATGAATGAATGATTAAATGTCTTCCTCCTGGCCCCGCCCCTCTCAGGTAAGCCACCACCCACCAGCTGCAGCCCACCACGCCTTCTCTGAGAAGGGCTGGACCCTCAGACAGGAAATCACACTGGCCAGCAAGTTCCGGGGAAAATACCTTTCCATTATGCCTCTGGGTAAGTTGTCAGCTTTGTATAGTTGTGGCTTAAAGCGAAACTAACCCCTAAATCAACTACCAGTCTTTATTTTTGTAACCGATAAACCGTCGAAGTATATTATTGGGCTTCTACCTTCATGTTTCTGTGCGAATTTTGACATTTTCGTGCAATTCTTTTAGTTTGGGATTATTTGGTAAAACCGAGTGGGGAGTATCGAGTGTTGCCATGGCGACAAGCGAGCATTGATCGATATTGTTATTCAGCTTTTTTAAAGTTGTAGTATGTGACTTTTACAAAAATTAGATTTTTTTTTCATGATTGTTAAAACTGTCACTATGTCATGACCGTATGAGACAAAAAGGTGATTGACAGCGCTAAAACCCTCCTCCTGGCTGTTCTTGTTTTTCATTATTACGGTATTATTTATTTGTTTTTGAGTAGAACAAACCTCTGTTCTGGTTATCTGTCACCAGGCTCCATCCAGTGTATGTTTGATAAGAGCAACAATCACTACTCCTGGAAAAAAGTTACGACGACCGTACACAACATAATCGTTGGGAAACTGTGGATTGATCAGGTAGCGGTGGCGGTTGTATGAAATGATCTTTTGTGTAGAAACCCTCAGTGGTTTTTGTATTTGACTCGACTTCCTCCGTCAGTCAGGAGAGATCGATGTGGTGAACCACAAGACCGGAGATCGCTGCCACCTCAAGTTTGCTCCTTACAGCTACTTCTCTAGAGATGTACCCCGGAAGGTGAGCCGGCGTTCTGGTCATGGAGTCTGCTCCTTTGCCTGAAGCATTACTTTCTGTTCTGCTGGATTCAGATTGGAAAACAGCATTTTAAGGTTTTTGCAGACATCTTTTCCAGAGGTTTTAGGTGGAAGATGTACTCGGGCATGTTTAATATTTCAGATCCTGGAACAGGATTTTGGTAATCTTTCTGTCTTGACTCCGTGTACTACATTGAAACAAACAAACAAAAAAAATCCTTCAAATGAAAACGTTCTTGAGGTTTAAAATGTTTTTTGTCATTGTCTCACTGACTCTGGTATTTGCATGGTATTCAATGAGCAAACCTATTCTGACAGCAGCAAAGCCGAATTATCAGACATAGATGTAAAGGATTGGGCACACTGCATTTCACAACATTATATTAAACCCATCTCTCTGTTTTTACATTTGAAAATAAAAATGTGTTTACATTCAATTTACAAACTTAACCCGAGTTAACTCATATAGTCCTTTGCTAGGTCTTAGACCATTTTTTTCTGCTGATAGGAGAGGAAACTACGACAGCATTTTCGGGGCTTTGTAGAAAGGGGGAAAAAAACAACAAAGGAGTATCTCAGAAAGTTTGAGAATAATCTCAGAAGTATTCTAGCAAAAAAACTTGAAAATAAAAAAAAATTACTTTGGGAACTCAAAAATGTCTCTTTTTTTTCTAAAATCTTTTTAAGATTAATCAAAAAATTTCCTCATTTTTTTTTTTTTTTTTTTTTAGAAAATTTCTGGGATTAATCTAAATATTTTCCTTGTCTTTTCAAAAACATTTTGACATTCTTTTTTTTTTTTAGAAAATCTTTCACTTTTGAAGCTCAGAAATCTTCTGAGATTAACCTCAAAATTCCTGAATTTTGGGGAGAAATTTACTCTTTAATTTTTTCCCCCTGTTTACGATGGCCCTAATATGCTGTTGTAGGAAGCAGACCCCAGGCTGTGTGCAAAACTCTGGATTAATGTATCAAGTATTAAGAAATATATACCAAACCATGGTCACAGAATCACAACCTTATGGGCCCAGCAGTACTGTGTGTTGTTGGCTCCATGTTGTAAATATTGATGTAAGGGTCCCTGGAGAGTGAGATGCAGCGAGTGTGATCCGTGTCGCTCTGTGTCATGGTATAGGATCATCTGAGAAACTTGCTTCTCCAGTTTTTTGTTCACTATGTCATACAGTAATAAACAGCATTTTCCAATACTGCGCGGGATGTGAAATGTGGGTATTTTTCTCCGTCAGGTGACAGGAGTTGTGACGGATAAGGATGGGAAGGCTCATTATGTTCTGTCAGGAACATGGGATGAGAAGATGGAGTTTTCCAGGATCATGCAAAGCAGCAAAGGCGAGAATGGCACTGAGGGCAAACAGAGGACTGTTTACCAAACCCTCAAACCCAAGGAAATCTGGAGAAAGAACCCTTTACCGTAATTTTTTTCATTGTATCTAATCCTTCTAATATTTAGAGCGAACATGAAAATTCACAAGGTTCCAGAGTGATGCTTCGTTCTTCAGATCTTGTCTGACGATGTTCTTATAGGGAAGGAGCAGAGAACATGTACTACTTCTCCTCTCTCGCATTGACCCTGAATGAACCCGAGGAGGGCGTGGCGCCGACGGACAGCCGGCGGCGTCCGGACCAGCGCCTGATGGAAGAAGGTCGCTGGGACGAAGCGAACGCAGAGAAGCAACGGCTTGAAGAAAAGCAGCGCTCTACCCGGCGAGAACGGGAAAGAGACTCGGTTAAAGCGGTTCCAACGCCTGAGGAAGGTAGGAGCCGATCAGAGAAACTTGTTCATCTAGCTTCTGTCCATCCAAGTTTTTTCCACTTCAGTCACCATCCCTAAACCAAGTTCATGTCTGAGGATGCAGCTGGTGTTTGAAATCGCTTCACTCTTCATTTTTGTCTTACTGATAACATCCTTCCCTACGTTTTAACGTCTCTTCATCCATATTTGTTCCGTTTAGCTCTTGCACATGAGGGTGGCACCACAGGAAGTGAGGTTTCTGATGGAAGCAAGTATCAATTCATATTTGACTTGGAACAAAGTGCCCTGTGTTGCTTTTTTAAAAGAAATTTCAGTAAATTGTACATGCTGTAGACATGCAGATATTTGGAGTTTGTGTCTCAGTTTACTGTCTCAACAGCAACTCAGTTAAACACTGATGCAAATGTGGATAAATCAGTTGTAAAAATGCTTAGAAATCAATGAAAAAAAAGTATTTTATTGTTATAGAACCTCATTCTACTGAAAAGTAGGGAACAAAATCACAAAGCCATAATTCTTTATAACTATAATTCCTTTCAAATTAATGTAACTGCAGCATACTTTAAAGGGAAAGTATTGCAGTATGTAAAATCAACTTTTTTGAGCTTTACATCATATTATAATGTTATTCCCTCATAAAAAGCATTCCTGTTGCTTTGATTCATTTGCGTGAAATTATTCAATCTCCCATGGCAACCATTCAGTTGCAGTCTTCATACGTCCGCCTCAGAGAGCATGTCTCCCCCATTCAGCTCCTTCAGACTAGCCAGCAGCAATTAGCAAACACCTGGTGAAACTGCACATCTTCTGAGCTCATTATAGGAGCTACTTCTCAGTGAAACGCTGGTGAAAATGTTGTTTAAGGGTTAATAGAGGAGCCATGTTGTGATGACTTCCTGAAGGCGGCGTTTCAGAAGGAGCAGGAGTTTTTAAAGAGACCCTATTGGCACCATGTAACATTT
Source organism: Xiphophorus maculatus (assembly GCF_002775205.1). Lineage (NCBI taxonomy): Eukaryota > Metazoa > Chordata > Actinopteri > Cyprinodontiformes > Poeciliidae > Xiphophorus > Xiphophorus maculatus. Next base: position 29,683,386 of record NC_036447.1, on the reverse strand, counting down.
TAATAGTAATCACTTCCTTTGCTTTTCTGGGATATGAAACTTATGTTAGTATTAAATTAATTTATGCTTCATAGTAAAACATAAATAAAATATTTTGATTTAATAAAGTTAGTTTGAAAGCTACAACTGACATATTTAGAGAACAAAATAATGAAACAGATCAGAAGCCATGTATCTACCAAAGTCTCCAATACTCATGGTGGAAGTGAATTTTTCAACAGATTTGTCTGTGTCGGTTTGAGCCAACTGGAGTGCTTGTTGCCAAAAAGCTCAAATGTTGTCGAAGCAAAAGTTTGAGATTAAGCAACAAACAAACAAACTCTTTAATTTTATAAAACCTTTGTCTGCTGTCACTATCTGCTGTCACTTTCAGGGCCGCTAAAATCAAAATTTGATTGCAGAAGTTACTTAATTATATTAAACATGGATCTGTGCGTCTTCTAAAACACGTTTAGATGACATTTGTTGTGAACTGGTTCTACATCAATCAACCAGACAGAACAGAATCACTAATGCAACTCATGGCACTTCGTTCTTTCTTAAACTACACATCAACATTCTGGTGATTGTTTTATGAACTTATATTTTCTGTTTGTGCTGGGGTTTGCTCAGCTGATGCAGAGGACTCTCCCCCCCTCACGCCTGTTGCATGCAAGTATCCCCCTATGTTTTCACCCTCTGTTGTATTTATTTAACGAAAATATAAATATCATGTATGAGCTGTAGGAAAATCATCCTTTTAATCTTGTTTTTTCCTTTAGCCCCTTATGGACAATCTGTCCCTCTATACTCAAGCAAGTATTCAGATAAAATCATCATGTAGTAAAAACTAGACATGCTTGGAGCCCAATTTTGCGGGGGGGTTCGATCCAATCCCAGTTTCTGAATTTTTATAAATACCTGCTGAAACTGATGGTTTCTGATCCAGAACGCCTTAGGCTTAATATTAAATTTTCATTTTGGACACTAAATAAGCACTTTGGGGGTGCTGTAGACTCCAGAAGTCAATGAAGGCTTCTGCTTTTTACTCTGAGGGTTTATTTGAGTGTACAATGGGCTGAAAAGCCTCTTGATCTACAACAAAACTACTTTGTGATTGTGTAATTTAATTCTGCCAACCGTCAATCAATCAATCAAATTTTATTTGTATAGCACATTTCAGCAGCAAGGCATTTCAAAGTGCTTTACATCATATCAAACACAGAAACAATGCAATGCGGTCATCAGTTACTCATGAGCAGAGACAGCGCTGCACTGTGTGCATACATGAGGAATAAACTCCTGTTTTATTAAGCCATTTACTGTGAAAATAAAGTAATTAAATTAAATAAAGTCAAGAACCTATGATGGTGATATTTTATGGTGTACTTTGCCTTAAACTTAGACTTGTTGCTGAAAAGTTGCCTTATAAATACAACTTCATCTTCACATGTTTTGTAAGTGCTTAATGGAATTACAAACACATTTCTGTTTGCTTTTTACAGTTTCTTTTTTAAAATCTGTGTCAGTTCCTGGGATTTTGGTTATTAACTAATTATCACCAGGGGTGTATCGATTTATCGGCCCTTAATTTTGGGAGATCTGTAATCAGCCGATACTTGCATATAAAACCGATCTTAACCACTGACCTTGGCCAGTGATGTCAGCCAGGCTCTGAAAAACAGTCACTGTCACCTTGTGCTCTGCATGACAGAGGATTGACTGATGAGGCTGATTTGTTGTGAGCTGATTCTACATTAATCAACCATATGGAATAGAATATGGTTGACGTGACATTTTGACCAGGTCACGTCCAAACGTCGGCGGTTAACAACAGTCACACCCACTGTTGCCAACTTTGGAACATCCTGCATTTACATTACAAAGTTGAGCAAAACTTTGTCAATATTCTGCTAATGTCGGAGAAAACCAAATGCGCAGTTGGAGTGTTTTCATTAAATAAGAAATGCAATTAAAACCTAAAGTGAATAACTTTGTTCACGCGATACATTTATATTACTAAAACGGCATCATCATCCTACCACCTTCTGTCGTCTTCTTCATCATTTCCGCCAGTAGTAACATCCGGTTGTTGATCACGTGACTTGCGTGATGCGAGTCATGTGATCAACACTTTGTTGTAATCAACAAAAAGTGTTTCCACAGCAGTTTTGCAAAGTACACAAATTTCATAACCACCTCATCCTGGGGCAAAAACCTTTTATTGAAAGATTGTTTTTTTTTCTTTGTGTTTTTTTTTTTTATTTGGCATGTTTCCATTAAACATGCTTATTTTTGTATTTCCGATTTGTGCAATTTTAAGGTAAATGGAAATGCAGCTTATGTTACTATTAGCAACTTTTCAGATGGAAAAAAAAATGGCATTGGCCAAAATTGGAATTAACAGGCCAGGCTTATTAATGATCGGTGATCAGCCCATAAAACTGCTATTGGTGCACTGCAAATTATCACCTGCATGTGGTGCTATCGCCGACTTTTACAAACCTCAAATTTGAAGAAAAAAATATCAGCATGGCTAAAGCAGCGCAAAGCAAAGAACCACTATGTATGCTCTGTGTTATCTTTGACACTTCATCTTCTTCTCTGTCAATAATTTCAGCTTATATTTGAGGTTTAATGAAAGCAGAGTGAACACAAAGACAGATGTTTGGTGGGGGCGAAATGAAAGCAGCAGGGAAAGCCAGAGTTGGCATGCGCAAATCTCTAATAAACTAATGATAATCTCATATCTCTGTAGTCTGTATACTGATGTTGTTTTTTTAAGTCTTGATTATGGCAGCCATTTAAAAAAAATTTTTCTCAACGAAAGCTACGTTGGAGTTTGGGCAGTGGGTGCAAACAGAATATGTCTGAGTGGCAGGACTTTAGTGTTTGTATAAAACACATAAAAAAACAACAATCTTGTATTTGTTTTCTTCTCATCACAAAAAGGAAAGTGATTCTCCACCTCTGTGTATAAGTTTACTACCAATCTAAAATAAAATGCCTCTGCTTAAATACAATATGACAGAGTTTTTACTGTCAGCTTAAGCTTCCAGAGTAAAATCACCTCCAACAATACAGAACCGCGGCGTCTGGATCAGTTACCTCCTGGAAGGGTATCGGCTCGGATACAGAAATGGGATCCAATCGGCCCTGTAGCTCTAGTGAACGAACCAACACCTGTAGGGTTGTAGTAAACTCTGGATTAGAAAACCCTGCGCAATATTAAGCAATCACTTCATTTCCTCTTTCCGACTCGCTCTCCCTCTCTCAGCGGAAGGCAAAGAACATCCTTTTAGAGCCCTGGCCAAAAGCAAGTAACACGTGCCCTGTTCTCTGTTGTAACCTGTGTCATAGAGCCAGATGTAGATCAGCTGTGATTGGCTGTAGAATTTTGCTCCATAGGCTGAGATGTACAAACTCAGTGCAACAGTCGTCTATCTGCTGGCGTCTGATCGAACCTTGGCTGCTTCCACTGACTCCTCATTCATTTTCCTTCTGCTTTGTTTTAAACGAAGTTCATCCAAAGCAGAGCATTATTATGACCATCTGAACTAAATTGAAGTTGCAGTATGTAACGTTTTTTTAAAAAAACAAGCATGTTTCTTGCATATTTATTAAAACTGCTTTCATGTGGTGACAGAAGAATATGAGACAGATAATCCATGAAAAGATCAATCTGCTCCACCTCCTCCCTGAGCTGCTAATGCTGTCTGAAGAAAAGCACTGCTACCAACCAAAAACAACCAACCAGAGACAGCAGGAGGGTCTTGGTGCTGTCAATCATCTCATGTATACGCTGGTAACTGTGCTAATGGTGGAGAAACGATTTACCGTTACAGGAAAATGTTTATCTGCTGTCATTGGTGGCTATGCTAAGTAGCCTGAGCATTCATGACGTGTAGTGCTAGCTGCAACAAAAGGGTGCGGCAGCAAAAGCAGCGGCACACGGAGAAGTGATTGACGGCGCTAAAACCCTCCTCCTGACTCTGATCGGTTGTTTCTAGAGAGCACTTTGAGAATGCAGAGCAGCTTAAAAGTTTTCTTTCAGATTAACTGTCAGTGACAGTTTCAACAAATATGTAAAAATATATATAAACTTGTATATCTATATATATTTTTTAATAAAAGTTACATACTGCTGCTTTAAAGCTTAACGTGTTGCTTCTCGACTTGCAGTTTAAACATTCTGTGTTAAAACTGTGATTTTATTTTGTCTGGCATCCTTCTCAGGCTCCCATCCAGACAATTACCAAGCGCTGTGGTTCGAGAAGATCCACGACTCCGTGTCTGGAGAGACGCTGCATGTCTACAAGGGAGGCTACTGGGACGCCAAGGAGCAGGGAAGTTGGGAAATGTGTCCCGACATCTTCTGATTACAGATGCCTGTAGCCTCAGGACCAGTCTGTTGGATGTCGCTCTCAAAGCACACTCAGTGCTTATGGGTATTGTAGTCATTGTGCTGCTGGTTGTGTTGCATCCCATTGGCCTCATGAGTCGGATCTAAAACCAGGGAATGGTGTCACCCCCTAGCTCCACTGTGTTCCAGGGGAAAGCTAGAAAAGCAGTAAGTTTCGATGCTCGATGCTAAACGTAACTATTACTACTGATACAAGGAGAAAACACAGAATACTGCATTTTGTGCATTCAGTCACTGGAACAGAACATTCACTAATTCCTGGACAAATTGACAGAAGAACAAGCTAAAGTTGATCACCTCACTGCAAAAACACATTTCACCAAATCTTTCTGATCTGGTTTCTAGTGTAAATATCTTAGTGCACTTTAAATGAGACAAAATTTACGCATAAGTAACGTTTCAACAAGACATAGGGCCTTAAGTTAAGTTAATAATTCACTAGTATTTATGACAAAATAAAGCAGATTATTTCACTTGTAACATGGGAAAAATGTCTTGTTAAAAAGGAAATAATCTGCTAGTGAAACTAGCACTTTTTCATCAATACTAAGGAGTTAAAACAAGCTCCTTTTATCTTGCTGAAAAGCTACTTGTAAGTTACTTTTTTCTTATTTTGCGTTTACTAAGATATTTGCACTAAATAATAGACCAAACATACTTTTTTGTTTTTGAACACTCAGTGCTCACCCGTCAGCATTCCTCATGCACGAAGCAGCCATGTTGGATTTTGAAGTTGTGGAAGGAGTAAAAAAGCAACTTCTTCATTCCTAGAACTCAGAAAATCAGACTCTTGTGTCCAGTGAAATGCATCATCAGCTTTCAGAGCTCCTCTTCTCTCCATTGCCACTCTTCTCCCAATTTGAAATCTTCTGATCCACTTATGATTTGATCATCCTCTATACAGTGCCTTATAAAAGTATTTACCCACCTTCCATTAAACTTTTCACATTTTGTCACATGTTGCAGTGTGTTATGTCAAAGTTTCATCTCATACGTCAGCACAATGTAGTGTATAATTCGAAGTGGAAGAATCAAAATAAAACATAAAAATGTCTGGTGCATTTTCATTAAATTCCCCTGATAAACCTCTTATTGCTATAACTCCATGTCTTTTCTAGACTAAATCTACAGGTTTTGTAGATTTAGTCTTCATAATTCTGTTCTCCCGCCGGATTTTTGCTTCTTTACATTCAGGTCGACTCTATTGACTAATCAGATCTGAAGGCACTTGGTGGCACCGGGTTTTATTTGAGGGCATTAAATTAAAGGGGACTAAATACAAATCCACCCTATCATTTTTAACTGCCTTGTATCGTTTTCCTTCAACGTCACAATTATACACTACTTTGTATTCAATTATAACAAAAGTAAAATACTTTGAAATTTATGGTTGTAACATTTTAATACTTTTCCAAAGCGCTGTATGTATTTGTTTTGTTCATGAGAGCTACTCTATTAAAGGCAGTTCATTGTTGTTGTTTTTTTTTTTCTTTTGATTTTAATTAATTTTGCAGTGAACCTGTGTTCACTTTGAACAAAGTTGAATTATCTCAAAGCTGGAAAATATGTAGACCATTGTGCTGTGTGTTTCTACTGGAGCTCTACTTTTTCTACCCTGTAAAAACCTTTCAATAGTATTTATTTCGTGCTTTCTTCCAGACTCTTGCCCTCCTATAAAGTATAATATAGAAATCATCCAGCTGTTTCTGGATGTCCAGATGGTTCACTTTTAAATGGTGGTGTATTTAATGTTTTTTGTCCAGTTTCAGAATATCTTTCCTGATATTGTGCAGAGTGTTACTTTCTTCCGTTTTCCCCTGTGTGAATACGGAGTTAACATGAATTCTAAAGCAGCGATCCAAGAAATCAGTTTTAGGTCAGTGAGAATCAATTTGTTTCTCTTCCTTCAATGATTCATTTTAAACCATGCAGGTTTTATCTTTAGATTACATGGTTTCATACAATCCTTTGGTATAAAAGGTGAAGATGACGGATTTGATCTTCACCTTTAAGAAGGAGTTTTAGTAGTGAACTTAAAACAAAACATGGTCCAAGAGTGTGTTTTTTCGTTGTGTGTGTGTGGGGGGTGTGTTATTACCATATAACTTCTTAATCACAGCTTTAACCTTATGGAAGGAGAATAGAGTGATTTGTGTGCTGCAGGCATCACATTCTTCCAGAGCAATGTGATTACCGGGTGTTAGTTCTTAAAGAGTAACTTCTGTTTCTTTGTTGTATAATTCAAGCTGGGTTACGATGTGGCTGATTAAAATGAAAGTGAGATGTTAATATTTCTTATTAAAGTGTACTTACAAATGAAGACGTGTTGAAAAACGATGCTGTGTACATGAATCAGACGGTGAAGGAAGTGGCTGCAGTTAGAGTCCTAAACAGAGAAGCACTTTAAAGTTGTTTTTTTTGCTTTACAGTTTGAAGTTTCTTCATTAGCAGGGTCAGCTTTCTATTTGGAATATTTATAGATTTGACCCACAGAATTGTATGTTTTTACCCACAACATTTAAACTTGCAACTGCATCTATTCAGATGATTCAGTTTACAGCTTCTTCACTTCTTTTCTAAACATAAATTCCTCTGTGGTTTTGTTGCTCCATTGTCTCAGTCTGTATGTTTTATTAAATCTTTTTTTAATCTCATTTTCTTTATTTCCACGTATAATAATTATTATTATTGTAGTTACTACACTGCACTTTGTAGACTGTCACTGTTCACAGAAGCGATTTAAAGTTGTGCTTGCACTTTATCTAACTGAGTGTTCCAGGATGTAATATGACTAATAAATGGTTCGTTTCATTTGGATGCTGGGTCCTTAAAACATTTGTCATTTGGAAAGTTACATTTTAAAGGTTCCTAAGTCTTGTTCACTTTGGTTATTGAAAACAAGGATTATGGGATTATAATTAGAGATTATAAAAGATTATGAAAAAAATTGTCATGAGGAATAAAACAGCTTCAGGTGGAAAAAAGATGAAAGTCAATGTTCTGGTAGATTCTCACAATATATTAAAGTTGTTCAAAACGCTTTACACATCATCCCCAAAATGCCCACACGGTCTGGCTAAGGGGTTGAAAAGTTGAGATTAAATTAACAATAGCTTGATTTGTGAAATCTGAGAGTGAAGTCACAGTTTTCAGCCAGCTGAACAACAGTGTGCAGGACCAGTCGAGTAATGGACAGCACTGTTTCCCCAGAGAAAACCCTGGCATGGGTACAGAATGTAATAAACAGAAATGTAACAACGATGGGCAAAGAATTGAGCACTCATTAGAATAAACAGTTCATACTGTTTAACATATTTGCGGAAGTGAAAACAGCCATTTTCAACATTTATAGTTTAAATCAAGACTTTGATAGATTAGTATGCCTACTACTGTATCAAAAGTTTACTACATTAAATTGAAGGACTAATTTTCTCAAAGTATTACAGAAGAGGAAGAGATCACAAGTTGAAACTTAGATAACCAATTCTTCACAAAGAGACAACAGCTCAGGAAGGAATCAGAGCACGTGAAGAGGAAATAAAACCACTTATTACCTGTAAGAGATAAGTAACTGGAAAAGTAGGTATTTTCCTTGAATAGTTTTCCAGAGGCCATTGTTTACTATGTTGTTGACTGTCTCTTGTTTACATCACAAGTGAAGCATTGCATTGTTTCACGTGTGAAAAGTGATGGAGAAAGAATGTTTTCGAATGTTGCACTACTTCCAGTAAGTCGGCTTCATTCTTAGTAAGCAGGGTCAACAGAAAACTGTAAACTAAAGGGACTTGAATATTTGAAATCTGACTTGAGACCTTTGTGATGGCGATTTACGTAGATTTTAATATGTTTGGGTTTTTTTTTTAATTTTTATTCTTTTGTCTGGATTTAGCTGTTGATTCTGTGTTTTCTGGAAATGGTTTATTTGTAATGAACATGTAAGGACAGGCACATATAAGCTGGATTGCTTCAGCCTACATCTTTTTTGATTTATACAACACTTAGAAATGACTTTGCTTCGAATCTTTTTGATTTTTTAGAATGTTGATTGACTAATAAAGTTTTATGTTTTTGACTGTTTTAGATGAATAAACATAAGCTAAGCTACAATAATATTTACTTACAGCTCAACATTATAGCAAATATTAGTAGTTGGGTATTGGTAGATTAAGAGCAGCTTTTAGCACCCTTGTGTTCAGGGTTGCTCTTATTTTGATTTTCACAAATATGTGCTAACATCTAAACTTCACTTTGTCTTTCTCTCAACCATGTTTTCGTCTTTTGTAAAACACGATTATGGACTTCCATACTATACGTATTTACAAAAAAATGTGTTCCAACAATTCTTTTTCTATGATTAGACTTAAATGCACGCGTAATAAATTTCTTGTTTATGTGAACAAACGTGCCGAATAAAACTAGAAAATTTCTGCAGAAATTTAACCGGGGCCTGCCAAAGTGTGCCCGTCGGTTTGAGCCCGGCGTTGTCATGCTAGAAATTAGCATCGATGCTAAAGAACACTGCAATGTAATCAATAGCATGTGGAGAATCACAAGAACGTTAAGTAAGGTGGACGTGCACCATTCAGTATGATTTAAAATTTTGTCAAGGCTTTTATTTTGGAATTTTTGTTAAACTTCATTTCAAAGGGCCAAACTAATCCCATGTGTAATAGTCATTGGGTTAAATTAGTTACATAATGCTCAAAACGCAAGTAGTTGATGTAAAAATATTAAAGGCTTTTATTTTGAAATTTTTGTTAAGCTTCATTTCAAAGCACCAATCTAATCCTATGTGTATCAGTGCTTTGGATAGAAAATTCACATAATGCCCAAAAGAGCAAATACCTGATCTAAAAATTTTCAAGGCTTTTAATTTGAAATTTTCAGTATGCTTCATTTGAAAGGGCCAAACTAATACCATGTATAACAGTTATTGGATAAAATAAGTTATATAATGCTCAAAAGAGCAATAATCTTATGTAAAAATGATCAAGGCTTTTATTTTGAAATTTTTGTTAAGCTTCGTTTCAAAGGGCCAACCTAATCCCATGTATAACAGTCATTGGATAAAATCAGTTATATAATGCTCAAAAGAGCAATAATCTCATGTAAAAATTGTCAAGGCTTTTATTTTGAAATTTTTTGTTGAGCTTCATTTCAAAGGTCCAAACTAATCCCATGTATAACAGTCATTGGGTTAAATCAGTTATATAATGCTCAACAGAGCAATTACCTGATTTAAAAATATTCAAGGCTTTTATTTTGAAATTATTATTATGCTTCATTTTAAAGTTCCGAACTAATCCCATGTGTAACAGTTACTGAGTTAAATCAGTTATATACAGCCCTTAGCAGCAAGTAGTTCTAAAGGCCAGTTCAGTCCTGATCTGTTTCAACTGAGTATTCCACTATAGATAGAACTACAGTGATGCGTATTTGTAGTCTTAACCAGCAGCCAATAGCCTCTTGAGTTCCGTTGCTATGGTAAATAATTGTCTCAGCAAAGTGTGAACTGTTAGTGAGAGAGGCTGGGGCAGACAATTCTCTGTTTGAGCCAGCCAGTTTTACTGAAAAAAAGCATTGGAAACAACTCTTTTCCATTCGGGAACCGTAATACATATTCAAAAAGCGTTTGAAGCGTATGAGAGGGCAATGTGTCTTCTGCGATAGTCCCGAGATTCATGTCTCTACCTCACTCAGAGCATTTACAGCGATGAGAGAAAGAAATGGTTTGCCCAGATCTGAAATGTTTGAGAAATATATGGGAGAGAGCCTGAGACAGCCTCAGAAAATCCTGTCGCATGACTTTGCTCTGAAGCACCATGACAGAAAACCGTACGGTCTAGATAAATTTCGAAAACATTTTACCGGAGCAGACATGCGTATCAATGTCAGGACCGATTTTGATACCAATCGTGCGATATTTGTGGGCTTGATGGTGATTTCAAAATTATTTTGGGCTCAAAAATTCTCCTCATTTCTCACTCTAGCGGAGATCTAAAGGCCCTGACTCTCACTCTAATTTTAGGAAAAATGAAAAACTTTGGGTCGCTTAGAGACAAATTGTGGACAAACCATAACTGGTATCGACGAGCAGTCTTCACTTTCGAAGAGATCACAGACGTATCTACAAAATGAAATTTGAATGGCATTTCTACGTGAATTCGTGACGACACAGAAAATCCTCAAAAATAGGGTATTTCTAGGATTTTTCCCATTGACTTATAATGGGGTTTTTTTCGTAGTTTTTTGCGAATTATGTCGCCATGTTAACCCCGAATCCCACCAAAAGTAATAGCTCCAATGGCGTGAATTTTCTGCACGTTTTGATACCTCATTTGTAGGTGTGCACCCAGCGGTATGAGCCGCATTAACGGTTACGGATGAAAAATAAAGAATTGGGAGAATAGCAATAGGTTCCTGCCATTGCTTTGCATGGCAGGCCCCAACTAATCCCAGAACTCCTGTCCTGTCTCCAGTTCCAAGCAGCTGAACCGCTTTCCAAAGAAAACTTGCCTCTCACAACATGGAGGCGCTGGCGTCTCGTTTTTACACGGAAGCTTCGCTGCCACTCAACCAGGCAAAAGAAAAATAGAACTATCACGTTTTAATTTGAAAACTTTATTGTTTTAACAATGCACTTTTTACGTTTCCTATACAAATATATCAGGTTATTACCACATACATATTTATCACGCTACAATGAGAGCCGTATAAAGAAAATGGCTCTAGTTATGAATAAACATTAAATCTTCACGTTCATACATGTGATAATTTATTACGCCAACGTCAAAAATAATATCGTGAAAACAACACAACCCGCCTGACTGCAGTTCAGGAGGTCTACGTTTCAACCCTGGTTTTCCCGTGATGACTAACACCGACTAACACGGGATGTCCGCACGGAAAAAACAAGCGCATCTTAGCATGACGTAGGCATCTTTGTTTACTGGGCGGGTAAGGGCAGCTAAATGCTTCTCTACTCGCTCTTGTCGACGTCTACGTCTGTGTGCCTTTTTATTTCGCAGCTGGTTGCTCTGGTAGGCGCTCAGGACGTGTAGTTTCTCCGTCCCGGTTTGCGCTTTTTATCCTGTTCAGAACTATGTCCGCAAGTAGACCAGGTCCTGAAGGGGACGACACAGACGCGAGGCGAGACGATGGAAAACAGTGAGTCAAGGGTTTATTGAGACTGCCTGCGACCTTTATCCTCAGGAGGTCATTGTTTCTTTGTCATGTTCAAGTCAGTAGAACGGTCCTCTCGGTACCAAAGAGTTCCTCATTTGTCGGTTTGACTTTCTGACCTGCATCACTTAGTGTTGTTTTTAATCAATAAGAGGATGAAATGTGGTTTGGTTTGTGCTCCTGCAGGCCAGCGGGGTCTTTGTCTGCTCCTTCGCCCATGGACGTTGACGCTAAGCCCCACTCCCACAGCTTCAGATACAGCCTCCGTTACCCCAACATTGGCCAGTGCATCGTCATCAACAACAAGAACTTTGACCAGCGCACAGGTGATGCTTTATCCGGTTTCCTTTTAGCCTCTGACTAGTTCTTGTGTTTTCAGTCAGAATGAAACTAGCTGCACGACACTGGCAGGAAATGTCATCCATCTACTTATAGAAACATTACAATTGGGTGACATTTTATTTTGTTCACATTTTAAACAAGGAAGTTAACATTTTATAGTTGTGCCGTGAGACCAAAAAATGTAGGCAGAAGCTTATTATAACTATGCCTTTTTAAGCTTTTTTTTTTTTTACCTAAAATTTTGTATTTACTTGGAGAAAAAAAATCCCCAATAGTGAAGAAGTATTTAAAAAATACAGTAGCTCAATATATCAAACTGCAGCTGGGATCACAATATTAGTGTGTGACTAAACAGTCCCCTGACTACCAAGGACTGTTTGAGTGCAATATTTGGCAGGATATTATAACCAACTGTCATTCATGTCAATGTTGTTTACCTGTTGGACAATCTTTCACTACCTGTGACGCTCATAGTGGATACAGTATATGTGATGAAGGTTAAGAAATATTAGGAAGAAATGTGGTTTAAATCAATATGTGTGATCAACACACTTGCATGTTTTTCTCTAATTACAAACATACATTAAATTTGACAATGATGATCAAATCTTTTATATATGTTTACCACGTGGTTGTTTTGTTTATTAGTGTGAACAAGACTTAATTCATAGTCAGTTATTCAGCATTTTTAGCACAAAAACTTCACATAAAACTTTTTTGATACTTTATTCCAACAACTATGCAGGAGATTTTTGTACACAATTCCACTGCAGTACTAAGTTGTTCTAAATAACAGAATTTAAAGATATTCACCTTGTTTGGTGGATTATTGTAATGTGAATGCTAATTCTATACCTGCTTTGTAAGTCATGTATGAAACCATTTTTGCAGTTTTTGCCATGTACCGTGCATGTCCAAATAATTCACTCCAATGTAGATTTCTCTTGCTTTGACTATTTTTTGTCACCATGAACTGTTTCAGGTGATTAAACTAAGTTTATTATTCCATAAAGATGACCTTAGTAAATATACAACACATAAAGTGTTATCTGTGTCTGATATTAAATAATAAAATTAATTTGATCTGACATATTTCAGTTTGATTAAAATCAAAAATAGTTGACTGTAAGAGGGCAAACACTTTATCCCAGTAGTGTATATTATAAAATAATTTTTCTAAAGAACTACTGGTTACTTTGTTTAGTAAAATAAATACAAATTAGTCAGGCTGGGGCACACATAACAAAATGCTTGTCAAATCTTCATTAAATCCTGATAGGATCACCTGACATCAATATCCAAAAGTTTTGTTTATCTCATTCTACTGATTTCTTTCACTCTTTATGGTTTTTGATGATGTAGAATATTGGGCATTCCTTCCTCTGATTATGTTAAAGTCGTGGAATCACTTGAGTTGTAACTAGAGCTTGTTTTGTTTGCTCTGAGTTCTTTCGGAGTAAAACTGCTGGCAGAAAGTGATAAGCAATATCTAAAATGGTTGATGCGTCTGAAAGGGTGTTGGTCTGCTGGTTTATTCTGCGGAACCTCATTGTTTCACAAGCAGTCACACTAGTTGTTGCTCAAATAAGCACATTATTGATCCATGAATTAGCTCAATGTCCCTATGACTTCCTTAAAAATTAGATTCAAAATAGAAACTATTTACCCGTGATAGAAAACCATCAGAGAGCAGCTGACCAATCAGAAACATACTTAAAGTGAGATTTGCTTTGGTCCCAAGGGAACTGAAGATGCTTATTAAATGTGTCTGATCTCTGGTTTCTCTGTGGCACCTCTAGTTAGAATTTCACTACATTATTTAAGTGTATCACAAAGCTTCAGTGTTTATTTGTCATGTCCAGGGTTCCTATGGTGTGGAAAGGTCTAGAATTTAAATTCATTATTTTCCAGGTCTGGGTAGGTAAGAAAGTAGAGTACGGAAAATATCTATATTTCACCCTGTATTCCCATTTCTATTGCCATCTCCTTTCTTTTGTCCTTTAAAGATTAGTGTCCTCTTTTATTGGTTTGTTGGGAACATTCTGCAAGTGAAGAAAATGACAGACTGAATCTGAAGCTCGAAATTGAAGACATGATGATCAGTGTTTGTTGGTGTTCATGCCCCACAGGTCGGATGTGAGTTAGATGAGAAGCAGACGGTCTGGAGTGAGCAAGATGATGTGATGTAGAGTTACCTGACAGTTCAGAGAAGGGTGATTGGTGCAGACTTTAACAGACAGGTTGGTGAAGGGAACAGAGGCAGTAAGGAAGTGACTGGCAGGTTTGGGATCCAGGATAGGAGAGGGACATATGTTGGTGGACTTTGTGAAAAGGATGGAGATGGTCGTAGTACAAGCCTTCTTCCAGAAGAGGAAGGAAGGTGACTTACAAGTGTGGAGGTAGGAACACAAAGGCGGACTGCATCTTCTGTAGATTTTGAAATATGGAAATTAGTGTCTGTAAAGGAAGTGGTAGATGATAGTGTTGATAGACGGCATAGAATGACGCTGATAGTGAAGAAGATAAAGAGAATAAATGCAGAGCAGAGGACCAGATGGTGAAAACAAAACAAAGTGTTGTGGATTTTTTGAGGAGTTGAGACTCCCAGATGAGTGCACAGCTACAAGCTAATGTGATTAGGGAGACGGGTAGGATGGTATCTGGTATGTCGGCAGAAAAGCAGACTTTATGTTGAAACAAAAAAGTCAACCATGTACAGAGAAGGAAGTTCACTAAGAATATGTGGGACAATGAGAGGACAGGAGAAAAGACAGGAGTACAAGGAGATGTAGCGTGTGATGAAGGTAAATGTGGCAAAGTACAAACTAAAGGCGTATGATGATTTGTACAATGTTGTTTATGAGAGCCAGTGGTCTATTATACCTGTAAACACTGAAGAGCTTTTGGATTTTACCTATTGGATTCAGATAATGGACACGGTTCAGTATGTCTGCTAAACCATGTTGGCTTGTGAAAAGAGAAAAGGAAAAACTTTGACTAAAATGGAATAAGCTCATGTTATAAAACTACTCTTTCGGTCAATAGCCTCTTAAACAAACAAACAAACCAAAGGCTCAGTGGCCTGTTTGCACAAAGGAGGTTAAAGGATGGAACCCTGCAAAACCCAACAAAAACACTTAAATAGATGATCAGAAACAATTTTAATAGTTTTATACTAAATTAATTTCCTTCTACCCAGACACAAAGCCTTACTTTAGACATTCTTAAGAACAAAAGAGATCTCCGGTAGTGAGCGAGTCGTGCGACGGAGAACAAACATGATGGGATGATCAGAGAGAGTCTTTGCAGTTGAGGAAAATGGTGGTGTTTGCCACTCAGCTAGCGGTGGACAGTGTGTGCAGGGCCACAGTTCCCCTTTTCTCAGGTACGGGGAGAAAAAGGGAACTTTTTTAGTAGTCCAGCCTGGGGCAGTGAAAAACATGAGTAATAGTTGCAACGGCTGCTCAGTTAGTGGTTGGGAAAGGTTGACTTGGTTTGGGCGAACATCGACTTGGCCCTGTACCCGTACAGCAGGCTTGTGGAGCTGTGGCGTCTTCTTCCAGAAAAATGGAAGCAGTGTCGGTTCAGCAACAGGATCAGAGTCTCTTTTTGGGGAATCTATAATTCAAAGATTCTTTCTGCAGAATTTTAAGTAAGCCAGAGTCGTGGCTTATTCTTCAGTCAGAATATAGTCGAAATGAAGTTCTCCTTTCGGCCAGCAGAGGGACTGCAATGTTTCACCATTGTAATCCCTTTGCAGTAAAGAGGGTGCCTTCCTTTAAGGACAGAGTTTTTGTTAAAACATGATGTCCCATATTCACACAGTGAAACTCCTCTTCCTCCTAGAAACTGAAACTGGGTTAATGCAGTGCATTCTGGGATTAAAAGTTTTTATTCCCTGTATGTAGTTCAGGTCGCGATGAGGATGGATAGGATCAGGAATGAGAACGTCAGAGGGACATCCCATATTAGATGTTTTAGACATGAAGTCAGAGACCAGACTGAGAAGGTTTGGACAAGAAACAACAAGATTTTTCATGCCTGCCTGTTGTAGAAATGTCTGCCATAGATCCATTGTGAACTTTAGTAGTGTCTGTGTTGAAACCATTTACCTGCATCCCCTGATACTTAATTAGGCATTCAGATGCCTAATTAAGTATCAGGCATACTGATATCCCACCAACTATGGTGACAGTTGTTGGAGAAATGACAACAAACACTTTCATTCTGTGGATTTCTGTAAATACCTTCCAGAGTTTGCGTCCTTAGTTGTTCATCAGACTGCTGCTGCACACACGCGTGGCTTTCTGAGTGGGGAATGTACTGTACTTCTTGAATTGTAGCATGGCGTTACGGCAGGTGTGTCTAAACTTCAAGCTGAACTGGGCGTGTGTGAGAAATTTCACTGAGACTAAAATGCACTTTACAAATCTGGAAGTCTTCCCTCAGGGCATCGGTTCTCAAACCTTTCACAATGTGCTTCACACCCGTTTTAAAGGAAGCATGACAAATTCATAAGGACACACTATATTGCTCACTGGGGCGAAGTACAACATGCCTTGTTTGAATTTATTCAGCTTCAAACTGACAGTTTTCAGAGATTAAACAGAAGATACAGGTCACTGACTCTGCACCACTTGTCCCATAGTTTTGTAATCGGTGCGCCAGGTATGCATAACTCTCACACTATTTTAACCCAGGGACAAAATAGTGGAGTAAAGTAGTATGAAATTGAAGGTTGTGGGTTCAATTCTTTGATTCAGTACCCAAAGTTGCTCACTAATTTGCGTATCTGTGTATGAATGTGTGCGCTTTAGTGAGCGCCTTTGTTGATTGGGAAGTAATTTGGTTATCATTGCTACTCAACGTAGCCGCAGTCAGACAGATGGACAGATTGATTGTGGTTCTCACTGAGCAGACTCTGGAAAACCTGTCTAGCAGGACTGAAAGTACACTTGGTTCAATAAACACTTTTAATATGTTACTGTTTGATTGGGGTAAGCACTAGCAGCAGTTCCTGGTTTATTATGTTGTTTTATTGCAGAGTTGGGCACTTAATGTGTTATTTTAGGTGGAATTGTATATTCATTAGGCGTCGGTATATCATTTGAATATACTGACTTACAGTATCTGTGGCTATTTAAAATTTCCAACACTTTCCAATTTTTAAATTTTTTTTTAACTCTTACAAAAAAATGTACTTCCTTTTATGATCATACTTTAAATTAGGAATATTACAGTGAGTTGGAAGGAGGTAAATATATGTCTTTTAAAGACAAGTCATTTACGTTCACTTGATTACAGTAAACTTGAGTCTTTTACTTCTTCATTTCTAATAATATCACCATATCATAGCAAGTCTTATTGGTTCTGATTTTTGAATTATTTTATTCCGGCACACAAACTGACTCAATGCATGATACCACCATCACAATAAATCCTTCTTAAATCTGCACTAAGTTTACCAGAACTCTCAATTGTGCATCAATCGGAACTTGTAGAAATCAGGTTAAAGTTGCCACCTTAAAAAAAAAAATCTAGATATTTCTTTTTCAGTCTGTTTTGCATCTTTTTTTTGTCTTTTTAGGTATGAATCAGCGAAACGGCACTGACGTTGACGCAGCCAATGTGTGTAAAGTGTTTACAAAGTTGGGCTATGCAGTGAAGATTTACAATGATCAAACAACCGATCAGATGATGAAGATTTTAAGTGCAAGTAAGTACAAAATAAAACGTGTATTTTCAGATTTGAGAACCTCCGTGTTGAGAATGTTACGGTGCTGTGGAAAGACATTTGTCCTTTAACAGATTGCTTCTGCGTTTGCTTTTTTTGTCACTTAAATGACAAACAAATTTTAATTTCAGACGAAGATAACCCTGATAAACGTTAAAAAAGAAGTTTTCAAGTGATGATTTCATTTGTTGAATTTATAAAGTTGTCCAAAGCAATGTGACCCCATGTAAAAGTAGGGCAGCTGGCAATCAGCAAATGACGGTGATTAATCCCGTTTTTATAATGTTTTTTTAAATTTATTTATTTAGGTTTACTTTCTCTGGCCAGGCCTGATTACTGCTTGAACTGTCAGGTTAATAAAGACATTAGTGAAGCAGAAGCTGCCTGGTAATGTGAAGTAGGCTGAAAGACCTCAGAAAGCATCAGGACAAACAGAAACACTGACATTTATCAGCCTGGAGACTTTGACAAGGTTTTCTCTTAAAAAATAAATTCATCATTTGAAAACTGTATTGTACTTATTCCGTTTTTTGTTTTTTTTGTGTGATATTAAGAATTGTTGTATGAGCTGAAAGATGTTAAATGCTGTAAAACAAAACAAAAACTGCAAAACATCTGTATGGGGAGCAAATTGTCGTTGACGGCATCACCGGTTCTGTTAATGGACGGTAGTGACGACTCTTTTCACTGACTTCTTTGTTTTTGTAGCATCTAGGCACGATCACAGTGACTCCGCCTCGTTCGTCTGCGTTCTGCTGAGCCACGGCGATGAAGGCGTGATCTACGGTACCGATGGCCCGGTGCAGCTCCAGAGTCTTACTTCATTATACCGAGGCGATCGCTGTAAAACTCTGGTGGGAAAACCCAAACTTTTCTTTATCCAGGTAAGCAAGGCCAATCCTTAGATTTAAAAAAAAAAAAAAAGTTCTTTCTTCTTGTTTGTCATATTATTATTTATCGAAAATTTTGTCTCGTCCGTTCTCAGGCATGCAGAGGCACCGATCTTGATCCGGGTATTGAAGCCGACAGTGCAGACGAAACCACAAAGATCCCTGTGGAAGCAGACTTCCTCTACGCCTTCTCCACCGCTCCAGGTTAAATGAACACAAGTGTTTAAACTATCCATCTGTCCATCCATCCATTTTCTAACACCCTTGTCTCTAATGGGGTTGGGAGGGGGTGTTTAAACTAGTAGTTTTTTGTTTGTTTGTTGCTTAAAAAATACTAATCCAGGTTAATTTGTGGTTGTCGCAGGCTACTACTCCTGGAGGAACACGATGACTGGCTCTTGGTTCATCCAGTCGCTGTGTGACATGATCAGCAAATACGCAAAGGAACTGGAGCTTCTGCACATCATGACACGAGTAAACCACAAGGTGGCAGTAGAGTTTGAGTCTGTGTCCAATTCACCAGGGTTTAACGCCAGGAAGCAGATCCCATGCATTGTGTCCATGCTGACCAAAGAGATGTATTTCTGCCCTTGATGTTGAATTCTCAGCAGAAACCTGAGCTTGGCAGACGTGATTACAGATCGAGTTGTGCTTTTCCACGTGATTTCAGGTGAACATTTCACTTCTTAGGAGAAAATGTGACGCTTCAGGATATTTTTAATTTAATAGGCTTGGGATTATAGGTTTCTCACCTTGTGTTGTGTATGTCTGACACGAATAGTGTTCAGTATTTTATATTACATGTACTTGTTTTTTTTAATTATTATTATTTAGTTTTTCAGAATTTATGTAATTTTATTTTATTTTTTTAATCGTTTTCAGGCTAAACCCAAACAACAGGCATCTAGTTTCACTCTGCCTTCTTGTACCTTTAAACAAACCAATTTCATATTTAGTTACTGAGTTTCGGTAAATTTCTTTAGGCTGTTGAGCGTTCTGAAAAGTCATGGAGATGAGCATAAAAACACTTCCTTTATGAATAGTTTTCTCAATCTTTTATACTGTATCCTATTTCCACTGATTGTGGTTCTGATCTCAGATCAGGCCTGTCTGCTCTTATTAGAGAGGATGGATTTTGCTCCTTGATCAGGGAATCACAATATTGGGAAATAGGAGTGTTATTAAGTAATGGGATACATTTAGTTAGCATTACAGGATTATTTGAATTCATCCACAATAAAGGACGGAATGAATGGCCTGTATTAGATCATGTCAGCCCATCTTGGTAGGATTTAAGTTCAGACTTTGACTATGCCAATGCTGAGGTTGCAGACTGATGGCTGAACTTTCACTTTCAGGACTTTTTATTTTATTTTATTTTTTTTTTGTTATTACAAAGCAGAATTCATCACTCAGTAACAGTTATCTAGGTCCCGAAGCAGTCCCAGACCATCACACTGCCACCAACGTGTTTCACTGTGTGTTCAATGTTCTTTTTCTTAAATGCCGTTAGTTTTACACCAGATGTCACACAACACACAGCTCTTTCAAAAGAATCCGCTTTTGTCTGAATGTTTTTCCAACAGTTTCATGGATCATTGAGATGTCTTTTTTTTTGGGACGTTGGAGGGGAGGGTCATAATTATTGAATCATGACCTCTTACCTTAGCAGAGGCAGGAAGGCTTGCAGTTCTTCAGATGTTCTGGGTTCTTTTTGACCTCTTAGATGAGCCGCTGGAGCGTTCTCATTGTAACTTTGGCTCTAACTGTAGTTTGATCTCCGTATACAGTGAGACTGTCAGATGGTAGATGGAGGAATGGATGGTGGAAGTAAACCCAACAGAGTGGTTAGCTAGTTAACTTGTGATTTAACAAGTGGAGTAATTCTAAAATTTTTATTTTGTATTCAGTAGAATTATCTTTGCCAGCACAATCTGCTTTAAATGAGTACAAATACAGTGAAACTCTGTGAAGGACGAATGTTTTTTCATGACACTGTATGCTCTATGTGGCCATCAAGACCAGCAAAACTCCAACTGACCAGTTCTGAGTGATCTGTGCAACTTCACTGTTTACACTCTACACACTTCAGGGAAATACCTTTTTCAGCCAGTTTGACCGTTTTTGTACTTTTCTAATCATAAAACTGTCGAAATGTATCTGCGCACAATCATATTTTGAAAAGGCGGCAAGTCTTTTTAAAGCTGTATTCTCTGTTTCACCAGACATTAAATTGCACAATCATACTGCGAACAATAATGTAAAAGCGTCGCCAGGCTTTTGGTGGATAATGTGTAACACAACCAAGAGCGGCATGAGAGCTGTAACGAAGCTCGCAATTTACTTTAAAACCTTGAATTTCTGATTAGTTTTTCTTCCTGTAGTGAAATTTACATTGATGAAATTGACTGAGTCTGTGCTCCGGTTAAATGTTTTTTTTTTAAAATTGGTTACAGAAGCCACGGAAGCCATTCACCAAATGTTGTGATAATAGTTTTCTTGCCTTAAAACCTTTTGTACCAGTTTGTTTAAATAATCTGACCAAAACAACTCCATTTAGGCCTCAAGAAGGGAAACCGTCGGATTGTTGTACTTCTATCATTTTTCTAGGTTCTCGTAAATTTACACGTTTGCATGCTAAGCACACTCTGGTTTCAGGAAGTGCTCTTTTGTGAGAATCCACTTACAATAATGACTTGTTTTAGTTTCCTCAATTTTGAAAGGTGGACAGTTTTTACATTTGTAATGTACAACATCGCTGTTTATCAGCAGCTGCATCACAAGCTTGATGGAATGTTTTTGTTCTTCTAAATAAACTCTTTCACTCATACGTTCCTTGTTTGGCTGAAGGGTCAGCAGGTCGGGGTTTACCGGCACATAGAGGCAGCTGGAGAAAACATCTTCGGCTCCAGAGCCGAGTCCTGGAAGAGCTGAGCTCTGGAACAGCCACACATCTATAATGGTAAACGTGTTGTCAGATGTAGGCAACCAGATCCTGAGCTCCAGAGCAAAACACACAGCCGATTTCTTCCTTCACTGTGAGAGATGATGCACTTCATATAAAACCAGGGCAACTTGTACAGGAACAAAAGAGGGACAAAGTAAGTTAACCCCGTGACTCCACAGCTTGTAGGATGACCTTTTGTAACAATTTCTCTAAGGTCATTGCTGATGGTTTCACATCTTGGTGTTGTATCAAGATAATTATGACTACCGTTTGCACCAACACTTTAAGAGAATTAATATAATTTAGTTCAGAACTGAAAAGTATAAATATTATATAATTGATAAATTATTAAAATGTTAATTTGGTGATATCAGTGGTTTTAACAAGAAAATGCATCATGACCAAAAAAGTGTGCATAACACTGTAATTACTAAATCTCAAATTACAGTGGCGACTACACAGTTTCTATATGTGAACAGCGAGTGGGAGTAAATAAGTTTATCTTCCTCCCACTCCTTTTTGAGCCAAATGTTAATATTTTTTAAAATATTAATACAATATTATAAAAAAACATGTATTGGGTTACTCAGGGTCTTGTCCTTACTGTACATATGTTACTGTATATACTGTATGTACAGTAAAGAATAAAAATGTTTTTCTTTTATATGGCTTGAAATAGAGCAACTAACCAAACACCTGCCTGAATGATCCAGACAAGCAAGTTGCTACTTTGATTATGATCAGGCAATCAAAAGTAATGCAGGGTCTGAACAGGTCACCACAAAACACAAATGTATAAATTGTCCTGCAGTTTCTAGCAAAAGTACATCCCTTCAAATCATCTGTATAGACGAAAAACAATTTTCAATAGATTTTCTCTTAATTTGCTCAGGATCATCCATCCATCCATTTTCTTGCATCCTTATCCCATTGGGGTTGGGACAGGTGCCGGTTCTTATCTCCAGCTGTCAAAGGGCGAGAGGCGGGGTACAACCCGGACGGGTCGCCAGCTGATCAGGATCAGGGCACTCAAAGAACTGGACTTCAGTTCCGCTTTGCTGCCAATTTCCCCGAAATTTTAAATATAAATGCATAATATGGCTGTGAAATAAAGAAGGCTGTATTTATAGTGTTTTTATAAAAGTGTAAGACAGGGTTGAACCAGTGCAAATGTGCATATTATAGCATTTGATAGAGCAACATAAAGATGTATAGTATATGACTAAAGTGGGACGAAAACGATGTATGCTTTTAAAATTCATATGCATCATATTTCACAGCTGCATGTCTTCCTCGTTCCTGTCTGGCCGCTCTCACATAAAGGCCTCTAGAGCCAATATAGCCTTGAAAAAAGACTTGCAGAGATAATTTGAGCAATAGGAGGTACAAAATGAAAGCCACACTTTTCAGAAATGTATTTGGAATTTTAAAAAACTGCAATTTCCCTCCACCTCAAAATAAACCACTTTTATGTATCTCGAATAAAATCTTCCAAGTTGAAGACTTGGAAGATTATTTAATGAACATCTTAATTATGTATTTAATTAATATCTTTTAATGAAAGCCTTTCGTAAAAGTTTAGTTTCGTGCACCAGTTTTTAAATATATATAAAAAAATTAACCACCGTATTATTTCTTTAAAAAAATGGTTACGAGAAAAACGCTTCCAAGAAGTTGGATTGCCTCAGTCTTTCTGACTTTTCTCTCTTATTGATTTTTAAAAAATGTCTCGTTGGTCCAATGGTGCGTTACCTGTTCGCTGTCCTCATTCATAATAATAACAGTAACAATAGAGGCACACACTCGTTTAAAATGTAAGCGTAGTAGTTTACGAGGAGTTTTTGAACGCAGCACAAAGTCCTTGCCTCTTTTGTGGCTGAAAATAGTTCGTAAAGCTCTTTGACAGTTACAGTCTGGGAGCCGCGTATCTGACGGCCGCTTACATGGAGCACCTGACCTGACTTAGGGGCAGCTTTCCTCTACAAATTCCCTTTAAAAATGAAAAACGAGGCCGCATGAGAGGTTTGAGAACTTAATAACGAGGTTCCCGCTCAGAAATGTCAGTTTTCTGTCGGGAAGCGAAGCAGGGATGGAAAGGTTTTCCCACATAACTCCGCTCTCTCTGGCTCTCGTGCTGTCGCGGGTCTGCGGGGAAGATGAGACGAGTTCACCGTCATCATCACCGCGGCCAGATGCAGCGGAGGTGTGGAAAAACTTGGAGCATCTCACCGGCTACGAGGTCTTCGCCAGCTTTAAAGCCGTCAACATGCGGCACTTCTGGAACAAGGCGCTGACCGAGGCTCTGTCGGAGGTCTTCTTCCTGGGCTGGATAGACGAGTGCGTGCTGCTCCTCCAGAGCCAGGAGGCGCATCTTCAGCAGCTGAGGAACGCCTGGACCAGGAGGACCCTGCAGCCACCGCCAGGCTTTCATATCAGATGCATAGGTGGGTAACAAGCTTCAGAGTCCAGCAGTGACAATCAGTTATCGGGACGCCATGTAAACGGATGTAACTCCTTGAAATCTTTAACGTCTTGACATCTTTTAGGGATGCACCGATACACTTTTTTCACGACCGGTACCGATACAAACATCTGAGGTTTAGTATCGGTCGATACAGGAAAACAGTGCTGAGTTGACTTACAATGTTTCTTTTTTTTAAATGCATAGGCTACATGAATGTACTGAGTAACTTTTTTTGGATAACTTTTTTTTGTGATTACATCACACTTAAATACACCAATATCTTCACCAGCTTGGTCAATCGTAAAAATAACAACTTTAGTTTGTTCAGTCAGTGCAATTAGTATAACAGCCAATCTAAAAATAAATAATAAAGGAACTTGAAGCTGACAAAAATAATAGGTTGAGTACTTTTATCAAACAGAAAATAAACTGCAACAAACTGTTCAGAAACTGCAATTAGGAATTCTGATTATGATGTAAAATAAATAATAAAGCTCAGATCAGTGCATCTAAAATCAGACTCTATAATTGGGATTTTAGGTGGTTGACCAGCAAAAAAGCAGGTCTTAGTTGTGAAGTGGAAAGATGTGGCTTTTTGACTTATTATTATTATTATTATTTTATTTATTTATTTTTTTACAAAGAATGTTAAAAAGTCTGAAGGTATGGCCTAGAACAGATTTTACGAAGGGCTGGGTGTTTTGTAAACATTGCACTTTATATAAAACTCATAGGCCCAAATAATGTGAATTGTTTTGATTTTTATAAATACAAACAATATTCAAGTATTCGAAAATTATGAGGCGATGGTCGATTTCTTTGGAAGCTACATGGAGATTATGGACAGAGGACATTTTGAACCTAAAATGCACCAGTTCATCCCTCGTGATGTACTGTAATTTTCAGTAGTAAAATAATATTTCCTTAGAAGACATGGCACCAAAAGTGGCTTATTTTGTTATTTTTTTGCCACTTATATGAGTTAATGTCATTTTGGTTCTTAAAATACCAAAATTACTTAACTTTATACTTTGTTCTGTTTGCTTATGTAATTTTTAAATATAAAATGACTGATAATTTGATCAGTTGCTCAGTACTTGAGTAGACTTTTTACCAAATACTTTTTTCCCTCTTGCTTGAGTAATTTCTTGGATGGCTCTTTTTCACTTTTTCTCGAGTAAATAGATGTTGAAGTAGTGCTACTCTTATTTTGAGTATAATTTGGGGGGTTCTCTACCCACCTCTGAGTGAGTCACATTACCCATATGGAAAAACCACCAGGGCGTTTGCTGTCACCCCAGACTATGACAACCAGAATGTCTCAGTGAAAAACAAACTATAACAGAACCTGCTTTTAATAGCAAAACATCGTGTATTCAAATGTGAGGCTTTATAGATCTCTTTTTGAAGTCCTGTTAACCATGTTAAAACCTGCATAGAGGAGCTGTGAGGTAAAATACTTCTAGCCAAAGTTTTAAGAGGAAGTTATTAGTCTGTGATTCCAGCGAAGATGCCCCCCGGGTTGCATCCAACCAGTCGCAGCTAGTTGGAGTTAAAAGGCAGCTTATGTATCATCTCACCTTGTGACGGCAGCCGCTTTATGACTTGTACTCTTACTGATTCACAAAGACGAGTTCAGGAACTGGGCCCAGTTATTCTCAAGTTTAACTTTTCAGTACCTAGGCCCTTGTTTTTTTTCTGTCAAAACTATAACTCACATTCGCGCCAAGTCATGTTGGGGCGTCTCTGTTAGCAGGTTCGACCACAGCAGCTTCTCAGAGGCAGGCGTGGACAATGTCAGAGTTCTTCCAATTCATGTGTCTTCAGTTGGGTCACAGCTTCCATTTGCGTGTAGATGTCGGGATGCATGGTCTATGCACTGACGAGAGGCAGAGTAAAAACACAAAATTGGTGTTTTTCTGTAGATTTATGCACAAAGTTCTGTTGACGATTATTCCACCACCTCAATGAAGCTCACAATGTTTGGGGAGTAAAAGCAACAACACTAGCTATGTTTGCCTTGACTATAATTGCACAAATAAATGTGCTTAATGAAAACATGTCAATTAAAAAAAAAAAGCAACTCTTGTTTTTTGACAAAAAGCTCTGGTGGTAGGATGAGGTGGTCTTTTGGCTGCTAGGCTGCTTTCAAGTCCTTGTCGGTACCAGCAGACACTGATAAGCTGTGGAATGTTTGACTTGTAGCTAATGACTCACCAAAATTAATAATGCCAAAACCAAAAGTGCTGGTGCAAATTTAACATATGTTGCATGCATGAAGTGAAATTTTACGATTCATGTCATATCTTTGTGCAGTTTGAAAATCAGAGGAAGGGCTGTTTTTGTTTCAGTCTTCACATTAATAGTGAGGCCATGTGAGCACAGAGATCAGTTACAGTTTAACCAGCATGACACCCAGGCAGCTTCAGGTTTACCTGCTTATTTTAAATGAAAACAAACAAACCTTTCCTATGACTAATGAATGAAACACTGATCATGATGCAGAAACATTCAATACACAATTGAAAAATATAATTTATTTTAGGAACGTTATCACTAAGTGAAATTCATTTTATAATCACACACAGATCGATGTTTGAAAGACTTTGTAATTATTACGATTTTCCAATTAAGATATGACATTTAAAATTAGAATAATACATCATATCAATAAATACAACTATTTTGAAAATAAAAATGTAAGCTTACTGAAAGATATGTGTGCTTAAAGTTTTTTTTTCTTCCAACACAAACTTTGAAATATCAAAGGCTTTGAGGACATTTAGCTTTCTGTTTCTGTATGAGACATTCTAAGACGACATGAAATACAATTTACTTGGTCAGTATTAACAGTTGTGGAACTGTAACCAAGCAGACTTAATAACTTACTTAATAAGTATTACAGAAATTATGGGGGAAATATATAAGCAGAAGCATAACCAGTATCTAAAAAAGCAGCACTTATTTTTCAACTTTAAGAAAAAAATATTTAGAATAAGAATGGAACATAAAATTAGGAAAAAGTAAAGCACTGTGAATAGTTTCTGGATCCACTGTATATGTCTTCCACTTGTCTTTTAGTGATCTAAAAGAAAATCTATATTGTGAAAAATATTTTCTTAATTCTTCACTATCATATGATTCCACACTTTCATCCAATAACAATTAACAAAGGTAAGCTTTTTGAAATATTAGTCTTGACTTTTACATATGTTTTCCTTTAAGTTGGCATGTAGTGTCTATAATTTCAAAGTACTTCTTAATTATTGCATGATTTGTACAATACCTGTGCAGTACTGAATTGTTCTTGATTCAATGAATATCTTCTTAGCTGGATCACAATAACTTGAATCATTTATTATTTTTTTTTACAGTTTTCATCAGTCAAACTGGTCTAGTCTTAGTTTTTATGTGCCCAACACTTCCATACCTGAAGTTGTTTGAGAGACTAATAGTTAGCATAAATAAAAAGTCCTTATACTGTATATCTTTTGCTTCACATCATCACTGCACTGAATTTTATACTGTTTAACTTTGTTTATTTGAGGCTCTGAGCACAATTTCAATGTGAGCCACATTTCGCCTATTACTCATTATTGCAAATTTGATTTTGCTATAATTTAATAACTTTTGTCAAACCATTTCTTCTAAACTATCAGTTCCTGTTGACTTTACAGTGTTTACTAGAGTGATGTAGTGTAATATAATGTAATATAATAACTTTATATAATAACAGGAGCAGTTTAAAAGAGTTAAACTGCTGCTGGATTAACAAGTCCAGATGAAAGTCTCCAACTTTCTGCTGTAGAAACAAGGACTTTTTTTTTTGACTATTCAATCTGATTAGCAGAGGTTGAAGAATTAGGGTTTGTGTTCTTTAGGCAGGAAAAGTGCAGAGTTTGTTCAGGAAAACTCTACCCGACTCTACTTCCCTGCTCAGCACCGCTCCTCGCTGAAAGGAAAGGGAGGGCCTCCTCAGAGAATAGGAGGAATTGTTTTGACGCGGCAGAAGCTGTTGCTATATATTTCACATATGTTTTACGTTGGATATCAACGTAAAAATCTGTATGTCTTTGATCTTACTTTTAGCTTCGAGAAGGAGATTTTGGTTAAATGAGCCGCTGAGGGGCACACTCACTGCTGAGAAAGTTTTTGTGAGAAGGTCTTGACGAAAATCACATTGTTACTCTTACATGGAGTGCAGCATTATTTATTCAAGATGGAAAGATAAAAGTTAAAAACGCTTTATTATCACATAGGAAAACTTTATTTAGCCACCGTTTCATTTGTGACATCATCATACACAAGTCCAGATTAGATGTTTCACATTGAAAAAAACAGCATTCTCTATGTAAAAAAAAAAGATATAAAACTTTTATAAAAACTAAATTTGACATTTCTTATATCCTACAGGTGATGTAGATATGGCAAACTCTTCATGTTTTTTTTTTCTTCTCTTTTTTTGCAATAGTGGCATTTCATTTTACCAAATACTCTTTAGCTGCTGTACTTGTTGCTGAGAGCTGGATCATTTACTGAAATCTGTTATTAACCAAATATATTTTATAATAAATTTGAAATATAAGCACCTGCTGGTAACAGTAGTCATTGCAACTGAACAATAAAATGTGGTATGCCTTACTGACATCTGCAGTTTTATATTATTCTATGTTAAGTCATTATCTTTCAGAAAAATTATAATTTTTAAGTTGTGCAGGTATTGTGGTTTAATCGATGGTGCTAAAGTAGCAACAAAATAAAAGTTCTGCTTTTTGGTTTTATGTACTGAATTGAGACTTTTTATGACAGTTTTCTTTTCTGCCCCTGAAGGTCAGTTTGAGACATGCGAATGTGACCCAGCATCTGTAAAACGCCCAGTTCTGGTCTCATTGGAAATACAACATTGCTCTTCTGAACTTGTGCTGAATAATCAGGAGTAGTCATTATTTTACTGACAGTGGACATTAAGAGCAGGTTCACTTTGAAGAATCTGAGAGCATTCCTTATTGGTGAGTCAATCAAACTGCTCCCATTAACCCTCTGGGAGCTTTTTATTTAGTTTTGCTCATTTGTCTTTTTGAAACATTTTTTTTTCATAGCGTTACAAATCAGAATTCAGGACAGACTCTCTATTTTATGTAAGAGGGGTTGTTTTTTGAGTTTCTTTCCCCCCCCCATTACGACAAGGAAATAAAAACGAATGTAGATCAAAGCTTTCAAAAAAATCTAAAAGTGATTTTGACAAAATTCAGGTGAGTGTGTTAACACACCTCCTGTGATCTCAATAAATTAGAATATCTTTGAAAAATGTATTAATTCAAGTAACTGAATTTGAAAAATAAAATCCATATTTTCTCAAAGCAGCTTACGGTCATCAACATTTTGCAGTGCCACAGGCTGAATTCCTGCAAACAGAGTATTGAATACATACTGCACAGCACAGGGGCATATTTTCCAATAAGTGAACATTTCTGTATTTAAAAAGCAACTTTAAATACATTAATAATATCATTTAAGAATCTTCAAAGAGTATTTGTGGATGGTGGTGCTGTGGACAGTCATGCAACAGTAATAATCAGTCATGCAATGAATCTCTCTAGGCTTCTGACTGAAGACTGTTACAGTACCATTATGACATGCTAACAGCTCAGTGTCCAGGCAGCAGAGACAATATTCCACAGTAACTTGTCCTGGATGAATACATCAATTGGTGGCAAGCTCTGCTAATCCACCTCCTTTGCTTTCGCTTCTCCATCTGGCCGTCTGGTTAGAAAGCCGGGCAGAAAATGTTAGAGTCTGGGATTTGATCTTTGCCCAATGTGATGGATGGTAGAGATGGTTTGACCTTCCTCCGTCTCTCCCGGCTCTCTGGTCCCGCTCTGCATCCATTAAACCTCCTTTTTTAACTCCTCTGGGATTTGGGGTCAGAGTTGGGTCAAAGTTCAGGCACTATTTGAACCTTTCAGATGCTAATTAGCCGCTCCGAATTGTAAAGAACTTATACCTTGTTGCCACGGTTACGCATCATGTCTAAAAGTGAAAAGGTCAGAGCAAAAGTCCTCCCAGATGCAGGACATCCAGAACCAGAGGACAACTTGTCCAAACAAGCGGTGCCTAGATAAAAAAAAATATCAACAAAAGTCTGGAAAAAAAGAACAAACCAGAGCTAACATAACAGAGCTGCTGCCAGCATGAGGACATTGACCTTCATACAAAATAATAGGGATGCACTGATACAAATATTGATATTTAATATGAATATTGCTGTCATTGCCGATAACCGATACTATACTATATATACATATTATATATATTTTCCCAGCATTTTGACCGTTCACTCATCCCCCCACCCAGTCTCCCACTCCAGAAACAAAAGTCAACAAGATGACTTTTGTTACTGATGTTAGTGCCGATATATCAGACATCCCTATAAAATATGTTATATTCACATTTTGGAACTGAATTAATAAAATTATTTAAACTTTTCAATAACATTCTAATCTTATGAATTATATTATATTATATTATATTATATTATATTATATTATATTATATTATATTATATTATATTATATGCTCTCCGTTGTGGAACAGTCACGTGAAGAGGGATCCTAGTTTTTCTGGTCCTTGTCTATGTGCTTCAGTCGACTTTCTATTTTGGGTAACTGGCTCTTTAAGGGAACAACACTCAAAAGCTAACAGCTATGAGCTCATCGGCTTGCGTTGTCATAGCAACAAAGGCTGTTGCAGCACAACTGAGAAATAAAATGGCTGGCGTTGTGTTGCTCTCCCTTCTCCTCTTCCTCCTCCTCCTGCTGCTGCTGCTCTCCTCTTTCTTTTTGGTATCAGTGAACTGGAGCAGATTGGTTGTGACACCATCCTCCACCTCCCTCCACCCGCTCCATCACCTCCCCACTTTGCCCTGTCCTGCCCCTCTCACTTTGCTCCTTGTCCCGTCCCTCCAACCGTCCATTCACACTCCACACGTGAGTCAGCATGGAGTGCATTTGCTTGTTTGCTGTCGTCTTCTTGTGTTTTTTTTTCTTTTTGCAGTTCAGCAAAGTTTCAGTTGTGTCAGGTGTTAAAAGTCAACCCTGCTGTCTCTAAGTGATTCCTGTTGACTGTGAGTTTTGTCATATAGGGCCAGGAAAGGCAGAGAGAGGGGCCCCTTCATCCCTAAAGAGGACATATGATGCAAAGAAGGTGGAGGGAGACAATGGAAATGGAAATTTAGCCAGAGACATGTTCCTCTTTTTTCCCCTGGACTTTTACCAGAGGAGTGGATTTTTTTTTGTATTTTGTTTTATTTATTTTTTTGTTGTGTGTGTGTGTGTGTTCATATTTACTCTCCTCTCTGCCTCTAACGCATGTCCTCGTTCTCTCTCCCTTGCATCCTCTCCTCCCATCCCCTCAGCCTCAATCACCCAGACACAGACGCATGCATGCTCACGCAGAATCACGCGCAGCAGGCGGATGCGCACATACGTACTCTCTCTCTCTCTTTCTCGCTCTCTCCCTGTCACACACACACGTGCACGCACACGCGCGCACACACATACTCACACACCCTTCCTGGAGGTGCTGGGAGCAGCTGCAGCATTAGCGTTGAAAGAGATTTTTGCCGTTGACTGGAGTTTGCATTCCCCACACCCCCTCTCAGCCTCCGCCCCCCCTCCCCCGTTAATGAATGGATGCTACGGCGATCGGATCGGGGAGCTTCTAACGTCGGATCGTGGGGGGGAAACTGTGGATATCTATTCCTGACTTGATTTATTTATTTCATTTCGATGCTCACCATTTTTTCCTCTCCCCACCCCTCTCGCTGGTGTGCTGTTGTCGAAAGGACGATGGGGTCTTGTGGCTGATGGGATAAAGATGGAGGTGAACATGGTGTCTCCGGCGCTGAGCTTACTACGGAGGTTTTAATGCCCGTCGGGGCCTGAATGGAGCTTTTTATTTTGGGCTTTTTTCTCTTTTTTTTAAAAAAGCCAGCTCTTTTGTTTTACGGGAGGGGGGATCGGCCGAGCACTCCTGTGGTGAATTGAGCTATTGTCAAAGACTGGGTCTCTTAAAGCTTTTGCTTCTGTGACCATACCATCAATCTCCTCCGGATCTCCCCCCCTCACTTCCCCCCTTTTCTCCCTGCTACTTTCTGAAAAGGGAACGCGCCGCTCCCCCCCCCAAAAAAAAAGCTCAGCTGAAATCCTTTTCTCACCGTCCTCCTTGCTTCCAATGCCCCATTTCCCTCATCTCTACCCCTGCTCCCTCCAACCCCCCACCCTTCCAACATCTCTCCCGCTCCCTCCTCCCACATCAGAGTGGCTACGTAATGTGCCTCCCTACGCATGCAAATGGGGATGCTACAAATGGTGGCTGGGACTGATGTCGATGAAAGGGTGATGCCTCGCGCAATCACCTGCTCCTCCGCCACCGTCGCCCCGGATCAGCCGATGACAACAGCCCACAGCGCCGACGCGCTCGTTCGTAGCTCGCTCGTGGACGTAAATGAGATGCGTGAATGTGTGTAAAGGCGCACACTGGTTCCTGCCATGTCTGGTGTGTGATCGCTCTAGCGGGACGTTCTCATTGATGCGGGGGAGGCACTGAGCCTGAGGTTGGTCGACCTCCCCCTTCCCCACCTCCCCTCCTTTCCTTCCCCCTCTCCTCCCATCCCCTGCCCTCTCTCTCTTTCCCCCCCCATATCACCAGTTCCCAGCACCCCCTACCCCTTGCCACCCCTTTTTGCCCCACGCTTCCTTATCCCAGAGGTCCCTGGGGAGTGAAGGCCGCCGGATTAGGAAAAAAACAGGGGGAAAAAAAGGGGGGTCACGATGAAGAAGAACCGCAGCGGCAATCTGCGGCGGGCCTGGCCCAGCTCGGAGCTTCCCGAACGCCCGCTGGATCACAATCTCTCTCGTAGCGAGAAGGACATCCGTGTGCAGAAGCAGCATCTTCCTCCTCCTCCTCCGCATTTCTCTCCATCCCCACCAAGTTATCGTGCGCCAGGTGAGTCTGACACTCCCCCTACCCCATCTTCTGCCAGAAGCTCCACCTTCTCTACGCTAAGGCAGCTAAGAGTTTAGGAAAAGTGATGTGGAATCAGTTTTGAATCAGCTCCAACCCATTGGGGATGATGTGAGATGTAAGAAGTGTTGGGAAAGCTTTTCCTTTCTTTCCCAGTGGAAGCTGGCATTTCAGTGGGATTAAATCTGTGTGTGTTTTCCTTGATATATTTTTACAATCGCACTTTATCTGAGCTATGTTTTGAAATGTAGATAACAGGTAAAGTAGGTACAGCGTGTACCGTTTGTATAAATGGTTTTAGGATGTTTACCTTTGGGAGAAACCTTGTCCTTTACTCTTATTGCGTGTTTGCTCATCTCAGACTATGAAGGACCATTCTCACTTTGCAAAACAAACTCTTATTTCTTTTCATCATATTAGACCGTCTTTGTGGCCTGGTTTAAAAAGCTAAAACGCATTCGTGTGCAAATTCATAAAGTCCTCTACAGCCACACGAGGCTTAAAGGGCTTGAGATACTAAACAGAGATAACGTCATCGTGTTGCTTAACTGACCGTTCAGGCTGAGTGTTGCTGAAGAGGCAGAGCTAAAGTTAAAGAAGCACAACTCAGATGGGTGATGCCGATTCTGTTGTTTCGATGTGAAGACGGGGGGGATTTTCATGTCAAACTTGAGCTTTGGACATTAGATTCCTCATCGTCTTGTGTGATTCTCAGATGTAGGTCAGGGGACAGGGTCACTACAGCACAGATGCTGCAGCAGTTGCATGCAGCGTGTTGCTTTACAACCTTCCAGCTAGACAGATGTCGGCTTTCGGGTAGAGCTTGAAGCCCAGGCTTTCTGTGTGGTACGGGATGATCTCATCATTCGCTATGGCTGACAGCAAAGCCAGCTTATGGCGGACCTGAGAATTTCTGCGTGGGTTAGCTCGGAGTGGAATTTTGAGCAGGTCCATCTCTGAGGATGCTCTGAAACAGACGAGCGGTTTGCAAAGGATTTTTCACTCTGCTGCAGCAGATGCCTCGCTTTGCTAACCCAGAAAAGGCAGCAGCAAAGAGAGGCTAAGGAAGCACAGAGACGAGGGGAGGAGCCGTTCCTGGCAGCGTGCACACTGCCGCTGTTTGACCATTACATCATAGCTTCACACGCTGCGCCCACTGTTCATTCATGATCTAACTGTTGTGCCTGTGCCTCCTCCTCCTCATTCCGCAGGTGATGTGTCTCCGATCAGTATGTCACCTATCAGTCAGTCACAATTCATACCACTGGGGGAGATCTTGTGCTTGGCCATCTCTGCTATGAACTCTGCCCACAAGCCTGTCAACCAGGAGGCACTGATGGAGCACCTCACTGCCAGTTTTCCAGGTACAAATCCATGCAGAAACTTGGAATACATAGGGAAAAAATGTATCTATTAGAAATGTACAGTAGAGTGAAAAAATATTTCCCCTTTACAGATTTCTTCTGTTTGCTTTCTTGCTACACTTTTATGATTCAGACCATCAAACAAATTTTAGTATCCGACAAAGATAAAACAAATATGGAACAGAAAACACACAGCAGAGAAAGAAAAATGCTGGGTCAGATCAGAAGACAAAAAACAACAGCAGTGTTTGTTTAGAGATCTACTAATTTTCTGTTGTGGATAATCTATTTCTGTAACACAAGGAGAGGTACTGATATTCTGGTGAAGTATCTCCATTAATCTCTTGTTATTATTCAGGTATCAGGGCCTCCCCTAGAAAACCCACTAAGTCCAGTGGTAGAGGCGTTAGGCAGTCTACCAGCAGCCCATCATGTTGTTGTGTTAAAAATGTTAAAAGTTGCAAAAATTCAGAGGTGCATGAGCAGGCATCATAATTTAGAAATAATAGCATGTGAGGCCAATGGGCAGGTGATCATGTCCTTGCGCCTCGTTTGATGCGTCAGCTACAAGCCTAGCCTAGCCTAGCTTAATGCGTTATTGTTGGTTTGCGATCCAAAATCAGACAAAGTCCAGTCATTATAGAGCTCTAAAACTTTTCTTTATATCAGTTCTTTGCACATTACACTACCATTTTCACACTGACAAACATTCCAAACAAGAGGGAGCCACCCCTCTGATTCAAACCACCTGGCTTTTAAAGCATGGCCAGGACTAATTAAGGGGCGGAGACAACAATTACATTTCCAGGTAAACAAAATAACAAACATTTGTGCTAAACAATATTCCTAAACAAATATTCACAGAATTACAACTAACAATTTAACACAACCAAAAATAAGCTGGTACCAAACAAAAAATAAAACAAACGTCTCTCTTCCTTCTCAAACAATGGACCTTCCCAGTAAGGTAAATTGGAAACACCAGGTCCTAGGCATCACTGCTCATGGGCGCGCCTCCATGGCAACACATGACCTCAAAGAAAAGAGAGGATGATCAAAACAAAATATTAAATAAAGCAACAATACAGGAAGCACAAAAAAACAACAACACCTGTTGAGGGGGATAAATCCCTCACAGTTATACATTATGGTTATTGGTGTATATTAAAAAACCCTATTTAAAATAAACAAAATGACATTGGCGGGGAGGCAAGTAAAGCCTGGAGGCTGACCAAGCTTATAGTATACTTTTTTTTTTTTTCTCCTTAGAGTTTTTGCGGCGCTAGTGGCTCGTATTTTTTCGACAGTAGGCAGACAGGAAGAAGGGTGAGGAGAGGGGGGAAGACATGCGGTAAAGGTCGTCGGGACCGGGAGTCAAACCCGCGACGTCTGCGTCGAGGACTAAGGCCTCCAAACGTGGGGCGTGCTAACCCCCTGCGCCACCACCGCATGCCCCCAGGCTTATAGTATACTTAACTGATCTTGCTTGGTATAGGCAGACTCTCCAATGCAAGCAGTCCAATAAATCTGATTAGCTAATAACAAGTTAAACTGACAAACCAGGCCTTCTGAAGACTCAAGCATCCTGCTCCATATTTATTAACGTAGCATTAGCAGCTATTCCAGTAGAAGCTTCAGGAGCAGCTGTAGGTTCCTCTGTACCCAGCTAGCAAGCGAATGTTCAGATCAGTAAGTGTCCCCTGAAAGTTGAATGTTCGGAAATGGATGTTTAGTACGTTGACTAAACATTGACTCTGAATGTTCAAAAATATGTGGAAATATATTTTTTCACAGCGGGAAAAAATATTGTCTAGAAAATATAGATATTTTTCTTGGCAATGGTTGTTTTAAAATGCTGATGTCTTCCTTGAAATTTTTTATTAGTTCCAAAACTAGTTGCATTAAAATTGACGCGTTGAACGATTGTCTCCTTCATAGACACCTTCTAATTGTACAGTCTAATATTAGCATATCACTCACCCCTACCCAAAGCTTCATAAACAGAGCATTATACCTATAGTCAAACATGGTGCTGATTGTGTGATGGTCTGGGGCTGCTTTGCTGCTTCAGGACCTGGACAACTCGCCGTAATGATTGGAACCATGAATTCTGTTTTCTTCCAGGAAAATATTCCTCCTTTTTTTTGTGATTGAAAGCTCAACAGACTTTGGTTTTGCAGTAAGACAATGATTGGAAGCACACCAACAAGCCTAACCATAATGACAGTTTGTGGTGGCATAATCAAAGTCTGGGCTTGAATCCAAGCATGCAACAGGTTTTTCAACCTGTTGCATGATGGTAAACAGGTTTTACACCTTGAAAAGCCTGCAATATGTCTCAATTTAAACTATTCTGCAAATAAATATGGCCCAAAGTTCATCCACAGATAATAATAACTTAATAAATGAAAAACACATCCAAAAATGTTTTTGTTGTTGTTGTTTGTTTGTGTGTTGACTCAGGTGTCTGATATTAAGTTTTCTTTGATGTTCTAAAACAATTAAGAGTTGCAAAAATAAGGAGAAATCTGTGATGGGGTAAATGCTTTTTTCACATCCTGGTATCTTTGTTATGGCTTCATGTTTTGGCTCATAACCTGATCTGCTTCAGGGTACAGAAACAGATCAGGTACACCGAAGTGCCTAAAAATGGCACTTGATTATGATTTACTTACTGATTCCATTAAGTCCATTTCTCAACACTAAAAAAAATATGCGCTGACAAAAGGTTAAAGCTGTTGTGCTCAGGGTGAAGTTAGTTGCAGCACAAATAGTTTCCAATATTTAGATATTTTTTTAGAAGTAGTAATGTTTCATATGTGTTTTAAAATGTAAATCCTCATCTTGAGAATGAAAGCCAGTGAAAAAATAAAAATACACAATTCTTCAAGATTAGTGAAATACAGTTACAAACACAGTTTCTAAAATTCATGACCTGTTTCTGATTCCTTTCAATGCATTTCAATGAATCCAGGGAGTGATCTGAAGTGGAAT
Source organism: Xiphophorus maculatus (assembly GCF_002775205.1). Taxonomy (NCBI): domain Eukaryota; kingdom Metazoa; phylum Chordata; class Actinopteri; order Cyprinodontiformes; family Poeciliidae; genus Xiphophorus; species Xiphophorus maculatus. The sequence continues at coordinate 29,646,043 of NC_036447.1, read as the reverse complement.
TAGTCATAGTTGATTATCACAAGAAAACAAAAATGAATAAAAATGGACATATAAGGTTAATGTCCTTCAGCAACAATATTCAATTTTACGACAGTGATGGTTATACTAATGGAATGAACATAGCCTATACCAATAGAGAAATTTATACAATATAGAATGTTTATGTTTCAAGAAAAATTTATTAGTCTAAAAACTGTTGAATGTTAAATGAAAAATTGTGACGCTGCCTAATTTCTGTCTGTGGAGCATCAGTCTGGTGCACGTAGTACTAATATTGTTTGTGTGTGAGCGGGGGGCGCGTTCATGTCTAGTAAACTTAAAGGGAAAGTATTATGTAAAATTGACTTTTTAGAGCTTTACATAATGTTATACTGTTATTCCCTAATCAAAAAATGCCTGGAGTGTTGCTTTGAATCTTTTATGTTTGAGAAATTCTTTAAAAATGTTGTTAAAGGGTTTATAGAGGAGCCATGTTATGATGACTTTCTGAAGGCAGACTTTCAGAGTAAGTTTCTAAAGAGACAAAGGTCCAATGTCAAGACGTTAACTTACAAAGTCAAATTTATTTTAAGTTATATTTGCTATATATAGCATTTTTATAACAACTGAAGGTAAAATAGTTACTTGATTGTTCTATAAAATGGCACCATATGGCTGAAAATACATAATTCTGACCCTTTAAAAGTTCTTATGGGTCCTATTGAAGGACATTGTCTCAGTTTATTGCTGTGTTGATAACCTTTGGACCAAGTGCTTCAGACAAAAGACCTCACACTGTCTTTTGGTTATTCTGGTGAGTGTGAGCAGCTGCTTGACTACCATGCTAGTATCCCAAGGAGGTGATAGTTAAACCAGCACCAATTACTGCTGCCATGAAAACCTGAACTTACATCGACCACTGAGCTATTGGTGGCAGCTAGAAGCACATCAATCATAACGACAACTTCACAAGAGGAAGTTTAGACTTTGAGGTAGACAAAGTCAAAACTTTGAATAAATTTATATTTGTTCCTGCCATTTCAAACCTACAGTTGAAACCAGAAGCTTACATACAAAGACTTAAGCCGCCTTTTCCCCCCCTGTCTAAAGCAAGAGATCAAACTTCTCTTGCTTTGGGTCTGTTAGAATTACCAAAATTATTTCTATTTTCTAAATGCTACAAAATTTTTAAGGGAAAAACATCTGGGATTTATTTATTGATGTCTTTCGAATTAACTAGTCCACTTCATAAGATAGATGGTATCAAGAGGAAAGGATATTATGTAGAAATATTGAAGCAACATCTAAAACATCAGCCAGAAAGTGAAAGCTCAGGTCCAATTGAACCATGACCCTCAGCATGCAGACAAAGTGGTTTGATTAAAGATAAAGTAAATGTTCTCGCGTGATTATCACAAAGCCCTGATCCTATTGAGAAGTTATGAGCAGATTTGAAAGGTTTTGTGAATGAGGCAGCCAACAAAATGGACTCAGTTTCACCAGTTCTGTCAGGTGGGACGGACCAGAACTCCAGCATACTACTGTGAAACTCCTGTGAAAGGAAACACAAAATGTTGGATCCATGTCATACAGTTTAAAGGCACAAAGTACTGAGGGAATGTATATGACCATTTAATTTAGAAGATAATTAATTAATTAATTAATTAATTAATTAATTAATTAATTAATTAATTAATTAATAAAAATAAATAAATGACCAAAAAAAGACTCATTTTTTCTTTCATTTTTGTGGAATTTAGTAAATAGAAATAATTTTGTTAATTCTGACTTAAAATGAGAGGTTTGGTCTGATTAAACTTCAGACTGAGAAAAAAAAGGTGGTTTTTACTTATAGTTTCAACAGTATCAATTGGCTGTTATACTGCACATAGTGTCAAATATATGTTGATTTCATATGTTCGTATATTATTCTATGTCTTTTACTTTTTTATTTGGTTGTCATGTTCAAAAGAAAGTAATAAACTAAGCTAAACTTCTGTCAGTGAGGGCAGTTAAATACAACAATCTCTTTATGCAGTTTTAATAATAATTTCATTAGAAAAAGTCATTACCAAAAGTGGGAAATTTTGTGGCAATTGTTAAAATCAGTAAGTGCTTCATCCGTAATTTTCAAAAAGTTCCAATAATTCCCCAAATAACTGTATTTATTTTATTGATCTAGACAGAGATTTTATTAATCTGTCCAATTTTGAAACCAGATATTTTCAGACATGACAGCACAGTGATATACTGTAGTTAGTAGCATTGTTGTTATTTCTTTATGCTAAATGCCACAACGCCAGAGGGTTTCTTTACATACTGTACATTTCATTATTTTTTTTTAGTAATCTTGCCTTCTTTTGACCTTCTTTAAGCTTATAAAAAAACTTTGCTGTGGAGGTTTAGACCACCACAGGAAATGTCTCCAAAAATGTAGGGCTTTGTTCCTACGCACAATCTTTAAGCTGGCTTTTAATGTGGCTTCAGGACTACTGGCTTCTTGCTCTGAGTGTGTCAAACATTGACACAAAAGGGTAGTGTTTATACAGTGAATGTAAGCATCTGTCAAGATCTGCCAACTGTAAATGATTAATGCAACATACTGCAAGGAATTAATGTTTAAAATTGTTATGTTTCTGCTGAGTTAAAACTAGATAACCTGTAAAACACGGAGAAGTCTACATTATTTCTTAAAAAACAGGAGAATATACAGTCATATTTAATAAATTAGAGTATTATTTTTAAAAGTTCATTTATTCAGCTCAATTAAACAGATTATATGGCTTAATTCCACACAAACTGATGCCTTTAAGCCTTAAATATTTAAATTATATATATATTTTGTTTACAATTAATGAGAACACAACATTTCAGATTAGAATATTTCATCAAACCTATAAAAAACATTTTAATACAGAAATGTGGGTTTAAGGAAAACATGTTTAATACAAGTTGCCCCTTGACTTTACCAAATTTGTCTAGTATTCTTTCCACTAATATTTTCATTTTACTTTATTGAGTCCAATATGTGCCTCTTGCAGGTGTGCCTACACCCAGCCCAGAGGTCCTGCGACACACTCTGAACATGCTGGTGCGAGAGAGGAAGATATATCCAACTCCAGAGGGCTACTTCATCGTCACTCCCCAGACGTACTTTATCACTCCTTCCCTCATCAGAACAAACAACAAGTGGTATCACCTGGAGGATCGGCTTCCGGAGCGTCAGCAGCAACAGCCACAGAACTGTACCTCACCTCAGTCTGGGAATGTCACACCATCCACACCAGGCTGCATGAGAGATAGGCCTTCTCGCAAGAACCACAATGACTCATACAATTCCTATCGTGAGGACCAGTCAAGACTGCATGGCTCTGCACTCCAAAGTAAGTCACCAAAGGAGCACAAGGGAGATTCCTATCAAAGCAAGCCACCCAAGGATCAAAATGGCGGGGAGACCCTTCCAAGCACGTCGACCAGGGAACACAGAGGAGAGCCGCCATCATACCCACATCCCCCGGCTCCCACTTCTCCTCCTATACAGTCTCCGCCTTCTCAAGATCAAGCTGATAAGAGTAAAGGCATTACTTCTTTCCCTTATAAAGCTGACACTCTGACCAAAAAGAAAGAGGCAAGTAGTGGTGGAAGTGGTGAGAAGCAAACCAAAAGGTTTGGTCTCAAACTTTTTAGACTAAGTTTCAAGAAGGATAAAATGCGACAGCTGGCTACCTTCTCAGCCCAGTTCCCCCCTGAGGAATGGCCCCTACGTGACGAGGACGTACCAACCACACCCATTCCACGGGAGGTGGAGATGGAGATAATTCGGAGGATTAACCCTGACTTAACAGTGGAGAATGTTGCGAGGCACACTGCTGTAATGAAGAGGCTGGAGGAAGAGCGTACACAGAAGAACAAGGCGGGGTCTTCTGCCCAGCACAGTGCACGCAGCCGGAGGGGCAGGGGCCACCGGAGGGCACCACATGGTAAGTCTCGGTCTCACAGCAAACCAAGGACATCCAGGGGAGACCCATCCGAAGGTTCAAACTGGGATCTTGTGTTCATGGAAAGGGATTATCGTTTCTTTAGCCACTCATTGGTTCGCTCGCCTCGGGAAGCTATGTACACTCTGGAACGCAGGCGAAGTGGAGGTGCAACGTATCTGGTTCACAGTAACCCCAATATTACTGAATCGTACTGCCCAGTTACACCTGAGTGGGACGTGTCTGGGGAGCTGGCCAAGAGACGAACTGAGATGCCCTTTCCTGAGCCTTCACGTGGAACGTGTCAGTCCAGAGTGCAAAGAAGTCACAGCCACAATCAGGACAGGAAGTCTCGACACGAGAGGTCAGATCAAGCTAAGGAACGATCTCGGTCAATGGACAATTCTCTCAAGGGTCCGTCACTGGGAGCCCCGGAAGACTTTGAACCCAGTCTGGAGGAGCGTAGTCATTACTACACTGATGATGGCACTCTTCGAGCCACACAGAAGTCCTCCCACTACTCAAGGATCATGTTCTCTGCTGCTAAGTTCCACTCCGACTTTAATGTGCCTGATTTGGGGAAAGGGAGTCTGGATGAGTCAAGGATCCGGAGTACAATGGAAAGGAACAAAAGCAGAGACAGTTTGCCGACGTACAATGAGCTAATGGGACTTTCTCCTAAGCCCTCTACGGATGAGTACTTCCAGTGCAATACATCAAATGAAACAATCCTTACTGCCCCTTCGCCTCAGGCAAAATCAGAATATGACACATTAACCTCATCAGGGGGACTCCGAAAGGGCTCTCCAGCTGACCGGCAAACTCCTCACCTTACCTCTCCTCATACAATGGAGTACAAAGAGGACATGTCGGCAGCAAAGGGACAGAGCGGTTCAGCGCGACTGACGCCAAGCCAGACGCCAGAACCAGCACAAAATGCCCGTTTGACACCACACCAACACAATGTCGACCCTGGAGGGGGAGGAGGCAGTTTGGTGATAAAGAGGAAAGAGATCTTCAGCAAGGACACTTTGTTCAAACCTCCACATAATGCCTTGTCCACTGGCTATGTGGACAGCAGCTACACCAAGTCTGGCACATTGCGGAAAGCCTCACATGCCAAATCAACAGAGGCCCTAGACAATCCTGAGCCCCAGCAGCCTTCCAATTCAGCCACTTCCTCAGCGTCACCTGCAGTTTTACAGAGCAGCTTGGAGCCAACAGTCCCTTCTGCCTCCTTTGACTATTATAACGTATCAGATGATGAGGAGGAGGAAGAGGCAGAGGAGGACTCGCACAAAGAGTTGGCCACAGCAGAGGACAGCAAAGACCATGGGGAAGGAGGCGGAAATGTTGGAGGCAGCAGTGGTGGTGGCGGAGAAGGAACCATGCAGTGGCTCCTTGAACGGGAGAAGGAGCACGATTTGCAGCGGAAACTGGAGACCAATCTGACCCTGCTCAGCCCCAAGGAGACGGAGAACAGCAGCAGCCAGAAGTCGGCCCACTCTGCACGCTTGGACAGCATGGACAGCAGCAGTGTCACAGTGGACAGTGGCTTTAACTCTCCTAGGTAAGAGCCAAAGTAAACTGTGCATCATTTAAAACTGATAAGAGAATGTGTCCTCAAGTCTCAAATCCATCTGTTTGTGGCCAGATCACAAGTATTTTGAAATGTTAGACCCACATACAAGTATCTAAAGATCAATCACCTGTTAGTACATCTAGGGCATGGCAGTCCTCAGTGCTTAAAAAGATAATGCCTTTGAAGAAGCAAGACAAGTTTAGTTGCCATTTGTTTAAGCAAATAGGATGATTTTTAAATCCATACAAATACTTTATTAAACTTATTTTTTGAATTGGCACAACAGTCAGTTGGGAAATAATCAACTGGAGATCCTTCCTAAAATATAGGTGACCTCTGCAACTCAATATGCTTTTATACGTTGTTTTTAAATCTCTTTTTTTTTCTTTACTGTCTTAATTTTCCTAACTTTTCATTAGTGCCTGGTTGTAATGTTGAGAATTTCCCAGTGGGGATTGATAAAGTATTTCTGATTCCAAGGGAAAGAGTGGTTTTTAGTGAGGGACAGGCTGACAGGAGTCTCCATGGACTATGATGTTTGCAGATGACATTGTGATAGGCAGTGAGAGCAGCATGTAAGTAGAGGAAAACCTAGAGGTGGAGGCATGTGCTGGAAAAGAGGGGAATGGAGACTAGTCACAGCCAGATGAAATACATGTGCAAATGAGAATGGCAGAGTGGAACGGTGATGTTACACTGAGTAGAAGTAAAGAAAGTAGAGGACTTTAAATACTTAGGATTAACAGTCCAAAGCAATGGCGAGTCTGGAAAAGAGGTGAAGAAGGGTGTGCAAGCAAGTTGGGATGAATGGAGTCAGGTGTGATATGTGATAAAAACACCCATCCTCCCAAGATAAAGGATGGGGAGGATAGGAATAAATGGAGGCTGATGATTGGGTGTGGCAACCCCTGAAGGGAAAAGCCAAAAGAGGAGAAGAAGAGGGAAAAAATTCTGGTTTCCTTAGAATCAGAAATACTTTATATTTACTCAGGAATCTGAGTAAAAATCTATGCCACACTTTTCAGAAATTTGAATATTAATCTTTTTTCCACCTTATAACAAAGTACTTTCTTGTTTTGTTCTTTAACATAACATTCCCAAAAATAAAATGAAGTTTGTGGTTAGGTAAGGGGATACTTTTGTGAGGCAGTGTAATTTCAACAGGAACTTAAAAGAGTGAACAAGCTTTAGTGAGAATTTAGTCTTATTAAAGATTGTCAAAAATGCAGCAATTAATTCAGTTAAGCCCAGAAGTATTCCTACGATTTAGTTGTAATTAATCTTTCAATTTTATCAAAATGTTCATTTTGAATGGAAGTAACGTAAATGTTTTTAAGTGGCCCAGCCAGATTCCAAACTTAAATCTGCTGAAGAATTTATGGAGGAAGGTAAAGAATATGATGATGACAATGAGGCCTTCCAGCCTCAAAGACCTGGAGCACATTACCAAAGATAATTAAATGTTCAACTTACCAGTGAAAACATAGAAAACAATGGTTAGCAATTATCAGAAGGGAGTGACTGATTCTGAAAAATACTGTAATGGAACATGCTATTATACAAATAAAACTTCAAAAATTTAATGTATATTGTATATAAGCCTGTGAATTCAAATATTTTTCTATACTCGTTTTAATCGTATGCACTAAAGCTGCAGCATTTAACTTTTATTAAAAAAATTTTGTTTTACATATTTGTTAAAACTGCCACCATGTCATGAGAGTATAATACAAGGCAGATAATCTGTTCTTTCCAATATCTTTTTATTTTTACTAGAAATATATTGACAGATATGATACATGTAGACAATCTCCTCCATCTTCTCTACCCATTGTCATCTGCAGAAAAGCACTACCCCCATTGTCAGAAGCAACCAATCAGAACCAGGAGGAGGGTGTTAGCGCTGTCAATCGTGCTCGTGTACATACTGATTAATGTGCTAATGGCGGAGAAGCAACTTACCGTTCCAGGAGAACTGTTTATCCGCTGACATCAGTCGCCATGCCAACTAGCCTGAGCATTCGTGGCAGGCTCCGTTGTGAAGAACAAGTTGTAATGTAGCAGAGAGCAAGGGGGGAGGGTGGGAGCACTGTGAACACTAAGATGATTGACAGCACTAAGACCTCCTGGCTCTGATTGGTTGTTTCTGACCAATCGGTTTATTTCTGCAGATAGTTGTAGGAGAAAACAGAGGAGCTTGATTTTTTTTCACAGATCATCTGTCTTACACTAAATTGTCACAACATGACAGTTTTAACAAATATGTAAAAAGCATGTTTTATAACGGTTACATACTGCAACTTAAAACAACATAATATTTCTTACCTGTCTCATGAGACAAGTGTCCAGTTGCTGATAGCATGATTTTGTTTGGCACCGTTTCGCTAACTTAGCTAAATTAGGATAAAACATTTCCTCACAAACTTTAAATTATAAATAATGTGTGGCATCAGCCTGGTAGTGCTCAGAAGGGCAATCTACCATCACTCTCATTATCTGGTTTAAAAGATTTACCTGCGTCAGACAACACAAATGATTTTGTGATAACAGTAGGAAAACATTACCCTACAAACGATTAGCAAAGTTCTGGTTGCAATTCAAAACATTTCTTATTGTTCAAACTTTGGTTATTTTATATTGCTTACAAAATTAAAATAATTTCAGTAACAAAATCCAATTTACAAAATCCAAATGTGACAATACAAAACTGACACTTTCACTGCAGTTACTAAGCTGATACTAATGTTGATATGCTATTGCTGGCTGATGTTTGGACAATTTCAGTGCAGTTTTAGAATTGTGGACTGTAGTCGATCGTCTCTTATTCAGAATCTAAACTATTTAGACTGATCAAGCATAAACTAGTTAATAGATTTGATTACGCTAAGAAGAGGCAAAGCTCGCTTGGCTAAATTTGCTATCATTCTAGCTGGAACAATGAACAGCGTTGGCAGCTACGATTCTGCCCACCAAGTTGAAAAAATAAACTGAGTGACAGACAAGACAAAAATGTGTTGTAACACAAGTTGATACCAACATATCAAACCTGAATTATTTACATTGTTTATGGATTCTTTAAAATGATTTCCCAAACCTTCATTCTATGTGTTAAACATGTTTCAGTGCTTTATTTAAGGCTATCCTGAATCTTTCATATGGACGTCAGTGGCACAGTAGGTCGAATCTGCAGGTTGTAGGTGTGATTACAGCTTCTTCCGGTCACATGTCAGTGTACCCATAAACAAGCCACATATTCCCAAGTTCTTCAGTGTGTGAGCAAATTTGCAATTTTAGTGTTTTTATGGGATCTGGTGTGTAATCGTTCATACGCCATGCTGTGCTGTAATGTGAATCTTCAGACCCCTCTAGAAACGTTTTTCGAAAATAGGGACAAATGACAAATCTAGCAATTTTTTTGGTTGCATTCTTGGAGACTTTTGGAGAGTCTGAAGTGAAGTATTGTTTCTCTGAATGAGCGGTGGGAGCAACTGTGACCCCCTCACTGCCCTAAAACCCTCAGAGGCAGCCCAGCAGTCCTTTTTAGGCTTCAGCCTCTCTGAAAATTAATTGCACAGAGTGGGATGTAAATGTAATATTTTTTTTATTATTTTTTTTAAATATCTAAAACAAATTACTGCACTAAAATAAATAAGCTCAAATTTATTGTTGTTTATGATTATCTGAGATTGTAGGCTTAAACTAAACTAGGTTTAAGAAAGCTAACAAAAACGACTAAAATAAATAAATAAATAAAATGAATGAATGAGAAAGTAAATAAAAACTCTGCAATAGTGTTTATTTTGGATCACTTTTAAAGGTTCCAGGCTCTAATAAAGCATTAGCATTCTTACTCACTTTTTGTTTGTCTTATTGACTTCCTTTCTCTTTCCTACAGTGTTTCATCATAATCTCATGCAGATGGCTAGTGACATGATGGCAACACTGATTCTGTAGAAAAGACAAACAGACGGGACCAAAACATTTTTGGGATAATTGTAGAAACCCATTGTATCTGTTTTTTTGCTCCCTTTGTACAGGCCAAACCTGAATTTTTTTTACAGTTTGTTTTAAACTCAGTGGAACATGTGTTGAACCATACACTTGGATTCGCGGAAACACAAAAAGTATGAGTCGTGTGTTATTGCTTTTCTAAAAAAAACCCATTGAAGTTGGCATGATATTTGACGTTAACATGACTGCTTGAAAACTGTCTTGACTTTTTTGGTGGGATTACTTTTGTTAAATTATCACTAGCTAAATGAGTTCAATTAGCATGATAGACTTTGTCACTGTTTAAAATGATAAAGGTGTCATTCTGGGACTCTGCTTTATAAGATAAAATCTTTGAAAAGCATGACAACATACTTGGTTACATATGTTATGATAAATATTGCCATATCCACAACTGACTAACTAGACTTTGGCTTTGGACAGTTTTCCGATTAGAACTAACGTTTCTGAGCAGAACTGATTCAAAAGAATTGCTGTGCCACTCGCAGCAGCTTTAGATGTCCAGTAGAAAATACCGGGGTCGTAGTTTGCATCATGCTCCTCATACTGCCTGTGTCGGTTGCTCATTTCTTAAAAATGTGGTTAAAATCTTGTCTAATGTCTTCATAAACCCAGTTTTGTGATTCATCTTACCATCAGAGTTCCATGGTTCGTTCTCCTGTAGGTGTTGACTGCACTTAACCTCAACAAATCTGAAAGTTTATTTATTTATTATTATTATTATTTTCTGTGCTTTGATTTATTTTTTTTATCAATTTGAGGGAATTTTGCAAAGTCAACCACTCATCTGTCCACTGTCACCACAAGCTCACTTAGGAGGGATTGCTACAAAGTCAAAGATGTAATCATCTGGACTTCCTTGGACACATACCTTAATATAAAATTAAAAGCTAAATTTTATTATATTTGATCATAATTGGGATTGCATTGACTGTATGGAATGAAATTTAAGGCGTGTGTTGGTGTTCTGTGAAAAAAAAAAAGCTGTGAAAACAAATGTTCCCCTTAAAAATAATTTTTTGTTTGTTTGTTTCAGGTCAACTAAAAAAAAAATCTAATATCAAACAAAGATATTCTGAGGAAAAAAACTGTTTTCAAAACATGATTTTGTCTATTAAGGCTAGAAAGGTAAAAAAAAAAAAAAGTCCAGAAAGAACAAGGTCTCAATAACAGATAGATTTAACATTCAGCTACATTTTTGGAAGGTGCGTAAAACTACCAACATTTCAAAAGTTTAACATTGTAGCAAAACAAACAGCTTAGGACCTGGACCATTTCCTTTAGATGGTGGAAACATGAGTTCTGCACTGTGGCAGAACATTCAGAATAAGCATATCAGGCTATTAGTTTTTGACTTAGAGCTCAAGCTTATGTTATGCATTTACTTTATTATGTAGCAGGACAACTATTCAAGGAGCAGCAGCAATTTCACCCCAGAATGTCTCCACAAAAACCAAGTGGCTTTCGAGTGGCCTACGTAAAGTTCTGACTAAAATCAAATTGAGACGCTGCAGCCTGACCCTAAACAAGCTGCTATTGCTAGGGAACCCTCCAATGGGACTCAATTAAAACCATTCCGCTTAATGGCTCAAAATTCCTCTGCAAAACAGTCATAGTCAGTTATCCCAAACGCCTGACAGGCAGTTGTTGCCCGCTGAGGGAGGTGCAACAATTTTACTTTGTTTATTTAATTACTCTATGCTGGAAAATTCTTTTGCAAACCTGACAAACTTAAAGGTGCACTATGTTACATTTTTGTACAAAAAATTCTGCTGGGATGAATAAAGTACTTCTATTCTATTCTATTCTATTCTATTCTATTCTATTCTAAAAAAACAACAACAACAACAACAAACAAACATGTTTTTATATATTTGTTAAAACTGTCTCCAGTGACAGTGTAATACAAGACACAATCTAGGAAAATATTGATCTGCTCCACTTCCTTCCTGAGCTGCGGTAGCTGTCTGGAGAAATGCACCAAAAACAGCCAATCAGAGCCAGGAGGAGGGGCTTAGAGCTGTCAATCATCCTCATGAATGTACTTTTCAAATGTGATAGTGGCAACGAAACAACTTACTGTTACAAGAAAACTATTTATCTGCCGCCGTTGGTGGCCGTGCTCACTAGCCTTAGCAGTCATGAGAGGCTGTACTAGCTGTGGCGTAACAGAGAGCAATGGGGGCAGGAAAAGGAGGGATGAGCAGCGTTACACAGATACGTGATTCACAGTGCAAAGACCCTCCTTCTCGTTCTGATTGGTTGTTATTAGACAGCACTGGGAGCTCTGGGAAAAGGCATAGGAACTCCATTTTTTCACAGATTATCTGTCTCATACCAAACTGTCACGACAGCTCTAAGTGTAACAAAAAAAGCCAAAACCAAGAAACCTGTTAGGGGGCAAAAACTGGTTTTCACTACACTGTAAAAAAAACCTCATTTGAATTTCTAATTTCCAAGCTAACTTTCTGTTTGTCGTGCAGAACGCGTGAAAGCCTTGCATCCAACACATCCAGCATCGTGGAAAGCAATAGACGGCAGAATCCGGCACTGAGCCCAGGCCACATTGGCACCAGCAGCATTGGACTGCCTTTCAGCTTTCGCGCCATCCCCGAGCCCCCCACCACGCAGCCTGAGAAACTGCAGAAGTCATCGAACTGCCTGGCCTCCATCACCAGCGTCTGACAGACAGCACGGACTGATACGGCCCAGGTGATGGAGCTGAAGTGAGGTGTTTTCACCATTTTGGTTTTCGTTTTTTCCGTTCTTTCTTTTTATTTCCTTTTTTTTTTCTAACCCTTGCGTTCCTCAACCAGTCACACACACATAAACACTCCACACATCTTCAGACTCCTGAGGATCCATTTACTGGGACTGTTACAAAAACAGGCATGGCTTCAAGAGACTGTTCCTACAGCATCAAGAACTTAACTGCAAAAAACCCCCCAGAAGAACAGGACAGAATATCAAGGCTGCAGCAGGTGCAGAAACCGACCTAAACTGCGTTGATTTTGGTGACATGGACTCTAGTTCGGCTTATATCAAGATTCTTGAATATTGGTATTGGAAAGTAGTAGACTATAGGATTCAAGTTACATTTGGAAATATCAAAAAAGCTTTTTATATCGCTTAACAATACATGTCCGATTAAATGTTCTCCTTCCTGAAATAGCGTTGAGTTCTCCAGGACAATTTAATGTATCAGCACAATGTCGAGATAATAAAAGTTGATCCTGAGAACAACAAATGAAAGATATGAAAACATGAATCAGCTCAGATTTGTGTACCGCAATGCAAATTATGTATGTATACTCGATACTTTTGATATCCTAATTATTATAATGGTGGTATTAAAGATGCTATGTGACCAAAACGATGTTTGGATGGTTTGAGCTTCACCCCACCACACCTGCACAAACACATTCCAAAGCAATAAACTCCTTTTATTGTCCAATCTAGAGGTCGCTGCTTTCTATCAGAGAAGTTAAGAAATTTCTAGCGTTTTTTTGGAAACGACGCAGCATGGGCCGGTTTCAGGATCAAGACACGGCAGGTTCAGTAAAAATCTTGCCAACAAGAAGCCAAAGAAAGAGCTGCAGTGGTTTTCATCTGGCTGTGTGAAGCTCTGAGTGACGCCACAAACCCCTCCCCCACTTGTTGCTCAACAGTTGTGCAAAGAAGATTCTTTCATGTATCCCTTTGGTAACAAGAAAGACAAATTTGTCTGTTTGGAAATGTTTCCAGTCACAAAAGTCACATCAGTGAGCCTCGTGTCACTCTAATTGGCTTAATCCTCTTTTTATTTAAAATGTCTTCCAGTTCCAGTATTAAAAGTTGTTAGAATTTAAAGTTTATTGATATTTTAGAATGTGTTCTTGCATTATTGTGCCATTACCATTACATTACTTGAAAACTATCTCAAAACAACAATATTATTGTTTCTCACAATAACTTCTGGGACAATTAATTGTCCAGGAAAATTTGTTATCATGACAAGCCTAGTTGTGGCTTCCAGCTCATGAAAACTTGGATTTTCAGTTTCTCCAGAAGTTTTTAAATCAGACCAATAACAAAAATGATTTTTGTCAAAAGAAATGTCCGATGGAAGTTACGTCCTGGACAGTTTGTTTCCTATCTCCTTTGCTGAGCTGTTCAGCTGTTCTGCATTGTTGGTTCCTGTGTTTGTCATCGTCCTCCTGCTCTTCTCTGAGCAGGAGGAAGCTCTCTGTCCTCTCAGAGAGTCAGGTCCTCTGTGTGGGGTTCAGGCCCATATGGACTGACCAACGGAACCACCATGGTCATTAAAGCAGCTTCTGGTTCCTTTGGCACTGTGGGTTGGTACCATGTCCTGCTGGAAAATGAAATCAGCATCTCCATGCAGTTTGTCAGCATAAGGAAGATCTTAGAAAGGTGGAGGGAAGATGAGACAAAAACTGCAAAAGAAAAATAAATTGAATCCCATTTTTTAATCCTAATTTTATTTATCTATTTTTTTCAATAATTTTAAAAATAAAATGTAAGTTAGAATAACTGATTTCAATGTTATTTCTGATGCTCATTTTCTGATTGGCTGCCAGTCAGATCGATGCTCTGCTAGCTTTGGTCCTCAGGCGTAGCTGCCAAGAAATGGAAACGTTTCTGACAAGAAAAAGACCAAAGGAAGTGCTGCAAAAAAAAAACACCTATCTGAGCTGTGGGAATACAATCAAATTTGATGTGATTATTGTAAAATCTTATATGTTTTCTTATAATCAAAAGAGGGGATTGTGATTAAAAAATTGTATTATGTGGTAAAAAAGTCATAATATGTTATCTGATAATAAAATTTCCCGCCACAGAACTCATGGAGGTGTGAGGCAGCACTTATGCTAATTGAATGTAATAATTATTGAATAATGAATAAAACGTTTTCTGGTTTTACTACAAAAATAATTTCCTGTAAACTCAAAAGTTTTCCCAGATGGGTCGAAATCATCAAGTTTTAACTGTTTGTAGAGCATTAAAAAAACATGCTTCCTGTTTAAAAGCCCTAAAAGGTTTGTGATTTTATTTACCAGCTCAGCAAACAGTAATTTTGAGGGAAATGGATCTGTAAATAATTAAAGATCCAAAACATAATGGTTTGGTTGATGTGTTTTATTAAAATAAATGCAGATGGCTCCTTTTGAGTAAACATTGATGGATATTTGTGACCCGATTTAGTATGAAGTTAAAAAGAGGGACATTTGTTCAAATATAAACATTGTGCTGTTCTTAACATTTTTGATTGTAATGAAAACGTTTACAGCTGAAATGCACCATTCTTAAATTTGACACCTGCTGTTTCAGTATGTCAGCCTTATACTGTGAATGAAAATTCAAGCTGCCAGTCATGCAATTTCTGCACCTTCTACTTAGAAAAATATTGCAAACCTAAAACAAGCAACATGGGGGGTGGAGGGGGGACTACATAGCAACAGACTTTGTGGTTCATAGATCAGAAATGTAGACAGTTCATTAAATATGCTGTAAGTTTTCCGTATGTTGAGTAAAAATGATGTCTTATTTACCGAAGATGTTGTAAACTTAGAGCTTGAATTGTTGAACTCTGGTATTTCAAGCTGCCTGCAGTTCCCCGGGGTGACCTCTACGTGGAGCTAAACCCAGATTGGCGGCTTAACAAGCTGCTGCAATATCGTTGCAACAAGGAGAAACCTCCCTGTCAGCCAACAACAAGCTGACCCAGTCTCACAGCTTATGGTTTTAGTTCCTCTGGAGAGAGCAGATTACCAAACATCTTACACAAGAAAAACACCACGAGCTTTGGACTCATTATATAACACACAGCCGTCTGGCTTAATGTTATCATTTATTGTGTTGTTTTGTTGTTGTTGTTGTTTTGGTTTGCTTTTATTCGTATTCAATTTTATTCTAAAAACCTCAATACATTATGTGGGAGAAGGTAAACACATTTTTACTGGGAAATCCAGCTCCAGTTCAAAGCACTGACCTTTTATAAACTCGTCATTGGTGCCCTCTAGTGGTTACAAAGAACTTAAGCACTGAATAACAATTACGTCTCGTCGGTGCTTTTGATTGTCTTAATGTCTTTTTATTGTACACTTTCATCTCTTGAACTGAAAAGTTTTTTTTTATTCCTACGTAACAGTTGAATCAGTTTAGCTGACTTTAGTTTGTCTAACGCACATTAATTTACATATGAGGTCAGTCTGGCATGAAATTGTGCCAGAGTTCGCCATAAAAGGACATTTTCATCTGCAGTCTCTGGCAGGGTGGTGGAGTAGAAAAGGAAAATTTAATTTACATCACATGATCTATAAAATACAAAGGATACCAATACCAAAGAATTAATCAAACAATAACAATACAAATTTTCAATAAGCAACTGTACGAACCAGTTTTATAGATTTAGAAATGTGATTCTCCTCAGTTCTGTTGGCATTCCAAGAATGAACTGCCTCTTCAGAGAAGACTGACTTTTTACTACATCTTAGTGTCTTCTTTAGTTAAAACTCTTGTGGATCAATTTTTAGATTTATTACAAAAATTACTTTTTTAATGGAAGGGAGAAAACCATGTAAAACTATATAAACCAGTGAAATATTCCAGAATATTCTGCTTTAGTTAACATTTTGCAGTAGTAGTTTTGTTAATTGATCACACTATAGCCTTTCTGATTTGTATCTAAGTAGTTGTAAACTGGTGTTTATGTTCACATGTGAAGGTAAATTATTTCGCAAGTCTAACATTATCCCAATTGATTTTAATTCTGTTATGAACTATTTTAACTTGGGTTTTAAAAGTAAGTTTTGAATTCACTATTACACCAACAGAGTCACACACTGACCGTCAGGTTCCTGAAACTATAACATGTTAATCTGGATCTCAACTTGAAGACCTAAGAAAAGAACATACATACAGTTTTATTGATGTTAAGATGCAGACATGAGTTACATAACCAATCAGAGATCACAATCATTAACGCAGAAAGTTCCTCTGCAAGTCTGTTTGTTTTCTGTGGATAAATATACAACTGTGTCATCTGCATATAGACGAATATGGTCAGGGCTGAGTTTACTTGAACACAATCAAATCTATATAAAAATGAACAATTAAATCGTAATAAATTAAAAAGCAGCAATTTATTTTCCACTTATTAAGGAAACTGTAAAAAATTAACCAATAACCAGCTCCTTATAAGCACCGCCTGCAAGTAAGGGTTGACTGAAGACTTTTGAAATATGTGCAGGCATAAAGTTTGGTGGTTTTCAGGTTTTGTGGTTCGATCAACAAGTACTGAAAATAAACATAGTTGTTATTGAATGTCTGATCAATTTAGGCAATTTTTTAATTGGTTTCCACAGTGGAGGTACCAATAATTGTGGCACCACTACATTTGTTGAAAATACATTTAGAGCAGTGTTTTTCCCTAGTAAATGAATACAAGTGAAAATGTTGAAAACATCAACATCAAACTGAAGCAGGCGAGAGCTTTGAACCTGTGTGTACTTTAATGAGTGATGCAGCGGACGCAGCGTCCCTGTCTCTGCACTACAGACACGGACACGAAGTGAGAAAAACAAAAACTGGTTTGGATCAAAGTGGATCACTTGGAGCTTGGCACGTACAATGACATAGTCAGTTTAAGCACATACAACTGACAGACAAACACGCGTTATGTTTTCCTTATAAATCAGCTACAACACACACTTAAACGTTAGAGCTTCACACCTCTTGACATTCCTTCAGACTTCCTCCCCTTCTTGCTCCAGATGTAGCGTGAGGAAGCATTCAGATGGAATCTGTTGCAACGCAAAAAACAGACATGAGGAGGTTTCTGCTAGCATGTTAGCATTGGCGACACAAACACGCATACACTCTCGCTGTGTTTTCTTTTTACAGTGAAACCACTCGAAGATGCAGCCAAAACACTCGTAGACATCTGTGCAAGAGCATCAGAGACACCCGTGGAACCATACATTTTGGTTGTAAGGCATTAGTTTGTGGTTCCATAGATACAAGCTGATGTTTCAGCGGGCCGTTTGCACAGTGGCTAGACAAGCGCCTGGGAAAAAGTATTTATATCCCTTTTTTTTCCCCCTCCATTTTGCCACATTACAAACACAAACTTCAGCATATTTTACTGATGTTTATGTGATGTTCGGCGTC
This sequence comes from Xiphophorus maculatus, assembly GCF_002775205.1. NCBI lineage: Eukaryota > Metazoa > Chordata > Actinopteri > Cyprinodontiformes > Poeciliidae > Xiphophorus > Xiphophorus maculatus. The sequence goes on along the minus strand of NC_036447.1, from coordinate 29,628,325 downwards.
ACAAGTGGACAAAAAAAATTATACGTTTTCAAACTTTTATGAATAGAAATGAAAAATTAATACGTTTGCAATTGAGCCGCCTTAATTTGACAACCCTATATAAATCCAGTATAACCAAATACCTTCAGAAGTCACCTGTGTGCTTCACTCTCAGTGTGAATGCAGCTGTTCTGTGAAGGCCTCAGAGGTTTGTCAGGCTTCAACTACTAACCATTGTCCCTCAGTCTGCTGCTCTTTCTTACTGCTCTCCATTTTTCAGTACGTTCTCAGTTTTTCACCCTCTTCATAGACATTTTACCTGCCTTGGTTTTCTTTTTGTTTTGTTTAGCTGTGGAACTTCTCTTGAGGGTGGCCATCATCGACTGAGCTATGGCTGCCAAATCCTTCATGCACTCTCTCTGTAGATGACAGGTTGCAGTGGTTGGGACGCTTTTCTCCAGCAGGTACGGGGGCAATCCGGAAGGAAAACCTTCTACGAGTTGCAAAAGACTTGAGATCGAAGCAGAAGTTTGACCTTGCAAAAGGAAAAAAGGCAATAAACCTACAACAAGATGCACCACAGAACATTTTAGATCATCAACCTGGTCACAGTGTAGGTCAAAATCCAGCTGGGAATCAGTAGCAAGATTTGAAGAGCAGTGGAGAGAGCTTGAGCTATTTTACAAAAAGAATTAGACCAAAATGTCTGCCTCGGGGCGATGCTGGACGCACGTTGGTTCTCGATTCAAACTCAACTCGCTTTTTAGATTCCATGGATCCTTTTTATGACCCAATAAAATTGTCAAACTGTTCAGTTTGTGGTTGCAACACCACAAAAGGAGAAAATGTTGAAAGGATATGAATACCTTTGCAAGTAATCTTACCTCCATTTAAAAACCTTCATTCAGTTTTATTTTAGCACCATGAGGGTCTCTCTTTCCACAGACAGTTCTTCCCTTCAGATATCTGCTTATATATATACACATATATATACTGTATATACATACATATATATATATATATATACATGCAGCTCCGGAGAAACTGAAGAGCCCACTGCACTGAACCCTGTTGAAAACCTCCTGGTTATTCCACTAAATATTAATTTCTGAACTCTTCTGAGTTCAAACATTAAAATTGTTGTTTCTAAATGAATATGATCTTGTTTTCTTTGCATTGTTTGAGATCTGAAAGCACTGCATCCTTTTGGTTATTTTGACCATTTCTCATTTTCTGTAAATAAATACTAAATCTTTGCTTGAATTTTCAGAGACATGTTGTCAGTAGTACATAGAATAAAAGAACAAAGTTCATTTTACTCAAAGTAAGTGGTCTCTCAATTTTTTCCACAGCTGTACATATATATATATATATATATATATATATATATATATATATATATATATATATATATATATATATATATATATATATATATATATATATATATATATATATATATATATATATATATATTAAAACAAATATCCAGGGGATATACAACTTAAAACCACCAGTAAAACTCAAAAGCACAACATAAAGCAAGGCTGGGCCTTTTGTTTGTTCTCTCCTCGTGCGCGCACACACACACACACACACACACACACACACACACACACACACACACACACACACACGCACACACACACACGCACACACACACACGCACACACACACACACACACACACACGCACTCACAGTAAACACGTTGGGTTTAATAATACACAGAAATCAAAGTATCTGCAGCCGTTCCGATCTGGGCTGAAGAGGCCAGTTCCCAGCCCTACAAGGCAAGTAAAACATCTGTGAGCAGTTTGAGTCTCTGTGGATGGAAGCAGCCGTCCGGTGACAGTAAATTGCACAGTTGATGGATCCAGGAGCAGCACAGAACAGTTTATTAGTCTCTTTCATAGCCATAGTTTGTTTTTGAAAATACGAGTCTGTAAGCGGCTCCTCCATTTCCTCAAACCTAATCCTCCATTTCTCGTTTTCGTTTCCACTTCGCCTCAAAGTCTCAACGGCTCTTTTGTAAACAAATATTTGCACCGACAGCTGTCCCCCCCTCCCCTCCTCTCTCGCCCCCCACCCGGTCAGGCGGCTGGTGGACGTCCTGGTTTGTCCGCGGGTCAGAGATGACGGAAGAAAGCGGATTTTTCTGGTTGCCGTGCCGTGGAGGTCGTCGGCTGAGTGTAGAGTCACTTCCTGGCGTGAAGGTTCTCCTGGAACTGGCTGCTTGTGTATCGGACGTGGAAGCCCTTCTTGCTGATCGTGTCGTCACTATGGAAACGGATCAGCATGGCGTCTCCAGGGGAATAAATCCCTTCTCTGGGCTGAAATTGGAAAAACAGAGAAAGATCTGTTAAAAAAAACAAAAAAAAAACGAGACCAAAACGAATCCAACAGAGAATTGTGGTGTGAAAAAGTAAGTACACCCTACCATCCACCAGCTTTAGCAGCAGCAGCTTCTACCAGTCGTTTTTGTCTGATCTGATCAGTTTTACAGATTTCCTACCGTCTTAAAATACTTTGTTTCAGTTCATTAAGGCTTGGAAAAATTTCTCTTTGCACACATCCCCTCAGCTCCTACCAAAGCATTTCACTCAGGCTTAGATCTGGGCTTTAACTGGTCCACCGTAAGTCTATGATTCCTCTCTTTTCCACCATCCTGCTGCAGATTTCCTGCTGTGTTTGGGACCGTTGTTCTGTTGGTGACCCACTCCAGGTAAACCTCATGATTGACAACAGAATATTTTGTAAAACAGTAGTTTATGGTTTACTCAATACGAGGTGCACAGGCTGAAAACGCAGCCCATATCAACACGCCGCCACCTCCATGCTTAGCAGCTGGTCTAAAACACTTCGTGCTCTCTTTAGTTTTTACGCATTATGGCCAAACTGATCTACCTTGATCTCAAAGCTCGGATTTTGAGATTGTTGCTTCAATTCTTTCATGTTTAAGAAATTAGCAACCATTCAGCTGTGCAAAACGGTTGGGCCAAGCCCCGCCTTCGAGGACAAAGCTCCTCCTCTGAGCTGCAGTTTCAGAGCTTCAGACTAGCCAGCAGCAATCAGCAAACACCTGTTTGCATCTGAGCATCAGCTGAGCTCATTATAGGAGCTGCTTTTCAGTAGCTGATAAAAATGTTGTTAAAGGGTTAAAAGAGGAGTCAGGCAGTTGTGACATCCTGAAGGCAGAGCTCCAGAAAAAGCAGGAGTTCTTAAAGAGACAGAGGCACAATTTCAAGGCGTTAAATTATGAAGTCAAATTTCTTTTAATCTTTGAAAGGTTGGAGTTACTTGATTGTGCTATGAAATGGCGCTATTTCATATAACATATAATTCTGCCCTTTTAAAGAGTTGACCTGTTTGTCAAAGTTTGGTAACTTGACTGCTAATAGATAATGTTGGATCAGCAACAGCTCAGATAGATGGGTCACTTCAAATATCTCAGTTACCAATGTTCCCATGTGGATGACGAAAATTTATTTTTCCAAAGTGAGACCAATGCGACAAGATTAGAAAGTTTTGGCTTCGTCTGTGGTGGCAAAAGAAGCGACCACAAAACCACAATGAGTTTGAAGTCAAACGTTAAAAGGTCATTCCAACACAAAAAAACTCTAATGTTCTACATTTCTGTTTGAGGCTCTGACTAACAAATATAAAGCGAAGAACTGAAGTAAATAGATGTAATTAATCGTTTTATGCATCAATACCAAATCACATTTTCAACTTGCGTTAGGAAGAAAAGAAAAAAAACCCACATAGTTTCTGTGAAACTCTGATACTTCCTGAAAAATCCGAAATGAAGCTTACCCCTGAGCCACAGAAGCGGCCTAAGCGGTGTGCATTGGCGTCGTATCCGTTGTACAGCTCGATGTAGTCATAGCCGCAGTCTGCTTCCTCCTCCACTTCAAAGGTTACGAAGCTGAGCTCGATGCCGCAGCCCTGCTCGGTGGTCAGCAGCCACTCGCAGTCTGTGTGACCCGGGTAGTTGTTGTCTCCAAACTGGGAGTGGGAGTAAAGGTTTTTCTGACGAGCGTCCGCTTTCAGACGACCTCCACACTCTGAAGCACAAACAGGCGAAGGGAAGTGAGCAACCATTCGCATATCGTCACCTTCCAAAAATAATGATCCATGTCATTTTTTGCCAAAAGTGATTTTTTTTTCCTTTTGGTAAAAATGACCCTTTGGCAAAAAAAGAGATGGTGATTTATTTGTTTTGGAAAGTCACTTTTGGCATAAAATGACTACTATTTTAGGAAAATGACGATGTCTGGATAGCATTGTTAATAGTTTGTTTTTGTTTTGGATCTTCTGATAAATCATTTTTAGATTGCTATACTCGTGCACCTGCTTCAACAAACCACTAGAGGGAGATGTTACCCCTTAGAACACCAGTTCACCAGTTACGGTGATTGATGCTCTTCACAAATTCCCACAGTGTTGTGTATGGAGGTGTGTCTGTGGCGCATTCACTACCTGTGGAATGTGAAGCCTGGAATCCTTTCCGCTGCACCGAGGCATCAGAGATGAAGCGCAGGTACATCTTGTTCCCAGTGGACACCAGAGGCTCCGGGATCTTGCTGCCGCACAGGCGACCCAAGATGGCTGCTGCGTCACTGTCCCCATCAAAGGCCTCCAGGTGGTCGTAAGCACACTCCTGATGCTGCTCAATCTCAAACTCACTGAAGGCCTGCAGAGAAAGAGCAGTCAGAGGAAGATGCCTCCACCACCTTCCTTGGATTTGCAACATTTTTAAGCTGCAGACAAAAGTTTATCACACAAAAAGACCAGGGTTGGAAGAAATACCTAGACTTGTGATGCTGCTAAACCCAGAGAACCACAGACAGATCAGTGGATTGATGAATGGACAGTTTTCACATGTTTTATGTTAATTAATGCTGCAGAATTTCTAGGTGTTGAGATGATCCATTTTGGAGGATCAGTGCCTTCAAATCCAAGGCTATGATCATGAGTCACAAAGGGTAGAGTGCCGTCAAAAAAGAGGTTCCGCCTCAAGTGGAGGAGTTTAAGTATCTTGGGGTCTTGATCATGAATGAGGGATAAATGGAGCTGGAGATGGATAGGCGCATTGGCGCAGCATCTGCAGTGATGTTAGCGCTGTACTGCTCTGTTGTGGTGAAGAAAGAGCTGAGTCAAAAGGCTAAGCTCTCCATTTACAGGTCGATCTATGTTCCTACTCTCTCCTGTGGTCAGGAGTTTTGGGTAGTGACCGAAAGAACAAAGTCATGGATACAAGCGGCCAAAATGAGTTTCCTCTGCATGGTGTCCGGGTTCTCTCTCAGAGACAAGGGTCAGAGCCTCGGCCAGCCGAGATGGACTCAGAGTAGAGTCGCTGCTTCTCCACAGAAAGAGGAGCCACAGAGGTGGCTCGGGTCATAACACCTCCCTGATGAAGTGTTCTAGGCACGACCCATCAGGAGGAGACCCAGGGCACACTAGAGGGGTGGGTTGGTTGGTTAATTTGTAGGTTGATTGGTGAGTGGGTGGGTGTTTGGGATGGATGGATGGAACAAAATTAAAGCTCAGGTTCATTATGATAAGTATTTCCTGCATATGTGGTCTAGCTGAAACAAACTGCTGGATTGGATATAATTCACCACAAATTAATCTCTTTGGGTTACAAGACTTCACGTCAAATAATCAGAACGGGTGCAGAGCTGTGCCGCTGTGTCACCGGTTGCCGATGAGCGATATTTCCAGTTGCGTAAGCAGCAAAGGCAGATTACACAAATGAATGGGAAGTGAACGGTAAATATGAAATCCTGCATTGAGACTCGTGTAGCTGTGGCGTCAAAGTACAGTGGGAATGCAAGTCCTGTACTACAAACTGTGATCTATATATGCTAAATGTATGTGTATGTGAGTGTAGACAATGTGTAGGCGTGTGTGTGTGTGTGTGTGTGTGTGTGTGTGTGTGTGTGTGTGCTTACAGGAAAGCCTTTTGTGTGGTTACAATAGAATATCAATGCACTTTAAGAGGATTATGTGAAGTGCACAGTAACAAGCGACCATGTTCTCGACCGCTTGGACCTCTCGGCCTATTACACACACAGAACTATGCAGACGTTTTTAGGCATCCCAGTTTTTAAAAATATTTGCTTCAAAGAAGAAATACATCCTGTGTTTTGGAGGTCTTCTCCAGATTTCTGTTTTACTTTTGATTGCTTTTCCACTCATATTCAGAGCCGTTACTGATTTTTGAAGTCTTTGTTAAACCTGTTAAATCTGTCCCATACACTGAGGCGTGAAAATGTCCCACCTCTACAGGGAAGCGTCTGTACAACATAGACCAATTTCCACAGAACCAAATTCAAATAGAATTTTCAAACATATTGTTGCAAAGGCACCATTTCTTTTAATTTATTTCCCTGAATGAGTTTTAAAAAATATCCCAATATGTTTATTTATTGTAATCATTTTGTTGTTGCAACATTCATCAACTGATGTTGCCCTTAAGGTTGTGTAGAATCCCTCATCAGGTCAGGGCCTTGAGTTAATGTAGATCAGTGGTCCCCAAACTACGGCCCGCGGGCCAGATGCGGCCCGCCTCCACATTTGGTCCGGCCCCCTGAACAATACCAGAGTATTTTCATATATGTGCATTTTTATTTGATAAGTTGGACTTTTGCAATAAAATAAATGTTCCTTAGTAATGAACTTTATTTATTATTAACTACTAGTTAGTAACTGTTTTATACATGCATATAATTGACCCTAACCCTTTTTTTTATGTGGAGAACCCAGTGTTATTTGGTTATTATTTATTTCATAAATAGTGTTATTTCCTGACTTTTGTTCTCTGAAGAATCCAGAAAAGGTTATTTGATTGTGCTTTCTGAAAAACAATACATTTTTATGTTTAGCACTCTTACAATCGTCACACTTTTTCTGTTACAAACTGACCCCGGCCCCCCATCAGAGAAGGGACAAGTTATGTGGCCCTCACAGGAGAAAGTTTGGGGACCTCTGATGTAGATGGTACAAAAAAATGGAGGCAAAGCTTTGTGAAGATGTTAAGGTGCCGACGAACCTGGTTGATGTCTAAAATTAATGCTTTATTTCGCAGGTATAGAGCTAAAGTTTAGAACAAAATAGTCATATTTCTTCTAGATTGCACTTATTACTTTTTATCAACCCTTTTCAGTAGTTTAAAATTTTTTTATTTAATCTCGCAAATCAACAAGCAAATGAAATCAGTGATCATTTATTTCCACTTTGACTCTGGCTTTGGTGTAAGAATAAATGTTGTTTTTATGTGGCTGTAATGATTGATCTTGAGCAAAAGTGCAACAACATTCTAATTTGGCTTTGTTTAGGTATTTAAAACGACAAACACTTCATAACACATAACCTGTCGTGTGCAAATGGCCCTTAACGTGGCAGTTTGCATCAAATCTAATAATGCATCACAGACGTTCATGTTTTTTGCTCAGCCTTCTGAGCGTGCTTTCTAACCTGCAGCCGTCCAACCTCGATGATCTTTAATCATAAAATGATCTTATATACAAAAGGGATGAGAAACATGTTGATGTTTAGGAAAAGAGAAACTCAAGACCAGAAATCCTCAGTCTAACAGTGACTAACACGACTCTTCATCAAGTCATGTCACACAAATGTGCACACCACAAAGGAGACAGCTATCTTTCTGTGTGTGTGTGTGGGTGTGTGCGTGTGTGTAGGTGTGTGTGCGTGTGTGTGTGTGTTTATCTATTCTTCTTAGGACCTTTTCTGGCATATTTACCAACCCTCTGAAGATCCATGGGTTATGGGGACCAAAGCATGGTCCTATAGTCTTATTTAGGGTCAGAGGTCAGGTTTAGAGGTATAATATGATTTAAGTTTTAGTTAAGGATAGCGTTAGGAATAGACTAGTAATGGTTGGGGTTAGGGAAAATGTCTGGGTTAGCCATAAATGCAGTAACTAAAATGAATGGAAGTCAATGCAAAGTCCTAATGTGGGTAGAAATCCAAACTGGCGTGTGTGTGTGTGTGTGTGTGTGTGTGTGTGTGTGTGTGGGGGTGTGTGTGTGTGTGTGTGTGTGTACACACAGAGGCACAAGGACACAGATGGCCTCTGCCCAAGGCCTCTTACTAACACATGCGCACGCGATTGCAGTTAACCCAAATATCTGTGCTTTCTCCTCCATCCACATTTGGTTCTCTTGAAAAGAGCGAGAACAAAGAAATCCAGACATAAAAAAAGAGAGAAGAGACACCTTCAGGCCTCTTCATGCCACATGATTCTGCAGCCAGGACGACAAGTTGTTACTAGGTCGGCTTAGTTGGGTTTGCTCACTTACGATCTTGACTCGGTGTCCCGGCGTGGCAGTGATGTCCCAGGTGCACTCCTTCCGGCTGGGGTACTTGTCGGGCCAGTTGGGGCTGCTCAGGGTCCCGCTGGGGCTGTGGATCTTATGCTTGCACTCAGCTGGACACACACAGAAACACGAGAGCACACACACGTAGGAAGGAAGTGAAAATTGTGGCTGCACAGGAAAAGGTCAGAGGAAATAGAAAGGGAACATGAAGAAGAGAAACACGACAACCGAACGAGGGGAAAAAAGGGATTTCAAAGGAGAACATCCTGGTCACAAGTTCAGGGTGAAGTTTGAAGGAAGGCAGGCGCACATGTACGGCACAAGCTGCCTGCTGCTGCACTAAACATGGTCGGTTTGAATGTTTGCGGTTCAAATCCAAGAGCTGGATTAGGAATAAAAAAGTCAGATTGCTGAGCTAAAAGCAGATTCAAACCCTGCATGTGGAGGCATTGACCAGTCACATAGTGATGCTGTCAGTAAATCAGAGCGAGGCTGTTTCATTTGACACAAACATGATGTGTTTAAAAGGAACTAAATATATTAAATCTGTTGACCTTTTTGTTTTGTGATTGACTGTTTTTATTTAAATGAGACAGTGCATCTTAATGAATGTTGTCATAAATACCAGATGTAGCAAAATGCTAATTTCCATTCGTAGTTCCATAAAAGAAAGAACACAAGATATAAACATTCGTACAATTTCACACATAACAATAAGAAATACAGCAACAAGAAAATAAAAACTAGATATATAAAGTCGAGACAAAATATTTTACACATAATGCTGCAAACTAAAGCGAATACTTCTGGGATTTTATGTTGTAGACCAACATAATGTATCTGAAAAGTGTGGTGTGCACTTGGAGTCAGACCCCTGGGTCTTTACCGTTTTGAACCGGATTTCTCTGCAATCACAGCAGAAAGTCTCTGTCTTGACCTGCTTAGAACTTCTAGAAATTTTAACTCCATTCTTTGCAGACTACCTCCAGCTCAGTGAGATTGCACTGTGAGCTTCCATCAACAGCAGTTTTCAGGTTTTGCCACAGATTCTTATGTTTTGTTACGTCATAACTCTGGAGCTTTCTCCGTTGCCCCTTTTTCTGACTGATAAAGAACGATGATTATTCTTCAGCAGCGCAGCGTTAAAAGACGTGGTGTACATGTGCTCCGAGTCTAATTCTGCTTCTTCTACTCAAAACATCGAGTGAGGAAAGAAAGAAAAAAAAAAATCTCCTGATCCGATTGTTCAGAAAGCTTAACTTCTTTGTTACGTCATGGACTTTTACTGAGCAGATCACCTTTGGTTTTGACAACACATGTATACAGGCAGAGTTTATTATTATTATTATTTTTATTAATTTATTTATTTTGAATATGATAGTATAAAATAACACAAAACACATATTTTTTGTACCAAGATAATCTTAACATGCTCAAAAAGGAGTAGGAAGAAGTAAGAAACTTATGAACTTCTAGCCCACAAATTCATACCATTTTTTCAGTTTTTTATTTTTGTTTTATTTTGTTTCGTTTTTTTCCATGGACTCACCAAACACACATATGTCTAAATATATTCACCCATACAGCCATACCCACACACACTGTTACAATGCGCATTACAAGGATCTGGTTGACAACACAACCAGATCCTTGACATGCATACGTGAAAATGTGAATCGTTTCTTCCGACACCCTAACGCACTAATGCTGTGCTTTATGTGTACAACCGCAGATCTGACTTCAAGGCCGCAGGGCCACGCCGGTTTAGTAAACATATAAACACACATGTGCAATCAGGACGACAATGCAACATGCGAAGCTTTAGAGTCCCTGTCAGGATCTGTGTTTTTCTGTGTTTATTTAGAGTTTTCTGTGTCCTTTAGTCTCTTCGTTGTCCTGTCCTCCCCTTGATTGTTCCCAGGTGTGTCTCGTCTCTGTGATTACCCTCCCGTGTATTTAACTCCACCTGTGTTCAATGTTCATCATTGTTACGTCTATGTTTCGTCAGTGTTTCCTTGTGCCTGCTGCTTGTTGCTGGACTTATTTATAATTAAACATCATCATAATTCATCTAACCTGGGTCCGCTGCATCTGCCTCACCACCAACACCACCCGCAAATCTTGACAGAAGGACCCGACCAGACCGAACGGTGAGGCACGCTATTTTTTACTTTTCACCATGGACCCGGAGGAGTTAAAGGAGCTGACGGACACGATCGGGGAATATAAGGAGGCGATGGCCAAACCGTACGCTGCCTGCAGACGGCTCGGTTTCGCCATCCGCTTGGGGCTCCTACTGGACTACTGGGTTCCTCGTTTTCCGCACCCGGGGTTGGTGGAGTTGCAGAGGGAGGCAGAGTGGGAGCGTATGGCGGCTCTAGCCGTCATGGCTGGCGAACCTCTGCCTCCCAAGCCGCACAGTTTCTCCGCCAGCCCGGATCCAGCTCCAGCTCCGGGACCAGCACCCCCAACCGGTGCGGCCGGCGCACCCGAGGCCGAATCAGCCGGCGTTCCAGCCGGCGCACCCCAGGCCGCCCGGAGACAGCGACGTGAGCCGCCGGTGGACCCGGCCCCTCGTCGCCTTCCGGAGCTGTCACCTCCGCAGCCGGTTCCAAGGCTTCGCTGCGGCTCGCCTCCGCGGCCGGTTCCAAGGCTTCGCTGCGGCTCGCCTCCGCGGCCGGTTCCAAGGCTTCGCTGCGGCTCGCCTCCGCGGCCGGTTCCAAGGCTTCGCTCCGGCGCACCCGAGGCCGAGTCAGCCGGCGTTCCAGCCGGCGCACCCGAGGCCGAGTCAGCCGGCGTTCCAGCCGGCGCACCCGAGGCCGAATCAGCCGGCGTTCCAGCCGGCGCACCCGAGACCGAGACTCCCTGTGTTCCTACCGAGACTCCCTGCGTTCCTCCCGAGACCGAGACCCCCAGCGTTCCTCCCGAGACCGAGACCCCCAGCGTTCCACCCGAGACCCCCAGCGTTCCACCCGAGACCCCCAGCGTTCCACCCGAGACCCCCAGCGTTCCACCCGAGACCCCCAGCGTTCCACCCGAGACCCCCAGCGTTCCACCCGAGACCCCCAGCGTTCCACCCGAGACCCCCAGCGTTCCACCCGAGACCCCCAGCGTTCCACCCGAGACTCCCTGCGTTCCACCCGAGACCGAGACTCCCTGCGTTCCACCCGAGACCGAGACTCCCTGCGTTCCACCCGAGACCGAGACTCCCTGCGTTCCACCCGAGACCGAGACTCCCAGCGTTCCACCCGAGACCGAGACTCCCAGCGTTCCACCCGAGACCGAGACTCCCAGTGTTCCACCCGAGACCGAGACTCCCTGCGTTCCACCCGAGACCCCCAGCGTTCCGACCGAGACCCCCTGTGCTCCACCAGAGACCCTGCCTCGGGGGGCTCGTCGTCGCCGTCTGTGGGCGGTCCCCGGGACTCATCGCCACCTCCAGCGCCGCGGACGGCCGCCGGACCGCCTCCGTGGTTCCCGCCTCCAGCGCCGCGGACGGCCGCCGGACCGCCTCCGTGGTTCCCGCCTCCATGGTTCCCGCCTCCAGCGCCACGGACGGCCGCCGGACCGCCTCCGTGGTTCCCGCCTCCAGCGTCGCGGTCGGCCGCCGGACCGCCTCTGTGGTTCCCGCCTCCAGCGCCGCGGTCGACCGCCGGACCGCCTCCGTGGTTCCCGCCTCCAGCGCCGCGGACGGCCGCCGGACCGCCTCTGTGGTTCCCGCCTCCAGCGCCGCGGACGGCCGCCGGACCGCCTCCGTGGTTCCCGCCTCCAGCGCCGCGGACGGCCGCCGGACCGCCTCCGTGGTTCCCGCCGCCGCGGTCGACCGCCGGACCGCCTCCGTGGTTCCCGCCTCCAGCGCCGCGGACGGCCGCCGGACCGCCTCTGTGGTTCCCGCCTCCTTTGCCTCCGCCCACCCTGTGGGTAGTTTTTTGTTGTTTTTGGACTCTTGGCCCTCCCTGTGTTTCCGCCCACGATGGTGGGTTGTTTTTTGTTTTTCTGGACTCTGGCCCCCCGTCCAGCGCCCCTCCGCCCACCCTTGTTGTGTTTTTGTTTTGTGGGCGTCTGGTAGCCGCCCTTGAGGGGGGGGTACTGTCAGGATCTGTGTTTTTCTGTGTTTATTTAGAGTTTTCTGTGTCCTTTAGTCTCTTCGTTGTCCTGTCCTCCCCTTGATTGTTCCCAGGTGTGTCTCGTCTCTGTGATTACCCTCCCGTGTATTTAACTCCACCTGTGTTCAATGTTCATCATTGTTACGTCTATGTTTCGTCAGTGTTTCCTTGTGCCTGCTGCTTGTTGCTGGACTTATTTATAATTAAACATCATCATAATTCATCTAACCTGGGTCCGCTGCATCTGCCTCACCACCAACACCACCCGCAAATCTTGACAGTCCCCAGATGTTGGAAACATGACTCTCTTTATGAGAAACCTGGGGAGCCTCAGCGAGTTGTTCATACGGACACTGATGTAATGTGTTTGTTGGTGTGTGTAAAAGTTGACTTTGAAAAGCTTTGAGGTTTTTTATTACTGTGGGAATGTTTGAGAGGTCAGTCAGATTAAAAAAATCAAACAGTCCCTGGATGTTATATAATACTTATGCTTCTGAACCATAATAATGCTGTAATTTTCTAATTTTCCTTTGTTGCGCCCTCTTGCTCTTTCATGTTTTATCACTTTTCAGCCAAGTACAAATCAAACAGAAAACTCGATACAAGCTCTGAGTCTCAACTTCTTTGGATAATTTAAGGGCACGTTTGGGACAAGTGAACCCAGGCACGGTTACTGTGAGGCGGCTGTGTAAGAAAAGTTCAGATGAAGCCACGAGCCAAAGACACCAAATCTCCGGTGCGCTGGCACACATTCAAAGTAATAACAGTCGTAAAGTCTTTACAGTAAGTTCCAGGTTTTTACAAAGAGGGCCTTGTGGAGCGAGACATCTGAGACAAATCCAAATTAAATCTGAAGTGGTGCGAGGCAGGCTGATGGTTCTGTGCTAAAAGTCCAGATCAAATGAACATGATGGCAGTAAAGAGGAACTCTATGTGATTCAATAAAAAAACACCTGGACTGGCTTTCTTAGAAGTTCCTAGAAGTATAATTATTAAGGCTCATTTTGATCGTTATGTGTATCATCTGTGTATAGAGATACACCTGTGATTCTTCACTCATTGATTTAGAGTAAAGGAGAGAGGGGTCCTATGGTGAGACAAAGAAAGGCCGACAAATACTGGTTGAAGTCTTGAAGTTAAGGCAGTTTGTTTATGAGAGATTATATCATCCATTATGGTTCCTAACTGCGAGGCCAGAGCCTTCGCAAAGATTTATACATCACTTAAGGAGGAAATGGGTCAATGTGAATCACAGCTTGAGTAAAGAAATAATGGATGCCTCTGTTAGCAATTGTTAAACAGACATTAACAAACATTATTCACGTTAATCTTGAGATTTCTGGAATAAAGAGGCGGTCAAAATTTCTTTGAGTCAAGTTTGCGGAACAATATTTCTAAAGAATGTATACTCCTAGATCATTTCCTGACTCCCTCCTTGAAGAGTTTTTCCCCCCCTAACTAATTATTTATGGTTTGTTGTTTGGGAAGCATCTTAGTGTTCTGGTGGGAAGAGCATTGTCCACCCACTCATGGAACTGATGTCCTCTCAATGTGACACACAGCAATCAACCCTGCAGGACTCCTTCAGCATCCTTTCTCACAGTTATCGTCTTCATAGGTTGTCTGTGAATAAAGGGTTTGCAGCAGAGAAGTGGCTCAGAAGATCACAGCCAGGTGAATCCACTGATAACTAAACTACTAATGTGGATAATTTGACCCCTTGATGGCTGCTGAGGCGCTAAACACCACACAGTCAGTGTTTTAGTCTTTACCCAGATTCTAGTTGACGAACGTCTGAGCCTCCTCCCTCAGGTGAGTTAAAGATGAGCATGTTGTCCTTGTGGGTCACTCTCAGGTTTGTGGGATACAGCTGACGTTTTTTCTGGAACAGGACTTGTTTTAGGCAATGGAATACTGCTCCTTTCTTTGCTGCAGTCTTGATAGATCTTTCTTGTGACTCATTGGATATTGCAAATCATGATCGCTAGCTCAGCGAAGAACAGCCTCTTCTTGCTGGAATCTGGGAAAGAAGACCATTAAGACACGAGGGAATTTGTGCTGACTGGATCGGAGGGTTGGAGACTGCCTTGCCCTCTCCAGCTCAAAACACCCGAAATGAATGCGACTGGAACTGCGCCATCCTCAGCTCCATCAGCGATGTTTTATATGCAGAGGCTATTTCTGCCTGAGCACTCCTCAAGGTCGTCAAGTTGGTCCAAAGGATAGATATTTCAAACTTTCAGCATGTTAATGGTGGAGTCTGCTGCGAGTAGACATTCAATCAGACTTCACAGAGGAGAGGCTCTTTTGCAGGGAGTCCACTATTGTTTTCAACAAGTCTACCAAGACTTGTAGAGGTTTGACGGAGTCTTGATGGGATCTTTTTGAACTCTGCAGCTAGATGAACCATGGAGATAAGCGCTGTGGCTGCAGTTTCTTTGGATGGGTTCGCTGGCAGAGATGAGTTAGCCTTGAAGGAAGCTAGCTTTCCTGTTGCACTGGTGGCCACTCGTGTTGCTGGGAGTTGCTAGCTTATCTGTTATTCATTTTTCACAAATATCCTCTAGATCAGTGTCTGTATTGCAAGTGAGACAAAATTTGAATAAAAAGGTTAAACCTCCATCATCTAACATCCAAACTCTGAAGTCTCCTTTGGGTCTAGTTTTTTTCACGAACATGTGGGAACGACCTTTTAACCTCTCGTCCTTAGGCCTAAATTATCCATGAACATTTGATAACTATCTTTCATTCTTTAGAGTTGGAATCTTAAACTCAAGTCTCTGCTGAGCGTAACTTCTGGTGCAAAAAGAGTTTGGTATGCCAAGAAAAGTGCATACCAGCACTTAGCACTTATTGCTATGTACACTATATACACTACTATATACACTTAGTAGTGTATATAGGATGCATAAAAATTCAAATTGGGTCCGATGTGTATTAAGGACCACCAAGGGAAACTATCTATCTAGACAGAGACTCACTAAGGCAGTGAGAAAGCTAATAATGAAGCATTTACTTGAAATGTAACAGGTAGGTTGTCTAGATAGATCAGCTTAACATTTTCTGTTGACATTTTCGGATGTCTGTGTGGATACTAGGTTTGAAATTTCCCGTTTTCATGACCGAAAGTGTTACCAATGTGCACATGCATCCCGGCCATTCTCACTCCAGTGTGTGAACACGCGGGGTGCAAGTGGAACCCACCTTCTTTACAGTCATGTTTGTTCTCATGCAGCACAAAGCCGTGGCGACACTGACAGACGTACGAGCCCACCGTGTTGATGCACTCGTGCTGGCAGCCGCCGTTGTCCTTGCTGCATTCATCTTTGTCTGTGAGAGACACACATGCAGCACGTCACTCATGTGGAAATAACAGAGACGAAGTGGAAGGGACGAAGGGAAGTGGGAGGGGAAAGAAAACGGAGGGCGAAGGAAAAAAATGCCCCAAAGGACATTCGGGGTGTGGGGGATGCGATGGGGAGGAACCAACGCAAGCAGGTCAAGTGATGTAAGGGAAGGTGACAGCAGTAGTGAAAACTTGAACATGCACAGACAGAACATTGCTTTCAAGCAAGCATTTCAAAAGTAAGAAAAAAACCGGACAGATCCAAGCTTTAAACATTTCATGTAGCCCAAAATATGACTAAGTAACTCTCTAAAACTTTACAAAATAAATAATGAAAAGACTGGCTAATACAGATACATCTGAAAAATATAGTGTAAAGGTGCAGTGCTTCTTGCCAGTCAACTCATGATTTTACAAGGACTCATTACACAAAGTTAAATATTTCAAGCTTTTATTTTTATTTTTTGCAGTTTCAATGATTGGAGAAAATGAGAATATCACATTAGGATTTCTTCTAATGCCCTGCATATATTAGATGCGTTTCTGCTCCAGCACACAAGTATGTATGATCCTTTTTCCTTATTGTAGTAATTACACTATGAAATTGCTCACATGCTGTTTTGTAGGTGTGTGTGAGCTGTCAAACCAAACTAGTGTCAACCTCCCAGTGAGTGAAAATAAAAGCGGTGAACATTTCCTTGGATCTGTTTCTAACATATGAACATTTTTTTGTACATATTTTTTTCTAAATATTGAACTGAAATATTTGGAAACGTTTGGACTCTGCAGACTTTTAAACAGAAACCAAAGAGCTGTAGTGCTGTTTGCCTCTTGATCGCCTGGCTGAGGACAAAGCCGCTCAGATGAACTGGACTCTGCAGGGAGCAGAGGGTGGAAGAGCAGATCTGCATGGAGCTGCCATGTTGACAGATGCACAGGATAACCCCACAACTAAAATAACAAGTGTTGTGATGTTTTCATGCCTGGAAGCAAGACTCCCTACAAAGAGGTGTAAGATTAGACACAGATGATGACTCTTAACCCAACTCAGCTAGATCTGATTTTAATGAAACCACTAAATCCTAGTCTGTGTGTGTGTGTGTGCGCATGTGTGTTTGTGTCTGATGTGGTATTACAGTTTCTATTGTGGGCTCAGTCACACCCTATCACTGACTAAGAGGCTTTGCAGCCGATGTTGCACAGCGCTCATTGTAGCCGTCTTCAGGTCAAGCACAAAATGTCCTCATGCACACATGGATTAGTGTTGCTTGGGAGGCAGAGGGGACCTCTCTAAAGCTGCTGGCCATTGGCCAACCAAAACGTGTCCCTGGAAGGTGCAAATAAGTGTGGGCTATCTGTTCACCAGGAACTTCTCCACAGCGCCAAGCTGCAAATTCTAGAGCCTCTGCAGGCAGTTGGAGTTTTGCAAGTCTATCTGTGAGGTAGCATGAACCAACATCTCAAAAATAGGATGGTCAGGGTTGGACACAGGGACGTCTACAGAAAGAAGGTGGTGCCTTTGGTTTTGTTTTTTACAATCCAAAGTGTGAGGCTTATTTCTGAATTTAAAAAACTATATTACTAGCGCCCAAAATTTTTGCAAGTTTGTCTTACAAGACTCTCCCTTACTCCCTAAAAACGCATGGCGTGGCATGACGTGGCGTGTCCCGCCATGCGTGGCTCTTTCCTTCACACTAGCAGCAGCAATTAGCAGACAATGCTAACTGCTGGCGGAGCTGTGAGTCTGCTGAGCTCATCATACAAACTACATCTGAGTGCAAGGCTCCTAAGAGCGTTTGTAAGGGATGTTGTGATGACTTCCTGAAGGCGGAGTGTTGGAAAGTGCAGGAGCTTCTTAAAGAGACAGAGGCCCAATTTCAAGGCATTAAATTGCGCGGTCAAATTTCTTTTAAGCTATGTGTCACATATACAGCAATTTATAACAACTGAAGCTAACAGTGTTGCTGGATTGTGCTATAAAACTACAAGCCTGGACAATACATAACACTGGCATGTCACTGAATCAGACTCCAGAACTTTTAGTTTGGAGGTAAAAGCACTCAGTCAGAAAAATTCAGTCAATTTCAAAGCTTTCTGTAGCAAGTTTTAGGTTAAAGCAGCAGAGTGAATGAAACCCTTCTTACCAAGCTCAGTCCGAGCAAAAGAGACAGAAAGAAGCAGCAAGTATTGCTATAAGAATAAAAAGGTTTGTCCTGTTTAAACCTCTGACATTTGCTTTGATGTGTTCCTGACAGTTGAAGTGAGCGTGAGCACCATGGTGAGAACCCAAGAGCTGTCTGAGGCATTTCAGATGGAAGACTGTAGCAAATTATGAGTGTAGTGAGGGATTTATAAAGATCCTTAAAGAATTTTTCATTCGGTTGTTCCACCGAATGAAAAACAGTCCAGAAGAGGAGAACGTTCAGAGCTGCTGCCGGAGTGCCTCAGTCTGGCCTCCCAATGTTAACTGATGGAATGATTTCATGCTGATAACACCGGGTTGTAAAAAATATTCTTTGGAAGTTGTCTATGTTTTTTCAGCTGACTTAAATTGACATTTTTCTCAATCAGGTCAGGTTTTTATGTCGTGTTCTGTGTTTTCTGTGTGTTCATTTCGAGTTTTCGGTGTCTCCGTGTTGTCCTGTTCTCCCCTTGATTAGTTCCCAGGTGTTTCTTGTTCCCTGATTACCCCCAGTGTATTTAGTGTCACCTGTGTGTCTGTTCTTTGTCGGGTCCTCGTCTTATGTGCGTTCAGTCCTTCGTGTTGTCCAGTCAATTTACCAGTTGCTACCGGCGTTGAGCCCTGGCTTCTGCTCAGTCGTGCTGCCTGGTTGTTTGTGGACTATTTTGGACTTATTTATCATTAAAACCGTCATTTCTCACGTTACCTGGGTCTGCTGCATCTGCCTCACCACCTCACACCCACAATTCATGACATTTTATTCTAATTTTCAGGTTTTCAGAGTGTATTAATTAAATGTTACAAACTTGGAGTTATGTAAGTTGAATAATAAACACTGATAAGAGCAAGTACATGTGAATTTAACATTTTGTCTTCATTGTGTAAAATTCTCCGTCTCTTTTCTGTCCTGCTGGAATCTCTCCTCCTGCTCATCACTCACTGATCCAGATTCTCAGGAAACCGATCCAGATGTCAGAACAAGTCATGCATTTTGATGCTCATAATGCTCAATGGAGCACTCTGCCAAAGACACAATTGTGCTTGAATATTACCTGAGAAGAAGTGAGCTTTGAAGCCTTTCTTGGAAACCGTGTTGTCCGACTTGAACTCAATCCTCATGTTGTTGTACTGAGAGGTGATGACCTCGGGGACTTCTGTGCCGCAGTATTTCCCGTGCAGCTTAGAGTCGGACGAGAGGCCGCTCCGCACCTCCACGTAATCGTATTTACAAACCTAAACACACACACGAGGATCGCGTTAGGGTCTTAAAGTGCTGATGGAGAAGGAATCGTTAGCGTGTTGCTAGAAGCCCTGCAGCCGGCCGAGCTGCACGCCAACACCTGGACACGGTTACCTCGTTGCCCTCCAGCTCGAAAGCCTCAAACTGCATGGAAATGCGGTACTGAGTGGGGGCCACCACCTGCCACACGCAGTTCTTGTTGGGTGGATATTCTTTAGGCCAACCAGGAGTGTTGATGGTTCCATTCAGCTTGGACAGGAGACCACCACAGGCAGCTGAAAACGCACAGATGTAAACAAATCAGGCCCAGCAACGAGCAACAGAGTTATTTTGTACATGAAACACACTGAGAGTATACTGACGTTTCCCCTGTTTATGCCAGTTTGAGTTTTCTACATTTCATCCCATGAAAAAAGCAAACAAGTCAAAGTTGACACCATCATCCCACAATAACTGATCCAGAAACTGGAGAGGTTGGGCCTGTACACGTCTCTCTGTGATTGGCTACTGGACCACGAGCGGTCAGGATTGGCAGCACCACATCCAGTACCACCACACTGAGCATGGGGGTACCCCAAGGGTATGTGCTCAGTCCTCTGATGTTCATGCTGCTGACCCATGACTGCACAGCAGCAATGTCTATCAGGATTGCAGGTGACGCAATTATGGTGGGCCTGGTCAAAAACAAAGAGAGGTGAATCTGCTGCCATGTTGGTCAGTAGAACACCAGAATGTAATTTCAACCATAGCTGCCTCTCTTTTCCCTTTTCCTTCCTTCAAACATCGAATTTTACCTTCTATACTGCTTCAAAATAACTGGGGGGATTTTTTTCTTTTCCTTTTTAAAAGATGAATCATAACATTTGTGCATAGAGTTGACTATGACTCATGTACTACAAAGTTTCTGGTTTTATTGTCATTAATAGGTAGAATTCAAACAATGAATGCAATTTATTTGTGACTAAGTTTTAACATACAGGTGGCTCAAAATTATCCATCCCCCTGGCAGACTGAGGTTTACAGTTGTCTTTTGATTTTACAAACAATAAGTTGCGCTCTGTGGCTGCAAAGACATTTGCGAATGCAAAAATAATGAATGAATTTACAAGGAAAACTAGCAAAAGGGAAAGAGAGAAAATCAAGACAAATCCTCCAGAGAATGATAGATAACACCAGGCAGTAGCTCACGAAAAATCATCACGATGTTCGCTTAAACTTTGCCAAAAAAAAAAAACAAAACAATAAAAAGTCAGAACAGCAATTCTTCCTTCTATGTCAAAATGGCAGGAAGAAAGCAAGATGGAGGGGTGGGTTGAGACACACACATGACCCGAAGTAAAACGCATCATCTGTTCAGCTCCATGGAAGCTGTGTGCTGCTTCAGACTGGAACGACTCCCAACAGCCTCGGTCTCCAGTGTTTACTGATGATGTGACAGTAGATGGAAACAGCTAAAAGAATTCAGACATGGACACTCGCAGCCGGATAGGAAAATTTGACAACATCAAATAAAACTTTTTGTAGAACCTTTCAACGTGAAGAAAAAGGAAAACAACACTTCACAAATCCCATTCAACCTTCCATAGAAGAACAATCTGCAAAAACAAACTAGTGAAGAAAGTTTCCAGTGGGAATTCAACCGTCTCCTCCCTGAGCTACTAATCCCACCCAAAAGCAACCAATCAGAGCTAAGAGGAGGGGGTTATTGCTGTCAATCATCCTTGTGTACATGCTGCTCAATGTTCTAATAATGGAGAATCAACAGGGACAAAAAAATAGGAACATCAGGTTAACTAGCTTGATCATTCAGTTAGCGTGGCCACAACACATTCTGTTGTGGTGAAGACGTACGTACATGAGGATGACTGACAGCGCTGAGTCCCTCCTTCTGGCTCTGATTGGTTGTTTCTGACTGAGCATTTTCTGCAGATGGCAGTGGAACCACAGACAGAAGAGCTTGATGTTTTCACTGATTATCTGTCTCATGTAATGCTGTCACGGCATGGTGACGTTTCTAACATATATCTACAAGAACAATTTCTTAAATAAAAGTTACATACTGCCACTTTAAACGTTTCCATGTAGTTTAAATGCGTGTCAAAGGCACATATGTGCAGCACAAAATGAAGAACATTCAACGGATTGCAAATTAAATTTCAAATATTTTTACTTAAGTTAAGTTGGTCCAGAGTACCAACTTAACTTAACTGAACCATTATCAGTACATGCTTGACTCCAAAACCTAACATAAACTCAATTCACACCATAAAAGTCCTAAACATAACCCCCAAACCTATAACTGTTTGTTATTAGGCTTTTGGGGCCCATAGGTAGCAATGGGTCATCACAACGTAATATTTGTTGGAAAAATGAGCCTTACGATGTAAGAAATGCTGAAACACACACACTCATTGTTACCTTCACAGCTCTTCTTGTCAGGAGCCAGTTCGTAGCCGGGGTCACAGGCACACTTGAAGCTGCCAAGAGTGTTTACACACCTCTGCTCGCATCCACCATTGTCTGGCTTGGCACACTCATCTTCCTCTGGAACACACAGGAGTCAAAATTCATGTGAAATGATTTGGAGAGAAAAGCCGCATGGGAAAAAAATAACTAACAGGTACGGTGAGACAAGAAGTTTCACTGTAAATTCATTAAATACGGCAAGACTTGTGGTGGCATTCTTGATGAGTATTTTTAAAGGGCAATAAATAAATACATAAAGAAAATTAAAGAGAAAAACACTCACAGACCGCCTTTATTGAACTCCCTCACCTTTGAAGAAGTTGGCGGCGAAGCCAGCCTTGTTCACCGTCCCGTCGGAGACAAACTTCATCCACAGAGTGTGCGAGGTGGAGCGAACGTCTTCAGGTTTGTCGTAGCCACAGAAACGGCCAATCAGCGGGCTTGTTTCAAGTGGGCCGTCCCGAACCTCCAGGTAGTCGTAGGCACAGCTGTCGTGCCTCTCGATCTACACAAATACACAGTCACACACACACACGTGTTCACGCCGACTCTTGGAGTGCCACAGTCATCATCAGTGCCCCGTTTAACAGCTGAAATGGCTCAAACTTTCTACCTTATTTGCTTTATGTAGCAAATAAGGTAGATCATTGCTGTGAAATGAAAAAAATACTTGCAGTTTTTATGATTGGAAGGGAGAAAAACCAAGGAGTGTCTCTAAAAGAACTGCTGAGAGTATTTATGTAAAATGAGCAACTCTGAAATAAAAGGCTCCACATGATTATTCCCCAGCAGAGATGCACAGTTAGCCCAGTCCTGACAGCAAATAACAATCTTTATTTTAGATAAGATAAGATAAGATAAATCTTTACTACACCCATAGGGAGTGAGGTGTAACATACTGTCACTCGTTACGCTGCAGCTGTCCTCAAGATGTCTCAGAAAGTCAAAGCCTCTTTTCTTGCCAAGTTTTCCAGCTTTTCTTTTCAAAATTAAATTCCATTTTCACATTGCTAGCTGCATTTCCACTATTCATACAACTGCGCAAATTGAAATGATGAAGATAGATTTACTTAATGGAAACATGCTAATTTTGAAAAAGCTCACTTTTTTTCAATAAACAGTTTTGCCGTAAATATGAGGTGGATCTCCAGCTGTATTGAAATTTATGTATTTCACAAAACTGCAATGGGAATACTTTTTTCACATTACAAGTGATCAACTCCATGTTACTACTGGAGAAAACAACGAAGAAAACGACAGAAAGTGGTAAGAGCTGTTTTGCTTTTGTTTTTTACAGACAATCTGCGGCTGGCTCCACCAGCTCTCACACAGTTCATAAAAAGTTGTGTCATTCCAAGTTGTGTTGAAGCCATAACTCTTCTGTAAAATCTCCAATTACAATTTTCCCAAAACATGCATAGACAGTCCCAAGAAGGCAGGGCTTGTCGCTCCGACGTCAGTGTTTCATCTCCTGGATGATAGATGATGAGCTTTAGCACCGTGACTGGGTTATGATGTGTATCATGTAACTGTTTATATCTGTCGCAGCCATGATTTTTAATGACTTATCATGTGACTTAGCTTATTAACCTCCATCCATCCATCCATCCATCCATATTCTAACACCCTTGTCCCGAATGGGGTCGGGATGTGCTGCTGTCTATCTCCAGTGAACGTTTCAGGCGAGAGGAGGGGTCACCCTGGACAGGACGCCAGTCTGTCGCAGGGCAACACAGAGACAGACAGGACAAACAACCATGCACACACACTCACACCTAAGAAGGATTTGGAGAGACCAATTAACCTGACAGTCATGTTTTTGGAGAAGGAGTACCCAGAGAGAACCCACTCATGCACAGGGAGAACATGCAAACTCCGTGCAGAAAGACTTGAACCCACACCCTTCTTGCTGCAAGGCAACAGTGCTACCAACTGCCCCACTGTGCAGTGCAGTGTGATTTTAATTTGATTTCTTATTTAATGGGAGCCCCACAATATCCAAATTGTGTTTTTTCAACATTACCAGAACATAGACAACGATTTGATCACATTTGTAATGGAAACACAGCTACTGACACAATCAGGACTTTACAAGTGGATCTTCTCTAAAGTCAACAAGTGTGGAAGGGGCTTGTTTCAAACTAAATACGGCTAACTCAGCACTACACAGCTGATTCCTATGTGATGCACTGATGAACACTTGTGGACACAAATTTCTCCTTGAACATTTGTTCATACAATTACCAAAAGTGGCTCAAACAAGGACCAGGTTTTTGCATTTTAATGAGGAAATAACATTGATTTTTGCACACAGCTGCTGTTTGTAAAGCAGAGGAAGTAATTGATGCAACAGAGCAGAGCAGCACACAGCAACAAAGATGGAGAGAATAATCTGAACTATGGGATTAAACCCCAGATTCACACACACCATCCGCTGGAACCTTTACTACCTTTCTAGCAACTATACGAGTGTGAAATTTGACCCAGACTTTCTGAGCTCATGCACACCCCGACACGCACACACACACACACACACACACACACACACACACACACACACACACACACGCACACAGAGAGAGAGAGTGGGTCACCTCGAAGGCCTGGAAGCTAAGTCCAACATGGTATCCCTCAGACACAGTGATCCTCCACACACACTCTTTGGAGGGCCTGTAGTCATCAGGGTAGTTGGGAGATTGAATTTGCCCAGAGTCCTTGGTAATTTCCCCTCCACAGATGGCTGACCAGAAAAACAGAGAATCACAGCAGGCAGAGACGGACAGGATGAGTTAGCATCAACCGTTGCTGATCGCAGAGACCTGAAACATTCTCTCTACACCATGAGTAATAGAGCTAATCTCAAAAACCAGGCATGTTTAATCATCAGGCATAGACCTATGCTGCATACGAATGCATATACATGCTAACCACCTATTTGTCTGAGAGATTTATTAATTTAAAGGAGCTGCTACCTTCATAAACAGCAGCAAAGCCTTTGCCCACCCAGTTGCTGCTGCTGCGTAACTCGATCCACATCCTGCTGTCGGCTGAGATCAAGACATCAGGGATTTTGTCTCCACAAAACCTGCCTGAGAATCACAAACAGAAAATGAAAATCAACAAAATCACTTTAAGAACTGATTATAAGAAGTGTTTTACTTTTAAACCTAATTTAACTTAAATTAGATTCAGTTGGCCAGGCCAATAACTAAACGAATTCTAAACATTTTCTCCTGGACATGTCCCTTCATCCAGTGTGTTATCAGTACTACCTTCTTTTCTGCTCTGTATCAACCTGAATAACTTCCTGTTTGCCAATCCCTCTGACATTTCTCAACTTTCTATTTTATCAAAATTATTAAAAAAGAAATTCAGCATCCTTCATGAAATAAAAACGTGGAAAATCTTGTCAACGATATGTTTCCTTGTATGTCTGCTGATTCATATTGATTTATGCTGTGACATGCAGCCACTTCAAATGTTCCATGAACTGCCTGGAAGGAAGTAATCATTATCAGACAGTCCTTATGCTCAAAACACATCGGATCCATTTTGGCCTCCGATCCAGCGGAAAACCAGGTCAAATGATATATGCAGCAAATGAAACACGTTAAGGTCGCAGATCCCTCACGATTTCCTACGACTCGGTCCCTGACTCTCTGACCAAGATGAACCTGAGGTCTGTTTAGGTCGAAGTGATGCAGCAGTTTGATGAGACAGAAAGTGAGTTACAGTGGCAAAGTAAAATGCATCCGCTAACAACGTTTGGGGGAAAATACAAACTAAGTAAACCTCGTACTGACCAAAACAAAGTAGGGTATTTACTATGGTAGGACCTCAAAAGTCAAACAGCTTTAGAGGGAAAGTATTATGAAAAATGTACTGTTTTGATCTTTACAATGTTATAATGTTATTCTCGCATCAAAAGCATTCCTGGATTGTTGCTTTGATTCTTTCATTCATGTTTGAGAAGTCCTTTAATCTTCCATGGCAATCTTCTGTGCAAAACGCTTGGGGAGAAGCTCCAAGCTTAGGAGCTTCCACCTCACTGAGCAGCCCTCCCTGTGGCTCCCCCACTCGGCTCCTTCAGACTAGCCAGCCCCAATTAGCAAACAGCTGGTGGGACTGAGCATCAGCTGAGCTCTTTATAGGATCTACTTCTCAGAGCAACGCTGGTAGAAACAAACGTTGTTAAAGGGTCAATAGAGGAGCCATGTTGTGATGACTTCCTGAAGGCGGAGTTTTAGAAAGGGTAGGAGTTTCTTAAAGAGACAGAGACTCAATTTCAAGGTGCTAAATTACAAAGTCAAATTTCTCTTAAGTAATATTTGATATATATAGAATTTTTTTATAACAATTGAAGTTAACAGTTACACGATTGTGCCATAAAATGCCACTATATCTCCAGAAAATACATTTTACTGTCCCTTTAAGCAGTTTACTGCCAGATCCATTTACACTGGCAGGATTTCTGGTACACACTTTTGCATGAATACTTGATCTTGCTAGTTGAGTTGACAAACGGTCAAGTCGGAGCCTGTGTGTCATTTAAAAATCTGGTCAAAAAGTAAAAAGTCAGATGAAAGCGCTGTGTTTTTGGCTGTAGAGTCATTGTTTCTTCAGGAGCTTAGACAAATTTCATTACATCTGGAAAAAATTGGCTCCAGTTCCTCTCTCTCTCACACAGATCGTACCGAGCAGCGGAGCTTTCCTCCAGTATCCATCCCGGACCTCGATGTAATCATACCAACACAGACTGCTTTTATACAGGTCCATAGTGGTGAAGTTGAGAACAATCTGGAGGAACAAATGAAAAATCCTTTAGTTACTCTAGACGTTAGCATCAGTGACAGAGCAGTAAAAGAAGACAGCATCAATCTGTCACCACGCTCTAATTTTTACTGTATTTTCGTGTGTGGGGGTGTGTGTAGGTGTGTGTGTGTGTGTGCACCTTTTCTCCAGGAGTGACAGATATTCTCCAGACACAGTGAGTGTATGAGGGGTATCCGTTGGGGTAACCAGGTGAGGAGAAGTTACCGGTTGATTCCTGGAGGGTTTCTCCGCAAGCTGCAACGCACCCAGAAGGAAGTTGAGCGTCAGCGGCTGGGTTGTTTGTGTTCTGAACTCAACATTCCTCTGTAAAACGGTAATCTACTGGATGTGAACATCCACTATATGCGTCTTGTAATTTGCCACTCTGTGGACATCGGACAAATGTAAAACAGCTGAGTCGGGCATTCTGGGCAAATGATCTGACCATTGTTGGTTTTCATTCGGAGCGTAACGCTGCTGCTGTCTCTCAAAAGGAAGTTAGCCAAACGTGCCCCTCCTGTCCCATCATGCATGCTGTCTTTTTCCCCCACAATGCCCTGGGGCTCTGTTCATCTGTCAGTGGATATGGTAGCGCCCTGGTATGACCTTATGAGGTTCAAGTTGTATATGTTTCCAGCTGGGATACATTCATACATTGTCAGTATTATATCGATTTATAGCTTCCACTGAGACACACTTGTTTGAACTTGCTATTTATGGATGACATAATATTCAAGAAGAGCATAAATCAACAGGGAAAGTATTAATCAATGCACAAAACACAATAAAGATGCAGTTTATCATTTAATACTGCATCATTAGCTGCGTTTCTATTACAAATGTGCACAAAACTGTCAATATTCCGCTAATGTAAAGAAAAACACTATTTCGCAGTTTGTAGCATTTCAATTAAATAAGAAACACAAGTAAAATTACATGTGAATAAGTTTATTTCCATGACAAGATGTTAAAAATCATGCTGCGACATCATCCTGCAACTACTTCCTGTTATTGTCTTGTCTGGTTTTCGCCAGTGGCAACATGCAGTTGTTGGTCATGTGACTCGCTTGATGTGATAAAATGTGTTTCCAATGTAGTTTTGCGAAATGAACCGATTTCAATATGGTCAAAAAAATAAAAAACATCTCATCCTAGCGCCAAAACGTTTCTATCTACAAACAAGAATTTTTTTTAGAAATTGCAGTGATTCCATTGAGCAAATTTATTTTCTAAATGTCAAATTGTGAATTTACATGGTAAATGAAAGCACAGCTGTTGTTTATAAAGTGTGTGCGTGTGTGTGTGTGTGTGCACTATTAGGTTTTTGTATGCTTGTGGGGACCTATTTCTGTCTATAATGTCGGGTTGTGGGGACCACTGCTCCTTGTGGGGACATGTTCTTGTTCCCCATGAGAGGAAACGCTATTTTTGGCTTAGGGGTTAGGTATGTGATGATTAGGGATAGGATTGGGGATAAGGTAAGGGGTGGGCTGTAGAAAATGAATGGAAGTCAATGTAAAGTCTCCACAAGACATGAAAACATGACGGGGTGTGTGGGTGTGTGTGGGCTGAGCGCTTCGGTACCATTAACAAACAGCATTTACAGCGTTGCACCCCGGCTCAGTGAACAGCTCCAGATCATGTCAGAAACTCCTCACCAGGGAGCAGAATGACGCCAGATCTGTACGGGTGTGCTCAAGAACTGAATGTATGAATAAGCCTGCGTGCATGCATGTGTGTGTGGGTGTCTGTGTGGGCGTGTGTGTGTGTGTGTGTGTGTTAGAGATGTGTGAAGACAAATTGGAAAGGTCATGTGGAAAAACAGATTGCTACATTCTACCTCTGTGCCTCAGAGACAGGAGAATTTTTTGTTAAAGGTGCAATAGATTAATAAGCACCATTATCTTTTGTTTCCTAGCTGAAAACAATAAACATGTTCATAAACCCAAACACGCAGTAACATCATAAATGCATCAGTACCTGGACATCTATACAGCTTCCTTGCCTGTGCGATGTCTCCCTTGCTGAGCCTGGTTCTCTGGCCGATAGCCGGCCGGACGCCGTTCTCGTCCCTGGATGGAAGTATTGTGTCGAGGAACATCCCACTGCAGGGAAGAGAGCGAACTTTCGATTTTCCCCCATAGAACATAAATGTGTCATCAGGATGGCATAATACAAGGTGTTCTGGTCAAAATTAGAGTCTAACTTCAACATAAAGACTCTTTTATTTGCTTTGCATGGAATTGAATCTTATACAGCCCAGAATTATTCATACCACTGGCCCATTTAGATTTCAAATTTGTATAATTTTTTTTTATTTCTAAAGGAAATGAAACATCCATTTTTTAAAAGATAATGAAACAACATAAAGTTTGAGGGAAAATTATTTTTAAGGATTTAATTTACATTTTAGCAAAACATGGCATTTCTACACAAAAAAATATTTTCTGTCTTAAATCTGCAGCATGTAACTTTTAGAAAAAAAAGCTTTTACACATTCGTTCAAATTATCATTTTGCTGTGACAATGGCAGGTTTAACAAATGTATATATAAAAAAGGCTTTTGTAAAGGCTACATACTGCTGCAAAAACAAGCCATGGAGCTGCCAAGACGCTGGAGCTGTTACCGTGAGAATGTGTTCCTGGCGTAGTGCATGATGCTGTCGAAGTCGTACGCTTCTCCAAGAGAGTTCACCTCCCCAGGCTCCATCTTCAGGAAGTTATATTCCTGACCTGCACACACATGGATACATTTTCACCAAACAGAGCTAATACTCGATTGTCAAATCTTAGAAATGTTAGATCAAAGTTAATCACAAGATCATCTAAAACACTTTTATCACAGCTAACCTCCAATAATGATCAAGTTTAAGTGAGATGTTTTAATGTGGTTTTCCTGAAATAGTGCAAAAATTGATTTAAAACTATGAGAGTCACTACCTCTGAATCACAGTTTTTAAGGTCGGGACAAGTTGACATACAAATGCTTCTAAACACACGAGATGAACCAGTGATGTGTCTGCACATTACACGGCATTTAAACTGGCAAATAATTTGCCAAGTTATTTGTAAGAATGAAATATGAGCAACCCTGAGTTTTAATGTCCTTCTAATTCTAACGTTGATGCAGAGTCAGATCTAAAACAACTCTTTGCATCATTGTGTATGTATTTAACAAAGATTTCTGCTATATTTATGACATTTATTACAACTACAGTTAAGTTGCACCCAAGGCAAACAGGTTTTTATTCACAAAGATCATTTGTGTTACAAAGGTTACAATGGAAAAATACTATCTGCTAAAAGCTGACAAAAACGGAAAAACAGAAAAGGCAAGAAAAGGTTAAGGATGTTAAAGTACACTGAAAAAATTACTCATTTGTTACAGCTAGTTTTATTAGTTTTGCTCAAGCTGTAATTGATTTGATTCATTCTGAAATCTTGAGCAAAACTAATAAAATTGGCTGTAACAAATTGGAGTAGTTTAAGTTTGCTCAAAGAAACATTTTTTTCAGCATAGGTACAACAACTTGCTTTGGTTGAGGTACACCTGACATCTGCAAATAATTATTCTGTTAAAATAAATGGTCTACTTTGCATTTAAAATTGTGCTGTTGCTGTTTGGAAAACAGAATTAAATCATTTGATTGTCAGCAAATGCTTGTCTGTCAAAGGCTGATAAACCGGAGTGCACCAATTGCAGTTTTCTGGCCTGACCTGCTGATTCTGATTTTGTTTTGTTTGAAATGTTGCTAAATATAGTAAGAAAGTCTGTGAGTTGGAAACAGTGGGGTGACTATTGTAAACTGCAAATGTGCAGACATGACCAGTCGGTCAAACCTCTCTCACAGCAGAGCAAAAGAGGACAATTGGCTTAAAAACACAAAAGCCAACTGATTTTTAGACCTTTGATAGAAAAATAAGGTCGGCGGATAAGAATCAGCTTCACATTTAAATATCGGGCGATCACCGATCTCCCAAAAATAGGGAAATTGGGGCCAATTTATCAGCTGGTCAATTTATTGGAGCATTCTAATGACAGACAGAACAAAGAATGAATTAAACTCTGCAGAGAAGCTGCATCAGTATTATGTGTAGGTGAGGAACACAGAGCATGAGAAGGTGGAGGGTGGGGAGGGGAGGGGAGACTGAAAGTGGTGATGCTTCTAAATAAATCTGCTGCCCAGTAATTTGATGCTGTCTGACTGTGTGACAGAGCAGAGGTGTGTTTGTGGAAATGTGACAGACGGTCGTCTCGGGGACTTCACAGTCATTAGGAGATCCATTCACACCTCCTGCTGGAACCCAGGCGTGAGGGCCAACCCGAGGCAAGCCGTGCCTGCCTGCTGTGACCGCTGGGGTTGCCTATAAATAGGCGGCACCCTGAGCGGCCCTGAGACCTTAGTGTCTCAGCGGTAATGAGTCTCACCCGGCTGGATGTTATCCCGGATTATGGTCACATGATCGTCACGGTCGGGCCGAGTGTGTTCGTGCCAGAAGCCGATGACGTGGCCCAGCTCGTGCACCACGATGCCGAACTTGTCGCAGTTCTTCCCTATGGAAATGGCCTGGGGTCCGTTGCCACGGCGACCCACGTAGGAACAACACCTGTGATGGATTGGTATGAGGTTCACAGCAGGGAGACATTTAAACACAGGTTTAGTAGTGAGGAGTTTGGGGGGATAAAATGCAGTGATAGGGATGCAGTTAGTCAACAGTGAACTCATAAATATACTGGAAAGCTCATAATTAATGATATTAATACCATAAAACTGCAGTTTTCTAAGCTTACATGAATAATCACTTGTAAGACTGAACAGAGAACCTAAGTACATTTTTTTTCCTGATTATTACGGTCATCGGTGCCAGGCCAACAAATCTGATTAAAGTTATCCAGTGAGCTGATTGCACGGTGAGGATCAGGAGCCAGGTTGCAACACAAGCACGAATAGATAACGTAGAAAAACAGATACACAATATTTACCAGTGGATCTAAATAGATTAAAATTTAAATCATAAGAATTAGGATGAGGCTTTGGTAGTTCTTTCACAAACATCAATACTTCCTAATCATAGGAAACATTCCTATGATTAGGTACACAGTGCTGGATGTCCTGCTTTCCAGCTGTCTGCTCACCATTTTTCTTTTCTTTTTTTTGATACAATAAACCCTAATATCCTCAGTCACTGTAAAGAATCACAACTCACAACATCCAGTGAGTGAAGTGTCACTGCTGTCCAAACACACTCTGACCCCACCGTGCTGCCACTCGACAGAACAATGCACTTCTGCAGAGTCGGAACAAAAGAACTGCCCGAACATACAAACACTTAAAGCCGAGCCCCGTGATTGGTGGGATGGGGAAACAGGAGCAGGACAGGAAGGAAAGCAAAGCCATTGTTGAGTGACCATATCGTCTCTCACTGTGACAAGGTCACTAGTGAACCCTGGGTACACACACACGCACACGCACACACACACACACACACACACACGCACACCCACACACACACACACACACACACACCCCGCCACGCACACAATCCAAGATATACAAAGAAGTCTTCCAGTCTTACCCGCAGGGTCTGTAGGTGAAGACGATGTAGCTTTCCTCATCCGTCTTTTCAATGAAAGTTACACACGTCTGTTTCTCCCAGTGACGCATGGCCTGCTTGAACATGGCCCTCTGACTACCTAAAACACACACATTTTACATCCTACCTTTACACAATTAAGTGTGCATTAACACGGCTGCGTGGCGAGGGTTGAGCGGCTGAGCGGAGTTGTTACCAGTGAAGTTTCCTCCGATGACGTAGGGGATGACTCCCCCGGGCCAGATCCTTTCAGCTCGGGATGTGGCCGCTCGAGGAACACGGCTCTTCGCCGCCTCGCTAGGACTCCCACCTTTCCAGGTTTGGCTTTGTGAACTGGCAGCTCCCTTGCTTTCATTCTTTGGGACGTAGTCTAATATAGCATGAAGCAAGAAAAAACATTATATTATTATTATTACAAGTTATTAAATATTACAGTTCTAGAGTTTTTCCATCAGGACATGATAAAAATGAGCATATTTTTAACAAATCCTTAAAGGGGCAGTATTGTGTATTTTCCAGACACACAGTGGCATTTTGTAGCACAAACAAGTAACTATGTCACTTCTAGTTATAGAAATACTTCATATATCAGATATGACTTAAAAGAAAATTGACTTTGTAATTTAATGCCTTGAAATTGGGCCTCTGTCTCTTTAAAAACTCCTGCTCTTTCTGAAACAGGAAGTCATCACAACATGGCTCCTCTGTTAACCCTTTAACAATGTTTGTACTTGCATTTCATAGAGAAGTAGCTCCTATAATGAGCTCAGAAGATGAGCAGTTTTACTAGGTGTTTGCTAATTGGTGCTGGCTAGTCTGAAGGAGCTGAAAGGACAGGCATTACTTATGATGTTAGAACAAATGTTGCTGCCCATTCAAACCTGGTTTATCATTTTACAATGAAAAACATGTTACACAGCTTCCAGTCTTATGGATACTAACTTGTTAAAGGCACAAAAAAGAACTAAATGTATCCCTCTGTAAAATAAAAGTCAATGTAAGAGTGAATTTCAGGTTGCATACCAAAGCCAAATCTACGTATTCTCTCCAGCAGAACGTATAACGATCCTCTCTTCACATCTTCATGTTCCCCAAGGCCTCCTGATTACAGAAGACATGCAAAAAAAAAATAAAAGACACAGAAACCCATGCATAACATAATCTTATATTTGTCTACTTTTATGCTTCTATACAACAGCTGCTGAACTGAGTGCGAGTCAGTTTTGAAGAAGGCACTCACCTGAAGTGTGTCCCTGTCGGGAATGTGAACGCACATGTGTGTGTTGTTTGAGGTCTATCGTTCTGTCGATGTGGAACATCTGCAGGTCCTCCTCGTCCAAGGCGATGTCGCCCCAAAATACAACTGAAAGCAAGTAGAAGAAAAATACTGAACATACGCCTCAACATTAAAAACATGGATGGTGGTGTGACTGAAAAACCTGTCATGATATTTCATATTGGTCGATATTGATAATTAGTGATTAGTTTTTTGTTTTAAATATACAAAATACTGCCAAACTGGGGATGTGACCGTTTCTGTTTTAAGTTGTTTTTATTTTCTCCTCTCCCTCCGCACCATTGTCTGTTTTTCTTTTCTTTTCTTTTCTTTAACAGTTATAAGGCATGGTGGTGACACCTGAAACTGCTGCAGCGCGAATACTCAACATGTTGTTGCTAAGTAACCAAAGAGCGAGTGATTGATTTATTATCCTGCCCTAATCAAAAACTAAGATGTCAAACTTTAGCAAAGATGAAAGCCAAAGATTAAAAGTGAGTGTTTAAAAGTGCTTTGAATTCTCACATGAATTCATATCACAATATTTATTTCAAAAGCCTTAATACAATTGCAATAAATGTTTTTAAAGACTCACTTGTTTTTGAAGAAGCTCCTTTGAAAAGAAACTGTTTCGGAAATATGAAATGACTTCAATTACTGCTGGTAGTATTTGTTTCCTACTTCTATTTTTCTTAGAAATAATATTATTACTAAGATGCTTCATCAGGTCATTTTCTCTGACCACTTGTCCTTGCCGGGCCGCAGAGAGTTGGTGCTGATTTTTGCCGGTCAACAAAGAGCCACAGCCATCTTCTGTTTTATCAAGTGCCTGTTGTAAACAAACTATAGTTTTTTAGTTGAAAGTCAACAATGTCACTGTAAAGAAGCTGACTCACTTAAAACCTGCTTGGAATAATAGCCAACATGTGAATTTCTGAGAATGGATTAAGATTTGCCCGGCCTTAAGATTCTTAAGGTTGTTCAGGCTTGGATTTATTCGAACTGACCTAAATTGACCTACTAACACTTATTGTGAGAAGGTCTAAATTCCTTTGATTAGGTTAATACAATGTGCCTCAGTTTACAGGGATCTAGGATACAGAAACTGTCCCACATAAGAGAAAGCAGACCACACAACTCCTGGAGTAGATGCTTTTTTTAAGGAATTAGTCTATAATGTGATCTGATCTGTGTTGGCCAAACTGCTGCCTTCCAAAAAATATACATAAACATGACTGCCTGATGGAAAACAAGCTAATACTCATGTTCACAGATGACATGCAGAGGTGGGTACAGATATTAAAACATTATACTCAGGTACAAGCAGACCTGCCTGACTGCCTTTACTCGAGTAAAAGTAGAAAAAAGTCATCATCCAGGCTAAAATCTCCAAAAACTGGCTCTGGAAATGACTGTAGCTGACTATTTCGTTACTTCAAGCGCATATAACCCAATATTTAATTATTTATTTATTTCAAATATGATAGTACTTGTATAAAATCATGAACAAGAACAAGGAATGCAAAAAACACATATTTTTGTACCACATGCTCGAAAAGGAGTAGGAGGAAGTAAGAACATTATGAACTCCTTCCCTATAAACTCACACAATATTTTCAGCTGGACCCTCATTAATAAATCAAATAAAAAATAAACAGGTTAATTAATTTTCCATTTTATCTGGATTTACATATGTCTAAGTACATACATCCATACTCACACACTCATATGCATTGCTATATGCAACCATCTTAACACTACTAGCTAAAAGCTATAGTACTTATATCCTTTCTTAGGGGTTCAGCCAATCAGTTTAGAGGAACATAAATGGTTCCAGCCAATGGCGTGTGAAGTAGCAGTGTGGCTATGTATTATAGGTTGTCAAACTGAATTTTCTATCAAATAATTTAGATTGAAAATTGAAAATGTATTTTTCAGAGAATGCGAGAGAGAGCAAGACATTCAGCAGACAACAGGAAGGCTGAACAGCAAAGTTGCTCTTTTTCACCCATCTGAGCTTTTTACCTCTGCCTGCCATTGATCAAGCTAGATTTAGAAGTGTTGGTAGCCTTTCTGGAAATCTCATTTAAAGTTAAGAAAACAGGCAGAAAGAGAAGAGGGGAGACATGCAGCAAAGATCTGCAGCCGACCCACATGCTGAAGCGTTTATATTTTCACTCTTAAAGAAAAAAATGCCATAAATTCATGTTTCTTTCCTGTCTATTGAATTATTTGATGTTTTTTCTTCCAGGTCTGAAAAAAAACAGTGTTTCAGGCATACTTTGCTAATTCAGAATATTCAGTTCTTAATAAGATGGCTTTCTGATTTGTTTTTTTTTTTGTTAGATTTTTTTTATTTATTTATTTTTTGCTACAGTAAACCCTTTATGTTGATCCTCCCATTTTGAATCGCACCAGAGGTTCTGTGTGGTGAGTGTCGGGAGTGAAGTGAATAAATATGCCACCACCATCTGATTTCAGTTATAATTTCTAATCATAATAAATTCTATAAAACACTACAAACTTAAACTAATTGATTTCGAAATGAGGCGCTCCACCTTTTGGTCACTGCCTGTGACTGTAATGATGTCTTGAATCGACTTGCTGACTTTCAGAGACCTTGTCATGCAGCAGCACGGGGTCTCACTTATGCACATTGAGAAACTTGTGTTTCACATCAGCTGGAGCTTAGACCAGCTTAGCCAGTTGCACTGCTTACTTACACACCACACAAATATGCACACACTGAGCCACCAGGTCGGTGGTCTTACAGTGGTCTGATATCAGGTCATGTGTAAGACTTTTCTGGAAAGCTGCTCTCATTAATGACCCATAAAAACCTACATCCTAACTCCCTAATTCTCTCTACCTGTTCCCCGTCTCCGCTTCTGACTTCTGACATAACTTTGAATGTGAGCCACGCAGGCTCACGTTCAAAGTTATAACTCACAGAATTAATTTCTCGCACAGGATGTGAACAGATTTCCTTAGAGCAGGATGTAGCTGAAGGAATCTTGGACTAGTCAACAGTTCATAACAACAGGTAAAGTGCAGGTTAATGCTATGCTCAATGGCCTTATCGTGACAGGTGTGAAAAATCATTCGTAAAAATGAAATTCAGTGGAACATTTCACTTGAGTTTTTTCTCAGTTGAGAAAAGTCCTGTGTTAAAAAAAATATATATATATCTTAGAAAAATCACAAGTGACACAGAGTCAAGATTTCAATCAGCCGCCTGTCAAAAGACTGAAAAAGGACCAGGTTCAGCTTGCTGCCACACACACCAAGGAGGATGATAAACTGAGGTGGGGAAAAAAATCACTGTTTGAGAACTTCAGCAAAAAGTTATATTGTAGGGCCATTAAACTTCATCTACATGCTAACCATGTCAGGAAAAAGCCTTCTCAGTCCAGATATGTGTTGAGTTTTTCTAAACACTGTGAGGGTTTTTTCTGGGAGTTGTGTGCCAGTGTCAGGAGACTTTGAGTTTTTCAGTAACAAACACTCCAGGCAGGTCTGGTGTGTAGCAAAGGATAATTATCTACAGAAGCACCTCATTCCCATTGTTAAGTATGGAGGAGGAGCTGTGGCTCTGTTTTTTGGGGGGGAGTAATTAATTACAATGGGTAATTACTTGATAATGATCTAAAACATGTGGAGGGAACAACATAGAAATGGCTCACAGGACACAAAACAAACCTTCTACCATGGTTATCTCAGGCCCCAGGCTTAAAGAACGATAGAAACCATCAGGAGAAAAGAGAGAAAAGCTAAAGGATCCCTCTCTCTCTGTGTGTGTGTGTACGCTCCTTCTTAAAGAGACAGAGGCCCAATATAAGGCGTTAAATTACAAAGTCAAATTTCTTTTTAGTCATGTTTAATACATGCAGCCTTTTTGTAAGGTATCATAATTCCTTGATTTTGCTATAAAATGGCCTGGAAAATACACAGTATTGTCCTTTTGCCTGTCCTCTGATGATGGGAAGTCATCCCTCTGATTGATGCCTTGGAGGCTGATGGTTTATAAGGAATGAGAACTCCAGGAACCAAGAACAAATGTTGAATGTGACGCTTCAGAACTGCACATGTTTGACGGTTTCACCTTCCATTCACCACCATCAATAACCCACATCCTAAATCAAAAGGCCTAAAGTCATTTACTATAGGATAAATATGTCACGTTAGACATTTTTATGTCAGATTTGAGATGCAGCCGTGCACCAAAAGGCTCACAAAGAGACATAAGTAATAGTTTAACTGCTTTGTGTTTTCACAGCTGTAACTTTCAGTCAAACAGTTCTATTCTCCCTTTATAGTCGTAAATAAACAGGGTTTTTTTATCCCATTGAAAACACAGCAGGCTTTAGTGTTAAAGTATTGAATATATTGGACATGGTCGTACTGGTTCATGCATGAACTTAACTGGTTTAAAAGCCATAGAACATGTTACCAGCACCTCCATAACTTTTAGGATTTTGTATTAATTTGCCTTTTTTTTTTACACACTTCATTTGGTGCTTGTGTCTGCACCTGCAGTACAAGTGGAAATAAATGCAGTTAATTTGGTCAAATAAACAACTCTTACTAAAGGATTCAGATGCTTTATGAAGACATAATTAAACCAAAATGAACCGACTTTATGCTGGAAGCTCTTCCACCTGTTCTGGCTTGGAAACAGCAGCCAGTGGAACAGGAAACAATCACAGCAGATCCATAAAAACCTTCTTCTACTGGCTCTGTTCAACTCTAAGAAGGATTTCTGCCTTGCTGATAATGTTGGAGTCAAATGATTTGATTTAACACCTGGCAAGATCTGAGATTTGACAAATAAATTAAAGGTTTATTGAACTATTATTTGGTATAAAAGATAATTATGACATATATGTTGAAAATGACCTGCTGAACTTCAAAGTAAGTGATTTTGACTGTTGTGGGGCTGTTGGTGATGGGCTGCTCACAAACTGCTGATCTGCTGGCCTGATTTTACAAATAAAGGCCCAAAGAAGAAGCAGAAGTTGTGTGGAAGAAAGAAGTCAGAGGATAAAGGAGAACAGGCAGGCTGGTACGAGATTGCAAACAGTCAACAGCGGTTCAAACAACAACTCGCTGAAACAAAAGAATGCAAAATACCGTCTCTGAGCATGTGACACAAACCTTGAAACAGATGGGCAACAGCAGCAGAAGACCACATCAAGTGGAACTCCTGTCAGCTAAGAACCAAATAATGAGGCTACAATTCACACCAGCTCACCAAAATTGGACAATAAAGAGTTTGGTTGGAAAATTTCTTGCCACAAGTCGTGAGTTCAGCTGTTTGATATCTTGAAATTTGCCTGTTATCTATTACACCAGGGGTCTTCAGCGCCGGGCCTGGAGGGCAGACATGCCTCTGCTTCAACTCACCTCAGTCAAATAACAAGCAGAACTCTGGAGAACTTCATGCACTGAGGAGAGGATTCAACCATTTCACTCAGGTGTGTTGGACAAGGCACACATTTAGAGGGGACACCGGCCCTCTACCACTGGATTTGAAGAACCCTGGATTATGCCCTACTTGAATGGTAACAGTGGCCCAGCCTTTTTTATAGATAGTGACAAGTAAAAACCCAGTCTAGTTTACTCTAACTCTTAATTACAACAAAAAGACGAGCACGTTTTTCCCAAAAGACATTTTAAGTAAGTAGAGGAACTCCTAAAATCATAGAGTGCCAACTTTTTTGGGTCATTGTCAAGAATGAAACTGTAAAGCAGTCTCCGGGCGTTTCCACACCTGGTAGTCCAACAGACTGTGTGTGATTTGAGTCCAAAATTGCTATATTTGTTCCATTTTCAGCTGGTGCAGTTCACTTTCAACTGCACTGTGTCAAACCATCCAAACTAAATGAAAAAAACTGTTCCCCTCCTCAAGAACCACAGAAGGAAACGACACGGAAGCTTCAGAAGAAGACATTGAATGCAACTTCATTCTTTGCAAAATGTAAACAAAAATGGAGTGGCTTCAGATTTTAGTGGTTGCAGGATTTCTCTTTTGTCTTTCGTGAAAGAATGCAACCATTTCTCCTGCTAGCGCTACACTTGTGTGATTGTTTTGGTTGTATTTACCCAGAATGCCTTGGGGTGTAGTTTGCATCTGGTCCACTTGGCATTTAAATCACGCCAGAGTTCAAGCCAACCGAACTGAGATATGGTTTTTAGGCCAAACCAGTTTGCTGTTTTGGTCCGCATCAGAGTTCAATTTTGCATTCACACCGACCCAAACAAACTGAACTTTCTAGGCAAGTGAATTGGAGTTTGACTGAAGTGGATTAAACAGGGCTGTTGTGAATGCACCCTAGAAGAGTTATTGTATGAATGATGTCTTTATAGACCATACTTAGAGACAATGGATTGTATCAAAAGAAGTATGGAATCAAATGACATTTTGACATGAATGATCTTACTTGGAAAGTAAAATGATTTTCATATTCCTAAAAATTCTGAAGCTGCTTTAACTGAGCAGGAAACCAAAAAGAAAAAAGGACCTTAAGAATAAACAGAAGTAGTGTTAATTGTCATGTGATCATAAGTCAGACATTTTACAACTAGTTTTTCTGTGGGAATGGAGATTGCAGTTATTGGATTTGATTCCATCAAACAAGTAACATTTTGCTCTCTTGTTCATCCAGCTGGTTTCTCTGCATTTGCACCAGTTCGTATGGACGACATTGTTGTGAATGCCTAACAGATAACCATCTCTAGATGACTATTTGAGCTTAATCATTGCTCTCCATGGGGATTAAAGACACTCATACATTAACAATAGCCGAGGAGAGGCTCGTCACTTGGTTAATCAGGGTAGCTATTGAAGGAAATGGGGGACAAGACGAGACTATTGTGTTCATTTCAGTCCATTGTACTGAAGGAGACAGGAGCAAACCACTGATTTACAAAATACTGGAAACGTGGGTTGTGTTGCAGACGCTGCAGATTATGGACGATTTAAAGAGGGTTTTTCTTTTTGTTGTACAACATAACTGATCAGAACATTTATTTTATCAAAGATCGTATGTACTAAGTGCGCTCTCAAGCTACCCCTGTAACAAATTAGGGAAATCAAAATATACCTGTAGCTGAGTTTACCTGATCTTGTGTATAGTTCAGAACAGCGGTGTCTAAACGTTTTGCCATTAGGGCCAAAAATGTCAAAGTGAAGGCCACATTTTTAAAAATTAAAACTGAAAAGATTTCTTACTTAAGACATTTACTGTTTTTATTGATTCAGTAACACACTAAACAGACAATATTTTAATAAAGCAAAGATTATTATCAATCCAAAATATGAACACAGTCTTGAACAGTTGCTTTAAATGACAGGTAAATAGTTTTTACATTTGTTTCAGTGGTTTATTGTTCTCAATTTTTAAAAAATCTCATTGTTAGTTAAAGAGAAATACTTTGTATTGTTTTAAGAAGATTTTATTTGTTTGTAAAAATCTCTAATTAATTGCAAATTTGCAAGATTTTTGAATGTGGACCGACGAGAGGTCAAAGAAAATCCTCCAAAGAGATACTTTTTGTTACTTGATTAGCGATAAATCTGATATATAAAGTCTGGCATCACATGAAGCAAATCAATCAGAACTGAAAACTTCAGAAAGATGATTTCAGCAAAAGAAATCACCACAATTACATGAAAATAAGCCAAAAATAAATAATGCAATAAAAAGCCTCGAAAATGTAATAGTAAAAGATCTTTTAAAAACTTAATTTAAGACATTTTTTCCCACTTAAGAACTGCAAAGCCAGTTTATTCGATTCTGAGGGGGTTTATGTGGGTGCGCCACTTTATATAAGTACTTATTTTTTATGGTCCTGTTTCATCTGTCATTTATGACACTAAGCTGTAGCCATGGTGTCAGTTTCAACACTCCCTCTCATGTGTCTCCCACCACAGCAGTATTCCTGCTACGCAAAAATAAAACCCATAAAGGTGACAAAACTCCACAAGCATAAAAGAAGCACCTATTTAATGACATGCGATTTATTTTATGTACGATGGGTTGCCTTGCCGCTACATTACAAACCATTTTTACCCTGCGTTTGTTTCTAAATGCACAAAGCCTTTGTTACAGTAGTGGAAGTTAAATATGTATTTTTTTCATACATAATTTCAGCCTAACAAAGGGAACTACAATGATTAAAGGCTTCCCAGAAAAAGAGAGCTGACACAAGCAGATATGCAAACAGAGAGGAGAGATGGTGCTCTGATAGTAATTTTGGCTCATCGATTGGGGTCTTGTTATTCCACAGGGATGCCATAAATAGCCCAAAGTCAAGCCTGGGGTGAGGAGGGGTTAGTTAGGACTGCGCGGCTCGTAAGAGGCAGAAGAAAAAGAATCGATGTAAAAAAAAACAAAAAACGCCGGGACCCTCCCAGGAGACCTGCATCATGCTGACCGGGGCCTTACTGTTTGCCCTTCAGGAGAGGCATTGCAGCAAACACATGCATTCACACACACACACCTACACACACACAGTCTAATGCAGTAATGCACCAAACACAAACTTACGAGGAAACAGCTCCAACTTGCAGAACAGTTTTCAGACCAGTTATTTTCGTTTCCCTTTGGGATCAATCAAGTATTGAGACATGCTGTATTTATTCTGTTTGATGGTAAAATTACAAAGTTTTCAAGTTTTACTGCATATCTTTCAAAACGTGAACCTGTCATTTGTGTTTCTATCATATTGAGTCTTGAATGTGATCAACCTTTGAGTAAATGCATTGATGTTAGTGTCTTATCCTTGGTGGGAAACACAATGAAACTGTAGAGAAAGACAATCCTCTACCGAGTTCTTAAAGGAGCAGTGTTATGTAAAATAAACGTTTTTGAGCTTTATATAAAGTTATGTTATTCCCTCATCGGAAACATGGTGCGCATGTCGCCTTGATTTTTTTCATGAATGTTTTAGAAATCCTTTAATCTCCCATGGCAACCATTCAGCTGTGCAAAACACCTGGGTGGACGTAGCCCTGCCTTCCAGATATAGCTCCTGCAGTTTCCAAGTTTCTGAACTTCTGCCTCACAGAGCAGCCCCGGCCCCACTCAGCTCCTTCAGACTAGCCAGTCGCAATCAGCAAACATCTGGTGGAACTGAGCATCTGCTGAGCTCATTATAGGAGCTACTTCTCAAAACAATGCTGGTGAAAATGTTGTTAAAGGGTTAATAGAGGAGCAATTCTGTGATGACTTCCTGAAGACTGAGTTTCAGAAAAAGCAGGAGTTTCTTAAAGAGACAGAGGCCCAATTTCAGGGTGTTAGATTACAAAGTAAAATTTCTTTCAAGTCATATTTGATATATGTAGCATTTT